>NW_024884789.1:5570574-5618970 GCF_019232065.1 Centrocercus urophasianus
GCACCCAGAGCTGAGCACCCAGAGCTGAGCACCCAGAGCTGAGCACCTTCCTCCTCCACCCTGCAGTCGCAGACCCTACAAACACCAGCAGGCTTCCGAGATGACTATGAATGCACTCAGCAGAGCCGGTTCAGAATAACTTTCTGTGCAACTCAGCTGCAAAACAGACAATATTCCCTAATGGGAAACGCACACTAGAAACAACTTTCCAGAAATAACATAGCCAGCAAAGATGTATTAAGGAAAAATGAACTGTAAGCAATAACCAGCCAATGCTTGGCAATCTTCATCCCCGTTAAAACATTCATTTTCTCTCTGTGTTTTCCCCCCCCTCCCCTTAAATGCCCCAGTGACAAATAAATTATGAGCATTACAGCTAATTTATTACTCAGCACTGCTGAGAACAGAAAGGAAAAAAAAAAGTACAGTGATATTTTAAAGCAGATTCTTATTCTAGGAAAATAAATACTTGAATAAAAAACAATAAATCAGTACGTTCAGTGGGGAAAAAATGCTCTTGCAGTTAAGCCACTGGGGTGAAGAACCCAAAACTAGAATTCCTTGCTGTGTCAGGGCTGAAGCCACTTGGACTCTGCTGCTCTCAACCAAGCAAAAGTTTGCTTGATACCTTCAGCAACAGAATAAGAAATCACACTTAATCCCAGCTTCATTCCCCACACCTGCAGAACACCCTCAGCCAGGCCATGCAGCCTGCAGGCACTCAGGGACAAAGGCATTCCCTGGGTACCATTGCACAGCAGCATGCACAAGAGGGAGCCTTCCAGCACCGCAGTGCTGCTGTGATAAGCAAGCCTTAATGGCATCCTCCACGTGGACACTGCCATTGACCTCAAGGCCAGTTGGACAGGGTCACTACAGCACTTGGACCTCAGAGGAGAACAGTGCTGTATTTGCCACATTTAACATGGGGAGGAGGGGCTGCACACCAAAATGACTTTAAAACCCCAGCTCCAAATAGCGCTCTTAGCTCCATCTCACAGGACATTATTTGTGTCTGTTCCAGCACGAGCCCTTCAATGATTGATGTCTGTTTTTATCTTTCATCCTACTTCTTCCTCGATTTGGTATTTCAAAGTCTTCATTAATAATAGTAATAAAGACCCAAAAGAAGGAGCACGTCCCTTAATGGTCTGATTTTTGCGCGGTCCTGTGCAGAGCCAGCAGTTGGGCTCCATGATCCATAGGGTCCCTTCCAACTCCAAATATTCCATGTTTCTATAGTGTCACACACCACATCAGTACCCACAGTCTCACCTGGACTTACACAGTACTGCTTTTACTGCAGATACATTGGGATGGCTTTTGCAAGCTGTAGCCGAGTGCTGCAGCACAGGCAAAGCTCTTGCCACAAAGTTACGCACAGCTCCAAAGTTTTCATTCAGGAAAACAAGAAACAATTTGGCATTCATTCTCACGCAAACACCAATGCACCCTCCTGAGGAAAGACTAATTATTTTCCTTTCCATCTCCTGCTCAGGCCAGTCATCCCCTACCACTCAATATAACACGTGAATAGCTACATTCAGAGCTGCAGCAAACAGAGACATCTCAGTAGAGCTCTGTAAGAACAGCCATACCCAGAGCACACCAAGGGACTGTTTCCCAATGCACTTCCCATATGCATGCCCTCCATCTAAAGAAGCCGTGACTTTGGCAGATGTTGGGTGCTCGCATCTAGGTCAGTTCAAACCAGAGCGATCTAAGGCTAAAGGACAGAGGGAGAGAAAATTAAATTGCTCTCCTGCTCCACAAACTGTGGCTGGCAAACCGAGAGCCAGTCACCTTTTGCTACAGTGTGATTTCACCACTGGCCGGGGCAGAAGCCTTTGACAGGCAGGGCGACAAAACACCCCGACGACAAACCATCAAGAGCACGGGAAGCATCGGTACCAATTAAAATACTCCAAAATATAACACTTACAGGAATTTAAGGAGTGGAGGGGGAGCTGCTGCTGAGGTATGCGAATCAGCATGATGAAAAGCCCCACGGCTGCACAGCCGGCACGCTGCTGCACTGCCTGAAAGGCACAGGGCTGCAGAATGCACGTTCCCATCTCTCTCTCCTCGTGCCATCTGCACCAGCTAACGCACAGTTCTTCCATCCGCAGACCTCAGCTCCCAGAGAGCAACCCAGGGGCTGGAAATCATCCAGGCTTTCAGAAGTTGCTGCTAAACCCTGAGTAACTTCTGCAGCAGGAATGCTTGCAGCCTACAAGCAGCGCTTTGCCCAGCACCGCTGCAGTTGCTGGGAAATGCAAGTTTCCAAAAGCAAGCAGGAGTAATGAAATAAAGCCAAGCAAATGCACACTCAAAACCTTACAGGAATATGGAAATAACAGGGTATATTCAACAACCCTAGAAATTAAGGCAGAAGCACAGGCGTGCATTTACATAAGCAGGGTACGGCACCGAGTCAGTTTGGAACACGTGCATTTTGCAGGCAGCAAGAGCAATACATTCTGGAATGTGATCTTGATCAAATATTCCCAAAAACTTCACAGGAAGAACCTCAGAGACACCACACTAATTAAACATAGGCCACCACTATTGGCATCCTGCGGTATTTTCACTGCAGAGTTCTGTGGGAAAAAGAATTGGACTGTATAGATTTTTATCAGCATTTATTATTTATAAAGCCCTGTTGGCAAGCACGATGTTTTATGAACAAATAAAAGTGAACGATCTCTGCTTCAAAACCACATAATGAATGTATACTTTGCACATACACTCGAGCAGGCACCACTAGTTCACTGTGCAGGGAAAACAAGGGGGAAAAAAAAGTTTCTATATCTCCAAAAAGATTAAGAAGTAACAGCACTCCTTTTTACATCTACTGACACAAAAAGGCAAAGTCAAAACTGAGCTTTCCGACCACTCCTAACCAGCCAAGCCCATCTCATTTCCTTACCACGCAGAGGTGTTGTCCCCATGGTCTCCCCATGCAAAGCCAGGCAGATAGAAGTGAGGAAATCCACTTGTCGCCATACAAGGCAAAAAGAGAAAGGTTTCTCTTCCTGAGTTGAATAACCAGGGAACACAATAACCAGGGAAAGCTACTCACGGGGCCAAGCACAGTATGAACGTGGTGCTCAGTCACCACTGACAAGCTAAAATTAGTAGCTTATCCAACTGCCCAGAACTACACACCATAAGTGCCTCCCCAGCGTCTCCCTATTTGTCTTTCTGGTTGCTCTCCTGTTGGTCTCACCTGTTAATTTGTCCCTCGGGGAGCAGCCACGCCAAGCCCAGCAGTGAATTAATTTGCTCCTGAGCAACTTCACAGTGCTCAGCTGTGCTTGGTCCTGAGACAGCACCTGCGAGCAGCACCTGGCCTCACAGGTCTGCAGAAGTGATTAGGTCCCCCAAGCCTTCACTATGCATTGCTCCCATCCTGCTTCTGCTCCCCCACGACACCTGTAAGTGCAGCACTCACCCCAATTCACCCTCCAAAGATAATTCCACATTTGCATCTGTTCACTGTACTGAGAACTGCGTGGTATTTGCAATGACGGATGATGAATTATACAGGGAACTGAGGAACACTTGCACAGTGCAGCTGGGCCGCTGCTTACGGATGCTAGGGACTGTTTGGAGCTCCTTTTTTATTTCTCCCACTGACCAGTTGCCTGGCTGGCATCAGGGCACAATGTCAGCTTGGTGAGGATGCACTTCACTGCCTGAGGACAGCAGCACTTGGGCAGTTAACCATCAGAGGAAGGAGCCGAGGCTCTGGCTGCATGTTTTCCAAAATGTTCCAACATGCAGCAAGTGCACAACTTCAGTGCAAAGCAATGCCTGAGAGATGGGAGAAACAGAACAAGAACTGCAGGGCTGCAAACAGAGTGCAATGCAAAGAAGTTTGGGGAAAACGCCGCGTTCAAGACTGATCTGCTGTTCCTGCACAGCAGGTATTCACACACCAGCACGGCGTGTCCATACACACATATACATATTTCCAGCATCCTGGTGCCCGCTGGGTGACATCACCTCCACGGGTCACTCCTTGGCCATCAGTTGGATGAAGGATTATCCCTGGTTCATTCAGGCTGACAGCTCACTTGGCAATGAGCTCGGTGGTAACAACATACTGGCACACTAAGGTGCTGCTCACATGAGAGAGAATTACTGAATTTATCTTAATATAATTCCTTTGGAATTACAGGTACATCCCAAACTAAACTGATGTGTTTTGTAATATAGAGATGACTGCAAATTTCCATGCCATGTTTATGAATAGCGAATATTAACCACATTCATTTTAGCCACATACCTTGAAAAATTACAGATCACACTGAGTACAAATTTACATAATTAGATGAACCTGAGAGAAGCAGCGCTAAGTACCAAATACAAGCACAGAATGCAGAGCTCTTACACTTTATAATGTATTACGTGTATAGCCTCAAAAAGCCTTAAAGATTACGACTACATTTCTTTTCCATGGAAACTATAATTCTCAAATCCAGGACGCTATTTTGAGAAATTTGATTCAACTCTCCACTTGCATCTGCTGGAAGCACAGTCCTTCGCGTGCTCGGAGGCATGGGCTCAGCCTCACGGACACCTTCTCAACTCTTTCCTACGGTCCTGCTCTGACAGCAGACCGCAATAAGACTCAGCGCAAAGTCTTGCGTTTGCTTACCGAGCAGATGCGTGGGGCTGCTGCGCTTTAGCACCTGAAGAGGACAGGGGAAATTAGTAACATAGGGATTAAAGGAAGAGGGGGAGGGAGGGGGGGGAAGCTGAATGTTGAATGTCTCCTCCTCGCAGGTTTTCTCGGCGTTCACCCAGCACAAGGAGCCGGGCCGCCGCACAGCGCATCCATCCCCGCGCCCCGGCTGCGGGCGCCCGGAGGAGCCCGAGGTGCGGCCGCACACGCGAGAGGGGCGGCGGGCGGGGAACCCCTCACAGTGCTGAGTCATTTAAGCCGGGAAAAGCCGGGCTGGAGTCAGATGCACACACACACATTCATACACATACAAATAAGCAGTCGGGCTTCCCCACGGCTCTGGCCGGCGAGCTGCCCCGCGCTCACGGCAACTTCCCCCGGTGCGCGGCTCGGCGGGTAGCGGAGCACTCACCAGGTAGGCTCCCACGGTACCCTGGGCCAGCATCAGCGCGCATTCGGACACCAGGAAGAGCTGGATGCTGGAGAAGCAGGACACCTTCCTCCGCCGCCTCCGCTGCCTCGCCGCGCCGGCCCCCGGCAGCTCTCCGCCGCCCGCCGAGCCCCGCTTCCCCGGCATCCTCCTCCGGGCACCGCCGCGGGATGGCGGCCCCGCGGCTGCTCCGCGCCTTCCTCCTCTTCCTCCTCTCTCCGGGTGCCGCTCACAGCGGCAGCCCGCGGCTGCTGCCTCTCCGCCCGCGGGCTGCTGCCATGGCCAGCTCGCCGCCTCCTCCTCCTCCTCCTCCTCCTCCTCCCGCCGTCTCTCCTCCCCTCGCCGTGCCGCGCTCCCTCGCTCCGCCAGCCCCGCGCAGGCCGGATCCGCGAGCCCCGCCGCCGAGAGGGGCGGGGGAAAGCACGGGGCTGGCGGAGGCTCCGCAGGAGGCGGGGCGGCCCCGTCCCGGGATACGCGCGGTCCGTTCCTCTGCGGCCAGAGCCTTCGCTCAGCCGCGGTTCCGCAGCCCCCCAGAGCCGCCCCCAGCCCCAGGGTTCTGCTTTACTCTCAGCTCCCTCCTGGCTGCGTCCGTTGAGAAGCTCCTGCACGCGGACTAAAGGGCAAAGGGAGGGCCTATAAATACTGCACGTTCGAAATAAATAAATAAACGAACGGTAACAGAATCACAGAACATCGCGAACTGGAAGGGATTCACAAGGATCATCGAAGCCAGTTCTCGGCTCCACACAGCAACACCCACAGGCTCCATATGAGAGCAGTGTCCATGCACTCTTTGAACTCCCGGAGTTTTGAGCCGTGCTCGCTGCTCTGGGCTGCCTGTTCCACTCCTGCACAACCTCTCCCTAACCCCCACCTGACCCGGCCCCGACAGCCCCATGCCATTCCCTAGAGCCCTGTGGCTGTCATCAGAGAGATCAGTGCTGCCGCTCTGCCCCTCTGTGAGGTGGCTGTATGAGGGGACCAAAGGACCTCGGCTGCTCCTCACACACCTTCCCCTGCAGATCCTTCACCATCTACATCCATTCTGTAGATTCTCCTTAATAACTTTTATGTCCTTTTTGTGGCGCACAGTGCTCAAGGTGAGGCCATATCAGCACAAAACAGGAGATGTCATCTTGAAGCACCATGAGCACATGAACAAGCTTTTGCCCTCAGGCCAGTGCTTCATGTCCCCAGCCATGTACCTTTCTGATGATGGCCTTTGTTGTCACCCTCACCTCGAGTTCTAATTTCAAGAAGATATCTTCTTTTAAAAACCGCTAATCATCACTTCTACTATTACAGATTGCATTCCTTCTTGGCCTACCTGCAAAACCTGATCTGCTTTGCTCTTCAGGTGCACTTTTCCAGTTCAATTCTGGGTGTAGACTGGGGGCTGCAGCCACACATTTTCGTGCTGTTTCACTCTCAGCTAAGCAGCACTGAACCATATAGTACTGGGATGTTAGTGATCTTTAGAACAGTTTTCTGTTCTGGAAACAGAGGCTAACTTTTTCAAAACATGATTTGGATCCTAAATTTCCTTTTCAAAGATGTTCTAGACTTCTGAACTTTTAAATACTGAGGAAGATGCCGATCACCTGTCACACTGGGAAATCAAAAGCACTGACATTATAAAGGAATTTTTGAGTGGCTCCTTCCAAAATGTTATCACTGTCTAGAGATTTCCATTTTGCTCTTCCTTTATTGGGGCACTTACAATAACCACGATGGTGAAAATTGATGTTGAACCACCTCCACCTGAGCTGGTGAACCTTTACCCAAGCACAGAACTGCAAACCAGTGCTTGATAGACACATGAGAGACCTGGCACAATCAGCTGCTGCCCTTTGCTCATCAGCTGCCAACATCTTCCTCCCATACTGAACCTTGCTGCAACTTCTCAGGCACACCTGAGTCACATCAAAGTCTGGAAAGGACCCTGGATAGAGAGATTTGGATATTAATTCTATTAACATAGTTAGATTCTATGATTCTATAAGATGTGCTTTGTTCCAAATGGCCTCTATAGTGTTATAAGCAGGATGGATAACCCAACAGACTTTTTAATAGATGAAAATAGAACAGTGTCTTTTAAAACACTTAAGGATTTAGAATTACATCAGTGGAATTTGTACAGTTCCCTGCAAAAACAAAGGTTTGGAGTTTGCTGGTCTTGCCATTTAGCTTTTGGAGACAGAGCCAGCCTATGCCAGGTTGAGCTCTAAAGGCAGCAAAGTTGTGGGAACACACACATAACCCACCAAGTGCGTACCTGGCAACCCAAGTGAGCTGCTGCACATGCTACTATGCTTACCATGATTCAAGCTGGATGGTTTAGCAAGTGCCATCACACATCACAGTCACGTCTTACACATCCTGTCGTAAGACTTTGCCCAGGAAGCAGATACACTGCTTGTCTGGCAGAAAGAAAACAGCTGCTATAAAAATCTAACTTTAATACTAATTATCTGAAACATCTGGTTGGTTAGTTTATTGCAGCAGAATACGATTATCACTTAAATCGCTGTCCAGAGGAGACAATGCTTGGATTCTTTTTTTCTCTCTTCTTTATTTTGTACACTTGCACTAATTTTCTTCAGAAAATTTCCTCCTGTGTTGCTCTGCTGGAAGAAAGAATGAAGGTCTCATGTCTCCAGCCAGGTGAGCTCAGCAGACCTGAGCTTGTCTCCTGCAGGCTTACATTCCTGAGAGATTTCAGTAGAGCGCTTCAGGAATGGATGAGTGAACTATTTGGATTTAATAGTTAATTATTGTCATACCCAAACAGTTTTTCTGGCCTAAATTGACCCAGCTAATGTGCGGAATGCTAATGTTCATGGATTATCATTAGCATAGAAAGGACTTTGTAACTAAAATACTCCCTTTTTCTTGGGTCTTAATAGTTTTACCAACACAATTCTCAGCTATTTCCACGACCATCTTTTCCCCCCGTGATGAGCTGTATTACATTTCTTGCAGTTACCCTGTCAGATTTTTATAAACACTTGAACATTTGTAGCTGGGAGGCAGCGTGTTGTCAGAGATAAGGTTGGACACCACAATCTTAATCGTGTCGGCTCCCCTGAGACAGTCTTATTACATCTTGTTTGCTGGATGTCTCTATGCTGAGTCCTTGTGGGCTTCTGTCAACTTTCACCTTTGGGTAACCTTAGCAGCTGGAGCTTTCTTGATCTGTCTAAAGCATTCTTTTGCTTTAGTTCATTGGGCCAATGATGAAACCATCAGCAGTGTTGGTATCAGGAGGAGGAACAGCACCTCAGTCCTGCTAATGAGGACCTCATCCAGCTCAGCCATCCTGGATCAGAGATGGACACCCCTTGTGTCTGTCCTCACTGAGGATGCCACAGGGAAAAGGACAGGCAGGAGGAGAAGATGATGGTCTCATAGTAGACGTATCAGCTCTGTGGTTTAATTAAAAAACTCCAACATGAAGCACTGCTGCAATCTTAAACAGGGTTTAAGGTTCGTGTATTGCCAAAGTGGATTACATGTAGCATAAATCGTGTCTCCTCAGCATCAGATTGGCACTGCTGGTCAGTTCTACTTCATGCATTTGTCTGAAGGAAGCCTTGCATGCAGAAGAAGTGAGGAATAATGTCAGATACAGTTAAAGAGAATGGAAGAACACATAAATAAACACAGAACACCAAGATGCCAGCCAAAATGTCTTGAAGCTCTGTTCTGTAATTTTCCAGTGTGAAATCTTGTGGGTCAGGTGGTGCAGGAGGGGGAGGGCAAGAAAGGATTTCAATGGTCTGTGGGGTTAGAATGGGGGTATGAATATGTGCGTCAGCCAAGTGTGTATAGCAGGAGGGAGGGATGAGGTTGGTACAGCATCTCGATGGGTCAGCAGTCTTCATTTCCAAGATCCCGCGATGCCAGCAGTTTTAATGCAGTTTCTTTCTATAAACACTTCTGACTTTACTGCCTTGCTATTTTGAGTCCTGCTGGAGATTTGGATTCATTAAAGAGGCATTTCCTTCAGAGAAGCTGATTAGATAGCTGTTTCTTCTCCTAGATGCTGAAGAGCTGGAGAACACCTCAGTGAGGCAAAAAAAGGGCAGGAAATTAAGACACATTACTTTAACAAGAGGTGCTGGTTCACCCTCAAATCTCCCACTATTAAAACAGTTAACAGAGGAGATTTGTAAATGAGAATTGGATGGCTTGTTTGCAACCTACATTGCATAAACCTGGCTCCTAACCTCTAATTATGGTTTTCCTAAAGAAATGAGACTCAGCTCTGAAGGGAGCTGAGCAATCTCTTATGGCATTGACTCCATGAGACCCGAGGGCATGCGGCTCTTTTACAGGGAAGCTGAGCACCCTGAGATCGTGGTCTAAATGGGAATCAGAATGCCTTTTGGATTAAAGCAATGTGATTTAGCAAACACACTATAATTTTGGAGTACAAATATTGACATCAGCCTGATGCTGAAAGTTAATTTGCAGAATCAGAAACTGAGAAGCAAACTGGAGAATAGACTGCCACTTTGGTGACTGTTAATGAGCATCTCTCAAGGAAGTGATTGTCCAAACTAGGTGTCATTTAATTAAAAAAAACAAACCTGTCCAATGTCTTTTTTGTAAGGGTGAGATTTTGGATCTCTAATTCTAGAAGATTTTTCTATTTAGTCAATTAACTATAATTTAAAAACAGAGGAGTTCACAGCTACCAATGATACATGGCACTTCTGCTCAGCTCTGAGCATTAGTCTTAGAGTGTCAGCCCAAGGTTCATCCCTCAGCATTTCATTTTGGCTGCTTATTTTTCTTTCTGTGTGTGTTTGCTTTGTTAACAGGGCACAATGTGGTTCTTTCCCTGTGCTGGATGTTGTCAAACAACAACCACTTTCCACCTCGTAAGTAACTTCCTTTAATGGCAAAATGCAGCAGAGCTTTCTGTGCAAATAAAGTGCTTTGAACCATGCAGGCTGCAAGTATTTTAAAGCAACTGGAGTTCCAAGCAGAAGCTAACCAGTTGTGCCTTTTACACTTTTTGCTAGATAATAATTTGAAGGATCCAATACTTGTAAATCACATTGGCTCTCTAATAAAGAAATTATTTATAGAGATACTCAATGCATCTTGAAATCTAGCCATGTGTGCACAGACTGGCTTCCTGTCGAGCCTCTTATTTACTGTCCTTGCTGATATCCTCTGTGGATCTTGCACTTTTGTGTGGATGCTTTCAATTTGCCATTCATGCTTCCTTCACTCAACACAGTCATATTTTTTTTCTCCTGGACGTTATGTGCAGCATGAAGCTGTGTCAAAATACCAGTCTCTGAGTTGTTGTTTTTTTTTTAAATTACAGCCAAATGTCCTTGCAGAATAGATTTTCTTAATATTTCTGACCTGCTAGCGCCCTGTCCCAGGGCTTTGCTGGATTAGCCTGAACATTGCCAGTGGAAGTGACATGCTCATGTGATTTTTGCAGTGAGCTGGAGGACCAGGATCTGTAACACACATTGCAGTCGCAGATGTCAGGCCCTGCTGTACACCACTGTGCAGGACGTTCTGTAAGCTCAGGTAAGGATTTGCACGGGACAGTTTTAAGCTAGATAATGAACAGAAGACAGTGTTTAATATATCCTCTTCTATCTATGAGATGAAACAATTAACAAAGATAAAATAGGAACAGTACAGATAGAAAAAAGAGGTACATGCAGTGCCTGTCATGACACTGCATGACAGCTTGTCTAAATGCTGGCAAAATGCAGACCAACCTTTGCATTGCATCCTTTTTTGGCCAGAACTGAGTTCTCTCACCCCACCAACTTCTCTGTGATGCCAGGTCAGTTCAACAGCAGCAGCTAGCAGTCTTCTTGGGTGTTACCTTATAAACGTACGTAATTTCAGTTGAGCTCCCTTGATGTAAAAGAACAACCTTCTGTCACCTTAGCTATGCCCATGCATTCAGGTACCATAAGGTCAGTCACCATCTTTTTGACTGGAGCTGAATGGTCATTTTCCAGGTTCACTTTAATAAGCAATTATGTGGCTTTGAAAACTGCCATCAACTCGAGAATATAATGAGTACTTTTGTCAAATTTACATATTTTTCTTCTATCTCACTTTCTACTGTAAGAGCTTGTAGTAATTGGCTTGCAGCATCCTTGACAGCCTTTTATCCTCAGAAGGTTCACACGCAGCCTAAGGGAAGCAAGTGGAAACCCCAGGAAAGGAGTTGGGTAATTTTTGTCATTTTACTTATTTTATTCCGGAGAACAGTGATTAGCCCTCACTGTGCTTTATTGGCTCAGCTTCTCGAGACAGAAGAATCCCTTTATTTCCCTGGGTTTGTGAAACCATGTGAAACTGAAATGTCTGCAACATCCTGTTGTAATAAATAATGTCTGAGTGTACTAAGTGGCATTTAAGGCAGCGTCCATCTGATATAAACATGTAAGTGCAAGAAGACCTTTACTGAAGGCACGACAGACTGGCTGCAGACTTCTTGTAGAACTGTAGGTATCCAAGAACCATCTTAATCTTGCTGCATCTCTTTTGTCTTTAGTGCCTGAGAGGAACTTCCTCTTCTGAAGGATCCTGACAGCATTTGCTATGGAGGAGTGTCATCACTCTGAAGCAATGATAAAAATGCAGGATAGAGGAATGTAGAGGAGACTGGGGTTGCTGACCTCACTGGAACTTGTATAAGTCAGTGGAATATAAAGAGATCTCACTTGCTCTTGCCATGACCTCCAGTATAAGACATTGCAACCAAGCAAAGGTCAAAGAATTAAAGCAAGCCAATTGGTAGTGCTTCAGCAAAGCAGCTAAAAAGTTTCTCTACTTGACCTTGAAATAAGCAAAGCAGTCTGGGAAAAAATGCCCAATTCCTTTACTTACAATAAAGTTAGTGGAGCCCCTGTTTTGGTTGCTGTAACAGAACAGATGTTCCTTGAATCCCCCCACAGAAAGGCAGAATGTGGGCAAGAAGGGTATTGTTAAAGGAGATTTGTGAGCTTGTTAGATTTATGTTTCTCAAATACAGCCTCATCTGAATCTAGTTCTATACTCTAGAGCATTTAACGAGCATGGAGAAAATGGAGTAAAATGAAGAGTGGCAAAAGAGAGAGGAAAAGTCTGACAGGTTATTATCGGTTATATTCCTGCTCCACTTTTAATTGCTATTTTAAAAAGAAAATAATTGGGTTACAGAAAACAACCTAAATGCTGCAGTATGCGTGTATTTGTTGCATTGAGGGAGAGCCACAGTTCCCATCTCCAATATTTGCAGAGTGCAAAGAATGGCATTTTGGTAATGCTGAGGATGCAGCAGGGAAAGTTTGGATGCTACCTGTAGTCTCATGACAGAGAATGGCATGGCTAGTTCAAATGAATTAACAGGTAATATTTAAAATATTATTTCAAATTTCCCACGTCCCATTGCCAGCCCTAACTCCCACGTTGTCCTGCAACCTGAACTACTAATTTCTTCTGGTCTGCACAGAAGATTTGTGAATAATGGCATCCACTTGTAAATATCATCCACTATCAACTGTCACAGCTCCATCTCAGCTTCCTTCCTGGCTTTCAAAGTCTGTTTTCTGAAAACTGTCAGTTACTGAGGATATGTTTGATTATGGATGGAGGACAATTGTTCAGAAGGCAACTTATATATCCATGGTAATACAAAAATCTTATTGTAAATCAATCATAAATGTGTCTTCAGTGATTTATGGCCAATATGCAGAAACTGAGATGCAGATATGCAGAAATGAGAGATGGTTTTCATGTAGATTTTGTTATAAATTATTTCCTTCTATTTTTGTCTTAAATGCAATCATTTGCTGTTATTAACAGTCTGTGTGCATCACATTGAAGCAAAATGCAGTATAACATCTTTAGACAATAAAAAACATCATCAACCAGTATATTTATACAAAACTTTCTGGTGCAACTTCCTCCATATGGATGTATATCATCAATCTTCTGACAAGCAGAAGGTCTTGATTCTTTTCTCTCTTAGCACCAAAGGAAAATCACAGTTCTGAAACAGAGCAGTGAAGCTGTACTCGTGCTCCTTAAAAAAATACATCTTTGTTGTTTTTTTCAACCAATTCAACCTTATATAATTTGTGGCAGTGCTGGACCAACCTGCGGGAGATTGAAGTTCTAGAGGTATCACCCTCCCAAATACGACGTCTGAGTCTCCACTCTCCTCTTTGTGGAGATTCATTTACCACCTGGACAACATGATGTGATAACAATCATTCCAGAGTGTGATTTTCACTGCACTCCTGCAGTTACCTCAGCACGCTTTTTCTTGATCAAGCTGAATAGGCCGTCAATGAACTAATGCTGCACTTTGCCAGAATAGCTCATTACCAGATCTGATCAAAGTATTTATATCATATTTTCCTCACTGTCTGTTTTAGTGACAAATGCTTTCTTCACAGTAAATATGCATATTTCTGTGAAATTCAGCTTTGTATGCATTTATTATTTTTTTTTCACCAAAAAGCAGTATATTTTGTTTACTTGATTTTATGTCAGAATTCTTTCAGTAAGGAAAAACTGTGATGATGGTTTTCATACCTTTTATCTATCTTTCCTTCTGTTTTTATCTGAGAAATTCAATGAATAATATAAAAATATGTCCATTTTAAGCTTCAAAATGAAAACTGAGACATCAACATTTGTGTCAAATTGCTTTCCCCATCTCGCCTAATTAGCCAGCTGTAAGGGCAGAAGGATCTTATAGCTCCTTGTGTATTATGAATTAGTCTAATACTGCTGACATCACCCAGGGAAACCATCATGGTTTTCACATCCTACTGAGCTTTTTGTGGTTCTGTTTTTCCTCATAGAAGCATTAGAGGAGCACATTTACATGTTTGTACTGATTTATGAGTACATTTTATTTGTGGGGAGATTAAATTCTGGTAGGTTGGATCTGTTTGGGTTTCCTCGATAGCCTCTGATTAGTTTTAGTAGAGGTAGTCCCCACAGTAAATCAAATGCCTGGGCTGATCTATCACAGAGTGAAGCTGTGACTCCTACCTATCCTTTCCTTGTATGATAACTCATTAAACTGAGGAGATTATTTACAATATTTGCAGCCATCCCAGCTGATGGTTGCATCGAGGGCACTCCATACAGAATGTGAAACATTTGGTAATCCATGGATGACTCATTAAGATCTAAACAACTTCAAAATGTGCTCTCCCGAAGACAGCTCATCTAGATGATGAATGTGACCATCGTGGAGATCCAAGAGTCATCTGGAAGCACAAAGAATATCCCCTGCCTTTGCCCAAGGTTAATATATGTAAGTTTTTCTTGGAAAATTTGTATCTCTGCAGTTCTTTAACCTGTACATCGAATGCTGCAAAGTGCAACAAAAAAAAAGTGCATCCCTTTGATGGTCAATTATCTCTGTTATTAAGCATCTGCAATATATTTCATTAAATGTCTGTCTTCCAACTGTGTCTCAGTCTTGATGCTAGTAAAGTCTTGGCACTCAGACACCCTCCCTGAACACACACACTGTCATGCCATTCTTAAAGACTCACAGCCGCACCATTGCATCTCCATTTCACCAGCCAAACCAAATCAAGAATCCCACTGTGCCCACTAGGGCACTGGTCTGTCTCTCTTGGGCAGCCATGCCAAGAGTTCTTCAGCCCTTCTCTTTGTGGTGTTTGTTTTATTGTCACTTGGGTGCCTGGTCTGTCACTGGGATGCCAAGCAATCTGAGACAGCGCCTGCACTCGTGTTTTCCATTAAGTGATGAGCACACAGCAGAGGCAGAGAGGGGTATTAAATAATAATGACAATAATCATACATCTGATAGAGTTCAGTTCCGCTTTGGCACTAAATGGAAAGCTGAAAGCCTCCCTATGGATCTTTTCCATATAGAGCATCGGTGATTGTAACAGATGCATCAGTTTTAAATTAATAACTTGCATGACAAATAATACCAATACATGCGTTTAGGAAATCTGGGTCTAATCTGGCACATTTTGATTAGTTGCAACTGATGACATTGCCATGTCCATAATGTCATATGCCTATAAAATCTACAGATGTGAACCACTCTCCTAACTGGAGCAAAACACAGAGCTGTTGAAATGGCACATCCTTTACCTCCAAATCATGGGAGCCTTATGAAATAAAAACAGTGAATGACTTTCTTTTATGATTTCAGAAACACTTATGAACAGGAAAGGATTAGCAAAAAAAACAAAGAGGAATGAGGAAACAACTGACGATGAAAAGCACAGATCCATTTAAATACAGATGAAATGATTTGGCAATGTACTGGAAAGGAATATTAAACAGATGCAAGCTATTAATTTTCACTGAGGGTCAGCCTGGGAGCCTGAGTAGCAGGTTAACCCTTCGCAGAAGGAAAGACCTCCCCATAAATCACAGTTTCTACTGAGCAGACAGGTGTTGCTATTTGGGGTTGTTGTGAGGAGCGGTACCCATCTGCTAACAGCATTGCACTGCTGCATGCCAAGCTCTGCTGGGGGCTAGTGATGCAGCTCGTGTGATATCTGGGAAATGTTTTGAACGGTTGACAATGTTTGTAGAGAGGAGAGACAGTTTGGAAGATGGAAAGATGTCAAAAATTATCAGGAAAGACAGAAAACGGCAAAATCAGAATGAAAAAATATCGATCCTTTCACTTATTTCTTACAAGGCAGGGAAAGAAGGCTGTGTGGTGGGACCAGCAACCATGAAAACTGCAGTTTGTGCAACTAGTGCTCCTCGTAGGAGCAGAGATCTTCCAGCTCATAGGTCAGCATTGTGTGCTGGAAGCCCCCTGCAAGCTGGGCTCTCCTGCTTGGTTTTAATGGCTCAATGCTGCTATTTGAGCATCTTCCATCTTCAGCTTAACAAACACGAAACCTGTGCAAGGCTTTGTGATGTCAGTGGCTCAACCCTAATTTGAGATGCTTTTTCTCTTCTGTAGGGAAAGGAGAATCTGGGAAAACCCTTGGTGTGAGGAATTTCATCCTTGATGCATCTATTCTGAGCACTCCACCTTAAACAGAGCACTTACCACCTCTCAGCTACATACTCAGCCAACTTTTTTGTCCTTGTCTTTAAAAAAAAAATAAACTGTACAACAAATCACTGCATTAGTCCACAGGGGACAATAAATGCCACTCTGCTCATACCTCAGTTCTCCTTCAACTATTCCATTGCCTAGCGCTAAAAATAATGATGTGAATGCCTCTACATCAGTCTTTTCTATCATGATGAAGACTGTGCCAGTCATAAAGGTCACCATAAGACAGACTACAGACTGCGATTCCCCACAAGGCAGTGTGACTAACACCTTAAACGTTGCTGGAGTGCAGCCTGGGCAAGTGACTAGTCTAGTGTGAGAAACGAAAGCAATACTCACTCTGGTGAGAAACGTTAGAAATGAGCATCCACCATCAGCTGCGTTCAGATGGCTGAGAGTCTGGAGTGCTCCATTTCCATGCTCTGAAGTGAAAGTTGCCTTAAAGAATCCCCCCCCTGAAGCTCAGCAGCAGTGGCAGCTCTCTGCACGCCGCTTCCTCCTGCAGACCTGGCCTTGAGTTTGTCAACATGTTTCTGCCAGGAATCCTGCTCTGCCCAGCTGGGGAAGATTCAGTTTGCTTCTGCTTGGGAAAATTCCCCCAACAAAACCAAAATAGCAGGTTGAAGGGGGTTGTATTTCTATCCCCCAGAAGAGCAATATTCCACCTATTGCTGGATGCATTTTTAATAACTTGCATGCACATAGTGCGGAACAAAGGTCCTTATGCCCCCCACTCTTTCCTCAGCCTTTACCTCTCTCTGTTGTGTCTTATTCTCCAACACAAAAGGTTTAGAAGTGAAACAAATCCAGCGTAAAACCTAACAGTAGATACACTGAATAATGAGATCCCTTAAGTACATTTGCAGTGTGTGCTCAGCACAATCTATCAGTGGCGATTTCAATAACCTTTGCCACCATTACACCATGTTAAAGATTGTTGGGTCTGATTTAAACACAGATGTTTACAGAGGACAGCTTGATCGTTGTCTTCATATCTCGTTTTCAGTTGTATCATTTTCTGTTTGGTCTTCAAAGACTGCTCAGTTTTTCCCTCCTAGGTGTCATATTGGTTACAGAGTTGCCCCAGTCAAGCAGACAATAGGATTTCAGATTGATCTGATTATCTGTTTACAGCAGATTGATCCCAAGTTCAGAAGCATCACTGTTTAGAAAAGCATTGAAGTTTTAGCTGTGAATACTGAAGTGTGTTTTATGTACAACCTTCTGGTCTTGAAAACAAAGAGAAGTGCTGAAGCATTTAGCAAATATGCCTCTTGAATATGCATTTTCCAGGTCAGCCTTAAGGCAGGCTTTTCTTTGCAAAAGCAAATTCAATACTGAAGCTGAAAGTCCAGACACTTAAAACTGTAGAAAATAATGAGTGAGAAGAAATAAAATTATGTTTGGGTAACCTTACTACAGAAGAATCCTCTAATTGGTGCAGATATCAGTGCAAAAAGGAACACTCAGACAGAGCCTTGATTGCAATTCACATTGGGGCACCACTCATGAAAGGGCAATCACTTCTTTCATTAATTGCTTAAAAAATATGACCTAGAGAAAGCTGCTTATGAAAGAAATGCAGGATTCTTAATGATTCCTGTTGTAATCTGTGGCAATGTTTCCACTGACTCCAGTGGGAGAAAGTTGTGCCTTCTCTTTCAGCAGCAACAAACCAAGCCCCAGCTCAGATCAGCCCTTTTGCTTCACCTGGATTTGGGTCTTGGCTGCACTTGGCTGCTGCAGAGGTGAGCGTGGTAAGAAGTGCCAAAACCACAGCTCTGGTTACTGGCTGCTGAACTGAAAACACATTCCTTGCAACACCTCGAAACGTGCAAGAAAAAAAAAGTAAGTCTGGATATGTTTCATCCCTCCAGGCAATTTTTCTTCCTAGGCTACAAGAATCTATCTTTTCAGCTGTTTAATAAAAATAAGTCACAGAGTGTAATTGTTAAAATGAGTGGTGGGAAATGCAACAGCCTGACAAGAAATTACATGTCTTATTTATCTCCACCTAAGTTGCTCCTCCAGGAGCGTGCTGGTGGAATGCATTGCATTTGAACCTGCTTTTGCTGTGTTGGCCAGGAGTACTTCTCCATGGCTCTGCAGCAGCTTCCTCACCTGCACAGGTCCTGAAGGGAAATGCCAACCCTGGGCTGCCTATTGGTCTTCATACATTCTTGTTCCACCCGTGCTTGCTATTCATGCTGAAGCAGGAATGAAGCAAGTGAAGCAGAGCTGGAGGTCTGTGGGTGGCCTCCTGACTGCAGGCAAAATTAAATCAAAGCTCAGGGAGCAGTTATCCCTGGGGAAGAGAGCTGGTGCTTACAAACATTCTCTGCAAATGCTTGAAAAACTGCCCAATGCCACAGTGCGCAGTCCATGATCAACAAGCTCTGCCTGGCATATAGATCAGAATAGATATGACAAGGTGAAAATCATCTTTTGGGCACATTTGTTTTGTGGAAGGGGCAGTATAAAATCAGATCGTGATCAACCAGACTGGAATTCTTCTGTGCAACGACTTAACAGCATGCTTATGTGCTGATACCGTTTGCACCCCGCTCAGTTAATGCTGGTACAGTGAGCCCCAGTCCTACAAAAATATTTTGGTTTTCACAGATAGTTTTCTGAGGGCACCAAGGATCTTTGTGGGATGCATGGCTTCTTCTCAAGAACCCAGCAACTATTTTGATCAGTGCAGTGTAAAAAACCTGGAGGGAATTTAAATTAGATTTAAGTTATTTCATGAGTTCTACTGTCCTTACGCATTTTGGGGGGAATGGGAGCAAGCAAATAATGAACAGTATTACAATTATGCCTTCAGAGCTTTTGGCTTATGTAGGGCAACTGGGCCAGCAGATGGTGAATGCAATTTGATGTACCAAAGTATGAAATAACTGATCTGGACAGAAGGATTAAAGTGGGGTGTGTGTATAAATTGAACAAGGATGGTGAGAAGTATATTGGGCTATTATGGGGAATCACTGAAGCCTGAGCACAGATGCTGCAAAAGACAGCAAATCAAACTGCAGTGGCACAGTAATAGAAACAAAGACAAAAGGTGAGAGCACGATTGTTTTAGTCTTTTGTGCACAGCACAGGCTTTGATCTGCTGCAAGGAGAAAGCTGCCTGGGGGCAAAGCACCACAGGATCTAGTGGTGAGCAGGAAGTTCACAGCACTGGGCTTATTTACACTGTAAACTACAGGAAGATGTGGTGATTACAGAAAAACACCTTAAAGGAAAGGCTCCATCGGTACACTGCATCTCTTATGCTAGCACTCTACAAGACAGAGCATCTTATCAGTGTTGGCAAAGTAGGCCTGGGTGAGAAAAAAGGCCAGACTGCCTCTTCCAAAGCGTAATGCAACTGCAGAATAAGTAAAACAAGGACATGCACTTGAGAGTACTTAATGGGAAGCACCAAGTTTATAGTTGGTAATAGCCACTTAATCAAACAGGCCTAATATAAAGTCTTTCTAATCCCTAGCTCATCAGCTGCAGCTATGCATCGCTGGGGTATTCCCAGGACAGTACAGTTTAGCTGGCAATGAAGTCTAAATGATATCAGGAAATTTGGGCCATGCATCTAGTTGCATTGCTCACTCCCTAAGGGTGTGTATGCACCAGGCAGCGTGTATGGGGGGGGTCATGGGGACATTCTGGCCGAGGGATTCCCAGAGGGGGCAGGGGCACAGAAAACACCCATGTGGACTTTGGTGGTTTTGGTGGTTGCACCTGCGTGCCCCTAAGCTTCCCACCTCAACCCAATGTGTTCAACAGACTATGTGTTGAGTGTGCTACACCAGAAAGCCATGACCAACCCTCCAGTGCAAGCCCAGAAGGTCTCCTAGATTCACTGGTAGTGCATTGGCACAGGCTGCCCAGGGAGGTGGCAGTGCTTGCTGTCCCTGTAGGTGTTCAAGAGCCATGGAGATGTGGCACTGGATCAGTGGGCATGGTGGGGTGGGTTGATGGTTGGACTAGATGATCTTAGAGGTCTTTGCCAACCTTACTGATTCTGTGATGTTCATTTGAGCTTCCGTCTTACTGCCTTCCTGTTCAAGGTAGGTAATAACATATGGCTGGCACAGACCAGCAGGACACTGCTGTTTTCCTTATTTCCTAGCAGGCTAAGTTGCTTTTGGCTGGACATTCGGTGGGTGGAGAATCACTTCAGTTCATTTCACACACATAGCCGAGCGAATCAGCTCATTTACGCAGAGCTCCGCATAGCAGAACTGATAAAGAGACACGAGGAAGTTCTTACTTGCTTTTCCTGCCCACTCACAGTCACACAGCCCACAACCAAATTAAACCTTCACCCTGGAAATGTGTCCTTTTGTGCCATGCTCTTAAATCCTGCAAAGGCCCTAGGAGTGCTGAGGAGTCAGAACGGCGCAGCCTGAAGGGATGAAGTGCATTCACAATTTAACTTTGGGATTTAATGGCTGAAATAGAAAATAAGAGCATTGGAGAAAATCTGTTTAGGGCGAGTAAAAATGGATATTTCAGGAAAAAAATAGTTTTCTTCAGCTTTGGATTATTTACCTTTATAAACTTTTTCTCCTTATAATAAGCCAGTTCTAGGTCAATTTTTTCAGTAAAAATTCCTTTCTCAGCATGAAGAAGCAAATCTTTTCAGCTTGAAAATGTACCCCAGCAATTGGCAAGCCAGAAGTGAGATATTTTGTTTTAAAAATGTGAACATGGAACTTTTCCATGCTTTTTCCCCCCCCAGACTTTATTGTTATCCTCAGTCAACTCAGTTGCACAGTCTCAGTTCATCTGCAATGCTGTTTGGGGGAAAATTCTCTTGCTGAAAAGGACTTCAGCTGGATCCTTTCCTACGGCCACCAAAGCCTTAGATTCCAGTTCTGTTTTGCCTTCATTTTTGCTCCTCTCTACAGAAACTTGGGGGGCTGAGAACCTGAATGGAGAAATTTGCTCTTTTATTTCACTGTTTCTCCCTCGTTCTCTGCTGCCCAACACCTGTAGGTGACTTCCACTGCCCCAGATCCCAGAACCTTCCTACATCCAGAAAGAAGGTGTGAAGATGGAAGGCAGGCCAGTAATACATAAACCCAAGTATGGGTAAATTTATGGTAATTAATGTGGAGTCCTGAAGCGAAAACAGCCCTTTAGGGATAGGTTAGTGTTAGTTAGCTTTAAAATAAATTGCAAGAGTGTGCTCAGACCTTATTAGTGGATATTCCCTGGGTAGAGAATACGTAAGACATCGTAAGAGTTAAGCTGTGAAACAAAAGCTTCAGCAAGGGCTGTTCAGCTCTTACAAAGAACCAAGAAGGATTTCATTTAGATTTAATCTAGCAGGGGTTTTCTGGTTAAGAGATTTTACCTTCTCTCTTTGAACCTTTGCCCTTGGAGCAGGATTCTAAGATACCAGCTACCCAACTGCCGGCAGGTACTACATACAGACCAGAACAAGCCAAGCAATGGTGTGCAGGGCAGAAATCCCACTGTTAGCATGAGGCTGCCTACACCAGCAAAGAAAACCCACAGCAAGGGTGCTAAAAAGGTACAGGAAAGAATTTGAATAGCGTATACATGGCATGTGAAACAAGGCAGCAGGGACAGGTCAAGGTCTTCACCTCAACTCATGCTCTTCCAGCATTGCTTTCCTCTAACACACAACCCAACAGACACCCCCCCTCCTCCTCTCCCCCTCCCATCAGTATGGGCATGTTGTCGGCACCTGTTCCAAAAATCATTCAGAGCAAACTGCACTTCTGAAGTGTTTCACGTTTTTTTTGCAGTATTTCTCAGATATTAACGAATGGTAACTCTTCAACCAAGCTGATGCTGTTTGACATAAATTTTTTTGGTTTTGTTTTAGTGTAAAAGTTAGGAAGGAAAAGATGCTGGCACAGTGCTCTTACTGGCAAAAAGCCAAATCAAGTGTGGAAGATCCAAATTGGTTATAATTAGAGACATAGATCATCGTCTCTCGTGCTGGCAGTGCAAGAACTATGCTTAGTATTTAAGTGCATGAGCCACTGCTCCTTATGGCATTTTTCTTATCTCCGTAGATAGCATCTTGCAAAATGTCATGGTTAAACAGATGTAATCAAACAAATTTCTTTGGATCATTGGTCATTCTTTGTAACCTGTGCTATGTGAAACACTATTTTTGTAAGTATTAGTGTTCTTTGTTGTTGCATGAAAAAAAAATCACTTTTTGCCTGTATGCAGCATCAATAAAACAAAGTCTATGTAGTCTCACACCTAACTACGCTCCCTGACGTCAACTCGGATGAAGCATCACTTCATCCAGAAGAAGCAAATTGCTGTCAGGTTTGTCACCTTTGGGATACATTGCAGCCTTTTTTCTTTCTACTGCCTCATCTCTGAAATACCTCACATCTGAATGACTCTGGTTCTGATGATTAACCAACCTGTTTTCAGACACCTATAAAATGCCTTTCCCAAACAGGGGACGATCTGGATATTGACTCCGGCAGCGCTGTGCTTGTATGCAGACCATTACTGCTGCTCATGAATCATCTTGGGAGACACTTCTGCAAGCCTAACTATGCCCGATTTTCCTCTGGGTTCATAGAAATGTTTACAGCTCCTTCTGTACCTTTAGTGAAATGCAAAATCAGTGCTCACTGATTCAGTATATCATCAGGTTTCATCTGCAGGTTTTCGGCTGAAGCATAGATAGATGCAATGCTTCACCATCGTGCTCTGCCTGCTGTACAGCCACAAACTCATCTTCCCTGCCAGGCAGGATGGACAGGGGCACAGACATTTGTGTATTCCACAGAGCCAGGCACTGGTGAAGCTTGGCTTCCTGCAGTTAGATTTTTTTGAGGAAGTTTTAACTCTGGTTGGATCCATCCATTCATGGTGTCTCCTTTTGAGCACATTGCCTACTGGTCTAATAACGATAAAGAATGTGATCCAGCCTTTCCTTCAGCTGAAAATTGGCTTCAGCTGAATGCTGGCAGAATTTGGCCGTAGGTTTTGTTAGTTTTGGGTAAGGTTGGTAGCAGACAGGGAGATATAGGAAAAAAAGCAAAAAAATGCTAAATTCCATGAGATCAGTACAAATGTTTCCATAGGTTTAATCCCAGGGAAATCCTACCCAACTGGATGGGTGTTCCTGTCCTTCTCCTTTCACCCTGGATGATTTTGCAGCCACCAGCAGCAACGATCTTCCCCCTGCCTTGGGCTAAATTCAATCTCCCACTATGTCAGCAGCTGACACCTCGCAGACATGGAGACATTTTGGGCACTGCCAAGACTGCTCTCAGTGCCAGAGGAAGGATTATTATCTGCTGAATCAATGAGACCTGGGACAAACTCTGATCCCCTTCCAATACTTTATTGCTGTGTGTGTCTGAGGAAAAGGAAGTATTCCTTGATAAATACTGGGGCATGATCTATATCCCATTGCTGCTGTTGTATGCTCCAGGTTGGAGCCATGTACATGGAAACTCAAAATAGATGCAATAGGTATTTATACTACCTTGGGCATAAATTTTCAGCTATGAAAGTTCAGAAAAAAAGCTTCCCCCTATAGAAATGAGGTAGCAAAGGTTAAAAATTCTGGAGTGGCCAAGTTTGGCTGTAGTTATAAAACAACTGCAGTGCTAGAGCTGCGAGTGGAAATTTTTCAGGTGACCTCAGCAAAGAGGAGTTTGCATGAGCTCCCTTTCCAGTAATGCTTTACCCAAACACATAACTCACACATACACACAACTGCTGGCAGCCGTCCTCCCAAGCAGAGAGGGCTGGAAACATGGCAGGCACCAAATGTGTGCAGTATGCTTTGCCCCAGGCTGCTTGAAATCCCTAAGATTTCCAGAGAAGTGCAAATGCTATGCTGTAGGTTGGCCATTTCCACCCTACACAGTAATCTGAGTTCTTCCTCAAAATTCTGCCAGTATTTTTAAACAGGGCTGGGGCAGCCCCTGTCTATAAATACTCCTCTTCCACACCAATATTTGAGATTCCAGCCTATCAAGTTCTGTCTGCTGCACTACTCATTTATTAAGCACTAATGCTTTACAACACTCACTTCACTTCTCTCCCCTCTTGTCACCGTTGGGTGACTGCTGCTGGGATGCGCTCAGATTTTGGAGATTTAAAGAAGAAATGTGAGTTTTTCCCAAACTGAGAGTCCTGTAGCTCTCAGCCCGCGGTGTTTCCAGGATGTGAAATAACACAGTCAGCAGGACAACATGTCAGTCACCAGCAAAGCCAAAAATAGCACATGTACGGCCAAACTCAAAGGGCTAAAAGGGTGCACTTAGAGCAGATGTTTTAAAGCTTGTGCACAAGCTATAGGCTTATTAGCCAGCCTAAATCAACTGAAAAAGGCCTTTGGGAAGTATTAAAACTCTTGGCTAGGACTCTCCTTTCTCTGTTGGAGGCACTGGAGATTACTCATTTTATTTAATAGTAAAAATAAAAGCACTAACCTGCGCTGAATTCTTGTTCAGAGGTTTCTGGACCTGGCGTCATTCTTGCTTTGTGACACAGCTCATTTAACGCACCAAGAGTTTGGTCTCAGGAAGAACCAACCACGGGGAGTTGTGGTTCAGGAGAACACTATCCTATGGGGGATGGGTTAGAAGCAACTACTTTAGAAATGGAGAAATTTGGTAATGACAGAAAGACAAGAAATGGGAAATTCTACAACAGAAAAGCACAATACGCTAAAAGCTGAGGAACGCTGGCACTCCCAGCCTCATTTTGCTTCTAGCCCAACACTTCCTTGAAGCACCACATCATTGACAACAGGCAATATTCAAGATTCTGCCATTTTTCCCACCTAGGATCTCAGTAATGCTTGCTGATGAGCAAAGCATTTTCTCTCCACCTTTATTGTGTCTGCTGCAATTTTACATTTCTCCTAGCTATAACTCTACCTCCTTGCCATGGCAAGAAGGTGCCCTTATGTATCATATATCGTAAGGAACCACAACCCTAATCCTCTGCTTAGCAATTTTGCAGCTTAGCGTGTGAAAACATCACCTAACCAGGATGGAAAAAGCCAGATTTCGCCCTGAGGTATGGATATTTGAAGCCAATTTCTTCAGTCACTAAGCTTTTGGCCAACTAACACCAGTTCTTTTTTATTTTTTTCTACATCACAAGGAAAAATACTACTGAAGCTTTTCCTAACTGCCAGATTCCACAAGTAAAAGGCTGGAAGCAATTACTTCATTAGTCTCTATGCCCTCCTTCCCACAACTATCAAGATCAGCATGTTATAAAAGAGGTTGGTTGGACTCAATAGTGAATAGCAAACAGCTATGTAAAGAGTAGAGAGAAGAAATAGAAGGGAAGCGAAGTTGTGAATACTTTAATTTCCCTCTTTCTTTTAGAAGAAGTGAGGCACTTTTTATATTTTCTCTGGCCTTGGTGAAAGCTACCTTGAGGGAGATACCTTAGTAGTGATGCTTGCTCATGGTCCTGTGAAGAGCAAAGAGTTTTTTTCTGATAAAATTAACCACTGTGTTACTAGGGATCTCACCCAAATACATGTTTGGTTTTTTATTCTGACCTGTCTGGTGCAGCTATACGAAGGGCAGAGGCAGAAGTCACTGAAGGCAGCATAATGTAAAGCTATTTTCTTGCAGAATAAGAAAAGAACTGAGAAATGAGCAGTGGTTCAGCTGAAACACTCAGGTTAAGTGCTAGAACAAAAGCCCATTGAGGAATTAATTTGTAGGCTTTGCAAAGAGTGAGGGAATGAAATCTTGCTAAATGATTTATTCATATTTTTCCTTAAGAGTAGTAAGCATGAACTACTGAATCGTAGCACAACAGTGCACTGATCTACCTGCAGTGGATTAACTGGCTCATTTATTCTGCAGCAAGGTTGTGGGTAACAAGGAGCCTCATTAAAGGCCGATCTCAAAAGCAAATGGCTTTAGTCTGCATTTACGTTTTTCAGGCACTCTTGGGGATACTGAAGGTTGCTTAAGCTGGGAGGGATGTCCTGGTGCTGCTCTGTCTCTTGGTGGTGCAGACTCCTGAAGCTGCCTGTGCATTTTACTGCTCCCAGCATGTTGGCTCCGGTTCCCTGTCATCAGCCGAGCTACCTACATTGTTCTGATTGGATTTGGCACCTGGAAAAAGCTTTCTTTCAAGAGTGAGGGAGCAGCAGTACTGCGTAGTGCAGCTGGCATCAACCTAGGAGTGAGAAAGAGGGCTGGCAGAAAACAAAAGTTTGACCTATATAGAAAGATCCATCTGTCTGGGGGAATGTTCATGTATTTCCTTGAGTTAGCTTCTTCACCCACTTTACCTGTTGGTATTGTTCTGATAGCTTAAGAGAAATTGTCTGGCTTTGCCAGAAATTGACTTTTTTCCCTTTTTTTTTTTAAATTTTTTTTACAGCTATCTACTGAAGCATGGTGCTGGGGAAGGCTGAGCCCTCAGCCCTATTGTCCTCGTCAGGTTTTGCAGCATCCCCAAAGTTCCCTTAAGGCTATTCTGCTCAGTCACTGCATTGCCTTCCTGGATGCTTTTATTTTTTGCTGTCAGCTGCCTGCAATTCACAGGAGCTGTTGTATTAATAAATAGACCTTTCCCTACACCAATCAGCCAAACATATGGAATATGGAGCAATAAATGACAAAGCAGCCCCGCATCTTTCATACCGTCATTGGCCTTCGTGTCTTGCAGGAGAGAATTTCCTCCAGCTGGTTTCACCATGGCTGAATGATCCTCAGTATTAGATGCAGGGCAAAAGTGAAAGATCATGACACCAGAATCTTCTGCACGTAACATTACAAATGACTTGCCTGCAAATGGAACGAAATGTCAGGAGATGATATCAAATAAATGAAGATATCACCACAACTACTCATGTGGAGCATAATGTCGCAGACCTTCTCTCTGTTATTTCAAAGGTACTCACATTTCAAAAGAGTGGGTTTTTTCTCCTCATCGTAGAGAAAACTGATGCTGTGGAATTGTAAACACAATTGTGGTGCATGCTGTACGAGAAGCAGCCACTTGCTGCCTTGGAAACCTTGAAAAGACTTTGTCTCTGATTCTAGTCGCTCTTTCTCTCACCCTCTAATTATGTAAGCTCCACTCATTTAGATTTGGATTCAGCTTGCTTTCCTTCCTAGTATCCATTACACTATTTGTCTGTTGCAGTGTCAGAATGACCTGGTGGGAGGATGAAAAACATCATGAGTTGAGTGAGGAAGCAGGATGTTATTCCTGGATGACTCTTGCTGCACGTGGGACACAATGGAAGAGATTCCCTGTGTCATTTGTGGTGGCAGTGGGATGGCAGCAGCCATGCTGCCTGTTCAACCATCAGAGTAGCTGAACTGCTAATTTAGATATAATTGGGCACCATTGATTCTATTTAATGGGGCCCTGGATAAATTGCTCTCCTGCCTAATTGGCGCAGTTACCAGGGCAGGGACTGGCCCAGAGTGCGGAGCAGTGCAGGCACCTAACTCCCACTGAAATCAATTATGTTGAAATCAATGAGAGTTAAACAGCTGAACAGCTTTAAAAATCTGGCCCTGGGTGCACCCCAGAGCTATAATTTATCAAAACACCAAATAAATGGCATGCCTAGTTGATTTCAATGGGTGTGATAGGTTTATGGGAGTTATTACTGGAAAGCCCCCAGCTTTTAATAGATGTCTCCTGTTATTTTTCCAGGATTGGAGTTTGTTGATGTACAATGAAAATGTTTTTGCGTCTTCTGATTTTGGCCATGGTGAAGGTGGGGATACTGGGTTAAACAGACCTCCACACTCATCTCATCTGTAGCCCTTGGCAGGGCAATTGACTTGAAGCAAAATTCTGAAGTCTTTGCCCTACCAAAGCTCTCCAGAACATTTCTGGGCACAAAATCAGCAATGACACTGAAGATGTGGCCTTTCTCATGTACTGCAGTAAAACCATCTGCACACCAAAGCATGTCATCAAAGATTGCCATTGATGCTTTAATTTTCCAAAGAAAATATTATCTGGTTAAAGTGAACTGGTGCTCACTGGCACAATCTTACTGCTCTGTCACGGCTGCTAAGCAGTGACTTATCTTTCATAACTGTTGTAAAGTGCTTCAATGCTTGGCATATTATTCTTTGTCTCAGTGGCATCAGATACCAAACCATACCTCAGTCCCTGAGAAACTGAGCCACATCAGGACTGTTGCTCTTCTGTTTTCTCATGCCCACTGGTCCTTTGACTTCAGAGTTGAGAAGAAATTAGAAATGTTGTTTCCTACCATGAAGGTTGAGGTGGCAGCATGTTCAGTGTCTTTGGAGGATGAATGGCCAAACTCAGCTTTCCTGCAGGTGTTCCTGGGGATCCCTGCACCTCCAGGATCACAGCGGGGTCTTTTGTAGGCTCTGGTGGATGTACCAAATTCCTTTGTTTGTGAAAGCATTTTTGTGATGCCTCTTAACCTGTCAAACCACATGTTAGGTATCAGCCTTTTAGAGAGTGTCAAATTGTTTCAATTCTGAGATGACTTTAAGTTGCTAATTAGGTTGCTGATGTGCCACCAAAGACATCAGGCCCTGGCACCCAGATTTGATGACAATATGTAAACTCTTCAGTGATCTACATATTGGCTCAGTGACTGACTTTATTCTTTCCTGCTCAGAATAGCAGTATTTCCTCACCCCTCCAGCGAATGACATGTTTCTCACATTTCTGTGGCACAGCTTGGTCAAAAGGCTGGAAGGTGTGAAAGCAAAGCAGCAACAAAACCTTGCATCATTCCTTCCCAACATAACTCGTGCTGGCACTCTTTATCTTGTCCTTGTTAAACATGCCAGTGTGCACTTGGATTTGTCATGGCACATGGCAGAATCATAAAGAATCTAGCTGTTACCACAGTGTGGTTGTGTCTTAAAGTCCCCAAAATCCTGTATTGGACTAAAGGCAGCTTAAAATGCGAGTAGGTTCCAGATGGATTTTTGGAAGTATCAGAACACAGTTCCACAATGGCAGAGATATAAGGCCTGGAGCAATGCCTTGAGATCCTCTTTGTCCTTCAGTATCATTGGAAACAGGGCCTCGAGTTCCTGAAACAGGCACATTTGAAATGACAGTTATGTATGTTCGGTCTTGCATGCTTTTCTGTCCCTTTCTCCACTATTACTTTCTTAATGCTTACCTGAGGCAGCAGGGTGCTCTTCAACATGATCTGATCTCCAATTCCATGAGCTAATCCAGGTCATGTTGTTCCAGTAACAGCAATGGAGATGTATCCATCAATATCTTGTCTATTAATGATACAATGCATTCACAAAATCCTTTAAAGTCCTCCCCACTGCTACTCACAACAGGCCCACGTATTGCTTTCTCTCACCTTTGCTTCTTTGCTTTTAAACCAATGTGTTTATGTCACTGGGAAACATATTTGTGAATTTCTGTATTGTTTAGAATGACCTTGGTGGCATTATGACCACAGTATGTGAGAAACCTGAAGTGCTTTCAACCTAGTAAATACGAATGCAATAAATATGTAAATTAATCTATGTATATTTATAGCCTGGCAGAACTCAAAGGACCAGATTGTAGCCAAAAAATACTGCACTATCTATTGTTTCTCCATTCCCCTCGGTGGCAGTTCTCTGGAGCTCCATTCAGGTGCCCACAGTGACTGCCAGGGCACCTTTATTAATAGTGCTGCCATAAAGGCCACTTTGTATTTAGTCATTATGAAGGGTTCTTGGAGTAGAGGACTGTGCTGAGAAGTAAAACTAAATCAGCTTTCATAAAGAGGAAAAAAAGAAGTCACAAAATGAATGTAACACTGAGCTTTCAAACCCCTTTCTATTTACTTTTTGTTTGTGGGTGAAGTTTCCTTCATTGTTCATCAGTCATGCCAGCTATTGATATTTCTTCTGTCAGGCACAAATAGTATCTGACTGACTGACATTGTCTGTCCATTGACTGCCATGATTTTGAACCTTTTTGGATTTGTGGCCCCCCTAAACGATTCCCAGCTGAGGAATTTAAGCCAACTGACAAGAAACATTAGATGTAGTTACTCTTCATGGATCTCTCAGAAGTAAACTAGAAACCTCAGAAACACTATCTTGAAAACTTTGATTCTATAGGATAAATATTTACTTAATACCATTAACGTCTCAGGTGTCATTGATCTCTCACATGGATGCAATACAGCCAGTGAGAAACTTGGCAGAAAACATAGAAAAACAATATTCTGGGCATTACGAGGCCAGATCTGTGGCTGAATCTTTTCCTGCCTCTCTAGGCTGAGATGGAGTTTCCATTGGTGGGAAATTTCCGTTGGTGTCCCTCATCCATAAGGACGGATGTGATCCAAACTCCATTTATACCCGAGGTGGGCGGCTGTGGAGAAGTGACGGCAGCCTCTGCAACCTCTCACAGTCAGGTGAAATAACACGTTCAAACATTCGTTCATGCTCAGATGTCGAAGTGAAGGGTTTTTTTTTCCCAATCAAAACCCCAAAGTTAAAAATCTGAAGGTCTGTCCAACAATTAGATATGGTTTTGCACAGTCAAGAAGTTTAAGGGCATGTCGGTGTACGTGTTTTTGTGTGAATTGTGTTGTTGCCATTTATGGCATATCATATTTTTATCTAAATATGGACTCTACAGTGGTTTCCATTTCCCATACTTCATTTAAGATTAAATTACTAGGGAACAGATTGAGGCTGGAACAGGGCAAAACAATTTTGAAGTAGGGAAAGTGGCTTCACATGATAGAGAAGAGCACTTCATCTTACAGCTGGTGTAGTCACACAAGAATAATTTGACTGTAGACTAATCCTAGGAAGTTCAAAAGCCACTACTTTATGGATAGCATTTACCAGTGATGAAGGAAGAAAGTTGCCCTCCACTCATGTTCTGAATGCTCTTATAAGGTGTGAATGAAGCATTTCCCCTTCAATGTGACCATTGGGATTATAGTCGTCTGTATTTTATTTTAATTGTTGTTCATTTTCCAGGGATCAATACCTAGTTCTTAGAAAAGATGCAAAAAATTCCAGTAACATTAGGCAGAGAATTACTATGCACCTTAAAATTAATATGTAGGTAATGAAATCCACACTGCAGCATGAGCCAATTTAAGATTCTCTACAACTGATCTTCCTTTTCAAGATGCAGAGGGGAAAAAATCATGTTGTGTAACATAAACTGTCAAGATAGAACAGGGGCCAGGTAGCTTATCACATCAGCATGATGGACTCCATCAGTCATTTGACAACACAGCTTCAGCAGTGCTTTGGGAAGAGAGATAAAAAAGCCAGCACACGGGGCAGAGAGGCCACTGGTAATCTCAGAAACTGATGCCAGGGTTTCTTGCTGCCAACTCTGCTTGACTCTCTGTAGAAGAGACCCCATGTTTGACACGCACGGCAAGAGCTCTGAGCAGAAGAGCTTGGGCAAGACTGGTCACTGGAGACTTCCCCATACCAGGTGGGACAATGACTCTGCATTAGAGCAGAAAATAAAAAGCACCAGGGGGGAAAGCCATTGTTTTTCCTGTGCCCAGATCAGGTTCATTGCTATCATTTGTGAACTGCAGAGATCTGCATGGAAAATGTTCTTTTCCTTTCTTACCTCAAATCATGTGGAGGAGAAGGTGCTCACAGCTGCTGTGTAGAGTAGTACAAGGCTGAAAATTTTCAGATGGATTTTTCCCATTAGAAATTCCTAAATTCGGTGAAAAACAAGTATCGCAATCTGCTGGAATTCCTGTGCAAATCCACCAGACATCTAAAGCAACCATCCTTACCAGCCACACTTAAACTCTGCCTGGTTCTCTTCTGGGCAGGCACCCCAGAAGACTTCTTGGCAGCCCTGGTAATGCTTTGCTTGGCAGCAACTCCATTTCATAATTGTTTTTATTAAAAATTATGGCACATTCCCCAGAACGAGCATTTCATCTTGTAAATCATGGAACTGCACTGATGCAATGGCTGTGTCTCCATAACTTCCACAGAGTGAGTCTTCTACAGGTGGTTGGTAAAAGTCTTTGTAAAGATTCTCCCCAATTAACCAGGAGATCTTAGAATCACACGCATGATTTTCTTGCGTTAGCTTCTTTAACAGACGTAGTTTGATGACAGCTGAGTGCATGCTGGGTACTGCTCTGCATACAGAGGAGAGAAGCAGCTGTAATACATGAAATGAAAGCACAGAAACACAGAAATCATAAAATCATAAAGACTAGAAATGACCACTACGATCAGGTGCAACCATCAATCCATCACCACCAGGTCAATCAAACTATGCTCAATGTTCATATCCAGCCTGCTGAAGCCTACCTGCCAGTTAGAAAGCTGTGCTAGCCATGCATATATATTTTTCTCCAACCAACTCACTTTTACCTTCCTCAAAAATAGAAACCAGCACCAAACAGAAAGAGCCACCCACCACTGAGATGAAGGGCAAAGTTGTATTGAGAGGGCATGGAAATACAACAAAGAGGCTCCTAGAATTAGAAATAAGCAGGGTTTAGAGATCTGCAAAGAAATTGAACCCCAGTATTTCTGGATGACTGATAAAACAGAGGTGTATTTTGGAAAATATGCCTGGTTGGGAAAGATTCAAAGCTTTGTTCCTAACAGACTGAGCTTATGACAACCTATGATTCAGCAGGGAGGTCAGAGAGAGCCTGTCTTCTCCTGGGCCAAAGCAGGTGTTGAACAAAGTGAGTGTTAATCATGAAGATGCACAGATTCGGTGGAGGCCTTGGGTGTGAAAACTAGAAGGAAGGAGGGTCAGTAAAATCCCAACCCCACCTTCTCCCAAAAAGCCAGGAGCCTCTCTGCCAGCCAATGCCTAGCATCACTCCTCCTTTCCACTGCTTCAACCAAATGAACTCTTTTTCTGCTTCTCCACAGCTCTCTATGTGATACAGCATCTCTTGCAGGCCAGGAATGGTTTCTCATCGTTGCCTGTGCAAATCAGATGATTTGTGCTCCATTGTAATGAAAATCGATCCAATGGCCATCCAAGCCCAGGAGGAGAGCTGGCAGCTTCCCCTGATATTTCAAAAAAATTCACTGTATTTTCTCTGCTAAATGATGCTACAGACAGAAGCACTAAGACCGTTCTCCGTGTCAGTTCCAGAGACAGATATCTCAGGGAGAAGCAATTAACCACTACTGATTACTTTTTTTCACCCAACAACTAATTGCAAGGCAATTAAGATGGGGAGAGGAGGTGGCTGTGACAGAGGGGACTGCCAGCCCCAGTGCCTGGCAGAATCAAAGTGTTGCTGCATCACCTGTGAGGTACAGTTACCAAAGCACTCCATTTTGATACACAATAATTATGCTTCCATCTCTCTTTTTGTCCCTTCTGTTTGCTGCTGCTATGAATTTCAGACAGTGTGTGTCGCGGTAGAGAAAGACTTGAGAAATCCCTTAAAAACCTCCACCAGGAGAGCAATTTTTCAGACCAACGTTCGAAGAAGGAACTGGGCCCCACTGATGATTAATCCCAGTAATTATTCATCAAGCCAGGTGGTAGGACAGCAGCATTAAGGGCTGTGATGAGTAAGGTTTTCTGAGCCTGAACTTAGAAACTGAGAACATCAGCAAACGTGCAGGCAGCAGCTAGCAGAAGTACAACATTAGTTTTACTCCCTGTGCTATTAAAATCTGTATTTCCACTGGCAGGCTGCAGTTACCAAACCATCATAAATCTCTTGTGGAGCCAGTTCCCCAAGCATTGCTGGTTTAGCTTTAATCCTTTGGGCTGTTGTAATCCTTTGCACTCCAAGAGGCTCGCCTCACCCAGCTCTGTGTGTGGCAGTCATTCGGAGGTGTTTTGGTCTTAAATCAACCAGAAGGGTAACCAGGCTGTGGTGACATCCAGCTATAGTACTGGTGGACAATGTTTAATCCTCAGGGTGATACGCAGTACAGAGGTCAGTTCGCTGTGGTCGCAGCACAGTCGGTCAGGCTGTGGGTTCCATGAGTTCCCAGCTTTGTATTTCACAGCAGCACGCTGACCTCCGGGACTCAAACACAAATCCCCTTCCTTGAAATGTCACTTCTTGTCTCCTTTTACTGAATGTAATTTTGCATGGAGCAGAATGATGCCCCAGATTTCCAGGGCAGAGAGCTCCTTCTGTTAAGTTAGAGCTCTGCATATTTTATCATAGGAGCTGGATAATAGACTTCTTGGTTGGATGAATGATCTGTTCTAGGAAATGTTTCCAGTACATGGGGTTTTCCTACAGCCTCCTTACCCTGATCAGGGAACCAGGCAGCACTGGTCCCCAGCCACCATCCCAAACCCACCCTGAAGTTACACTTGGGTAATTCCATTGAAATCAACACGAATTTTTACAGTGTGATCATGAAGAAAACTTTGCTTTTAGTTTTTGGCTTTTTTTTTTTTTTTAAAGGTACACTTCATTTTTCTTTTCCTGGAAACAGATGGACTGAGAGCATTCTCCTTCCTTCTTGCTCCCTTGTGGGTGCACACCTTGTTTCCATTGTTGAAAATGACTGTAGAAAAAAGGCAAAAAAGAGACAAGCTAGTGACTTCTTTTTTTTTCCCTCCTCCAAACTCTCCTCTGCAGAGGCGCTTGCAAGAAGTGAAGAGAGAATATGAGAATTTGATGCTGCCTTTAGACGTGCAAATCTGAAGTGAAGGTATGAGTGCCCTTAAAACGTCAGCCAAAAAGCGAATAGCACTTCTATCAGAATACCAAAGGGAATGTTAATTGCTCCCTAGTGATAGAGACCTAAGCTACAGAGAAATGAAAGGATATGCCCCTTGTCACACACGCAGGATCACAGCATTTTGACCACTAATCTCATTGACCACTGGAAACTCCTTTTGGTTAATCTGCTGCTCTCTTCTGAGTGCCAAAATATGGATTTCCAACCAGAAGCCTCTGGGGAAGTAGTGTTAATCTTGTGTTAAACTGCTGCATCTGATCTGTCACTGCAAAGAAGCATTTTACCATCGTGTTGATGCCAATATCTCACCAGCATCTGTCCTCATGAATGAGAGAATCCACAAAAGGAAGCTGCATCTTACCCCAGAGAGACAGACAACAATGCAGCTTCCAATTGCTCAGCAAAAGATGACTTGTGCAGAGAGATTGCCTGCATTACAGCCCAGCATAAACCAACACCCTCCTGTAGCTTCTGTTTAGTTGATTTAGACATCAGTAATATTGTAATGACAGCAGCAGGAAATTCAGCTAGCTCTCATCATCTAAATTATCATACAAGACTCTGCATGGGTTTGTTGAAGCCTGCAATGTGGCAGTCAGTTTTATCAAATCCTTTGATAACTAAGCAAGGTAGAAAGAAAAGTAGTTACCAATAAAACAAAGCAGCAACAGCAGGAGAGTCCTACATCCTGCTACATTCTAATATTTGTTAGATAAGTTCTTTTTTTATTGTTAATTTTATTTCAGACTTTTACAGCTCTCTAAGTGCACAATATTGAACATGTAATGGTTCGTTTAATTTAGAACAAAATCTATAATCCACTGACATGTAACCAAGTCTCAGAACTACTATCCTACAGCAAAGTCAATCTTTCTTACTGTCTCTCCCTAAGAAAGCTCGAAGCTTCTTTCTTTTCTACATGGCTCTGGCTCCCTGTTGTCCTGCAAAAACAAATCTTTGTAATCCTCATTCTTGACTCATCAAATTGCCTCAAGAAAGCAGTAATAAGAGGACAGTAATAAGAAGATGCTGAGGAAGGTTCAACAGTTGAAAGCTCAATGTCTAAAACATCCCCTGAACTCAGTTTGTCTAATCAATCTTAATTTGTATACATGTTAATTTTTAATAAGCAAAAAAAACATTTTCCCCATAAAGGATTTGTTCTGAAGGGGGTCTTATGAGGAAAAGCATTCAGCAGCTTCACTACAAACAGCATCTCTAATCCTGCCTGCAATGAGGGTATCATTCTCCACATAAATGCTGTGGTATCTTTGTTAAGCATTAGGTATTAGCTATCTGGACTGTATAGACATACGGTGTCATTAGTGTATCAGAGCACATTTCTTGTTCTGTCTTCTGTAACCTCCTATCCAATGTTTTACTGGCTTTCAAGTCCCTTTTCGGGCTGAGATTCAGACTCCACACCAGTAGAGCAGAGCTAATTGGGAGATGACAAATGTTTGCTGTTGGACCTCTGAAGACTGCTGTGATCCTGGTTCCCAGCTGTCTTCTAGGATGACCAATTCATTTTGGCTGAATCACATAATTAAACGCATGAGTAAAATTCTCCTCAGTCAGCCTCTAATCTTTCCTCATGTGACTGCAGATCTCTGAACTTGTCTTGCACTGCGGTGCTGAAGTTATTAGTTATTTTCTTCCATTAGGAAGTGTTAAGTCAATTGAAGGTTTTGATCTCTTCCAGAGATCATGGAGTTGTTTGAGTTGAAAAGGACCCTGACAAGTCATTTAGTCCAACTCCCCTACAGTGAACAGACAGGAACATGCTTCCCACCAGCCAGGTATGCACCAAGGATCTTCCTTGGGTAGTGCTGGGTGAACTCCAGGTACAAAAAGATGCGTGAGATGACTCTGAAAACGGCTTACAGGAGAACAAGTAAAAAAAGAGAGAACTTAGCAATTCAAATAAAATAGCCACACAAGGGAATAAAGTTATTCATTAATTTATTTCAGTTAAAACCTGTATACAAGTTTATGCACTTATTTTGCCTCACAGAATCTTTTCAAGCATCATCAGTTCTCCTCTAACAGGAGGTATTACTTCTACTGGTGCTCGGAATCCTCTCCTTCTGCACCAAAGCCTTCCCAAGCCACCAGTACCTAACCTAGCACTCCTTACCTGTGCCCAAACACTTCTGCTGATCATCAGCTCTGAACTCTTGTCCATTTTTCATAGAATCACAAGTTGGAAGGGACCTGGTCATCTAATCTCAACTAAGCATTTTTGCTACCACTGTATTCACATTTCTTCTCTGCAGCACACCCATAGTGCTGCTCCAAGCTGGGACTCAGCAGATGCTGAAGGTTGTTGACAGTGGGAGGCACTGAGCATCTCAGTATGCCACCTGGAATTGCCCTGTGGCCACGCACCAAGGAGCTGCCTTCCTGGTGACAGCAGCAACTGACAGGAGCAGTGCTCGGGTCCTCCAGCTGCAACCTTCCTTCCGCCTGTGAAAGTCATTGCCTAGTTCTTACCATCAGATGGACTTCCAGCATCCCGACACATCCCTTCAAGCAAAGAAAAATGCTTAACAAACAAAACCCTCACCCCAGCATTTTGAGAACATTTTCCAATAAAATGAATCAAATAAAAATAAAGGGAAATTTCCAACAGATGAAACTGGCACAGCCTGTCAGCTCTGCTGCACTGAAACAATCAGTCATACCTGGAAGCTAAGCTCCCTTGAAAGGCAATTGCATCTTCGTGTTGGTAATGCTTTTTGTCATCACAATGTGTCTTTAAGGTACCTCCAGCCCAAGCACGCCTAGTTTAACATAATCCCTTCTGATAGCAAATAGAATTTTAGCTGTATTCAAAAGGGCTTGACAGACTTGCTTTCATTTTTGTACCATCCATACTGAGGATATAAGCAGGAAAAAATAACAAGAACCACACATCAGCTTGCTTATATTTTAAAAAATACAAATTTAAGAAGCCACGAGCGCTTTTTGATGACTCCATAATTAATGTGCATGATTAGTGCACAGACAACATTTGGGATAACAAAGCGAACCAGCAGTAGCTACTCCTTGAGTGATTCCAAGTCACCCCTGATTATCTGTAGCACCATCAAGGAAGGAAATAAGCAAGGCCAAGTGATTTATGCTCCAGACGTAACATACTCCCCCACGTTAAGACTAGCACGGCTACGTTGTCCTCAGAACTGACTACAGTGGCTCCACATGAAGGAAGAGTTTGGATTAGCACGCATTGAAGAATGAGCATTTGCCAAAAGGAAACAAAGCAAGCAGTGGGAAAGGCATTAGTTGGATTCGTTTTGCAATGTGACTTTTTTAGGTTCCCTTGGAAACAGTTTGGAGTTTGACATCTGATGCTTTCTAAATACATTGCGGTGTTTGTAGCGTTTTGAGAGAGAACCTGTAATCATCACAGCCTCTTTAATGCACCACAATGAAATCTGACTGTAGCAATAAATCATAACTCATCCTATTCTATTCACATTGATTTTGGTAGAATAAGGACTTAGCCCAAAGGAATAAAACCATGTGAATGGTTTGTTAGCTTCCTATCACCTCTTTCTCTTCTCATTACTGCTTTTCTTTCTGCTCTGATGACTGATCATGAAAGGTAATTTAGTAAATAATTCTGGTGAAGGATTGGTGTTCTCATTATACATGAGAAAACAAATTGTTTTTCACCTACAAGGAGATTAGGAGGGGTTAAACCTTACCAAACACATAAGCAATGTGATGCTGGGTTTGTCTCCTGAATGGCTGAGAAAAATACAAAAATTCTGACCTTCAGGAACAAGTATTTCCACCTGTGTCAAAACTCACTAGTTAGGAGGCTCTGTATATGCAGCATTCATGGGACAGAGACCAAGAAGTGACACAGCTCCTCCTTACACTGACTTTTCAGAGTAAAAGAACAGAATTTTCTTCCGAAATCACTTTTTACAGCAGTGAAGGGTGATGCAGCTGGCTGAGCTAGAAGTGATGGCTGCTACAATGAACTAACTTAAATTTCCCAAATCATTTCTTTTTTCAGTTTACCAGACTTAACATCTTGTGCTCAAAAAGACAGATTATTGCAGATCAGGCTCTGGTTACCAGTGAGGACACAGAATGCATTTGATTAGCTTAGGGTTGGATATCCTAGGAGAAATTGAGCCCAACTCCTAGTTAGAAACTGTGATGCAAGCTTAACAGCTGGGAGGGTTAGATAACATTTCCATTAATCAGCTGCCAGTGATACAATGACCCCTGCATTTCAGGGAACAATTGCCACTGCAGGGCTGCACCTCTTCTGCTCAGTCTGTGGCTCTTGAACCTCTTGGCCAAAGAGTCTGGAAGATTCAGACACAAGGGAAGAAAAATCCTCTGGATCATTTCTTTGTCTGTTGGCACTCTGCTCTGTCATCCTTCAGCTGCCAACAGTGCTCCAGTAGGGCAAAGCCCCTCTCAAGGAGCCTATGTTTTACTAAGGCACGACACAACACAAGCAATACTCTAAAAGCCTCTCATTTAGCTCAGGTGTTAAGCAGTAGGAGAGAGAGAGAGGTTAAAAGGAACATTTTCAAAGCAGAGCAGAAGATTTAGTGGTAGAACTTCCACTGACATTAAATCCCAGACATTGGTGTGAAAATTTACCACGTAAGTGCTACCTTAAATCTATAATGCGGTAATGGTATTAAAGAAGGCAGAGGCATTAAGCATGGAACTTAAATCTTGGATTGCCATAATGCTATTAAATGGACGATCGCACTTACTTTAGATTAATTATGTGAGAGGGATGTGCTGGACTGACCAGCGCTGTCATAGGCAAACTGCTTATTAAAAAGGTTATTCTCTTTTCTTTTCCTTCCTAAATACCTCTTAAACGCTCCATCAGCTCCATCTGAATGGGTAGAGGGGACATCACAGAGGTCACCTGCAGGTGAGTGTTCCCTGAGGTGCACTCACAGCCTGGGCAGCAGAACCAATTGCCCTTATGCCCACGAAGATTACAAAGCAGAAGGCAACCCCCTTTCCACCAAGCAATGTCTTATATTCTTACACTGCACTGTTTTGTACAGTGAACTGGATTTTGCAGGGGAGGATGAAGGGCCGGAGAAGCTTTGCTGAACACTCCCAAGCCTTGAGCCACAGAATCATTAAAACTGGAAAAGATCACGAAGACCATGCAGTCCAACCATTGACCCATCCTCACCATGCCCACTAAGCCATAAAAAATTGTCCTCCACAAACTTTCCAGCTGCTCTGCCCAAAGGCTGTAGCAGTGCCTGGGGTTGTTGAAACCAATGTGCAGGACCCAGCACTTCATCCTGTTGAACTTCAACCCAATGGCCTTCACCTATCAACCCAACCTATCCAAGTCCCTCTGTAGGACCCTCATACCCCCAGCAGATCAACACTTCCTGCCAACTTGGTGTCATATGCAAACTTATGAGGGTGCACTCCATCTCCTCACATACACCATCAGCAAAGATATTAAACAGGGCCAGCTCCAGTATTCACCCCTGGGGAACTGCACTGGTCACCAGCTGGATACAAGTCCACTCACCACCACTTTCTGAACCAGTGCAGCCTGCCTGCAGAGAAGATGCCAATCTTCCTAAGCACTGTTTGCACAAAACAGCGCAGAGCTGCTAAAAGGTTTCTCTCTTAAAAAGAAAAACAAAAAACAACAACAAAAAACCCACTACTTTTTTTTTTTTTCCTGAGAAATGCAGTTAAGATCTGTTTGAATCTTCTGAGAAGCTTAATGAACCATGGCTATCCCTGTAGCTTTTTCACAATTGAAAACTTTTGTTTCTAATTAACTTCATTAATAGTAGTTAGAGGCACATTGGCCAATATTTACTGAGAGCTGACGTTACTGAAAGCACCAGTGGACTCAGTGCACAGCTAATGGATTCCCTAGATAAAGCTCTACCAGAGTTGGACTCTCCTTGGCCAATTTGTTTCTTCTTCTACTTGCAAAAGTATGTAAAAATTTAAAAAAAAAAAAGAAAAAAAAAGAAAAAAAAAAAGCCTCATTGATGCTGTTATTTAAAAAGCCACATGGCTGTTAAATGAATAGAAGGACTTTCCCAACCCTGCTGAGGCTGTTACTGATAGCTCTATAGCTGTGTTCCCACAAGGAACTCACTGCAGGAACATACCTTCGGGCTGCTTCAGAACAGCCCTGACTGCACAGACGTGTTGGTGCTGGAAGAAAGGCTCTGCAAAAACATCTGTTCCCAAGGAGCCCACAGAATGCACTCTGCTTGATAGCACCAAGGGACATCGCTGAGTCCTGCTGCCTGGAATGCTTTGGATGACTTCAGTCAATTTAGCATGATCTGGGACATATCAGCAGCCAACGGGCAGCCAAGGAGCACACAGCAAGTGGTGGTTTATAATGAGACCTCCCAACCAAAAACTGCTTTCCTCATCAGCGTGGCATCAGACTCCTCCATCAGCTCTGGGTTTGCAGAGCAGCTCCATGGATGCGGTCCTCCTGCTGCCTGGACAGCACTGCCCCAACATACTGACCTCCTGTGAAACTGCACAACTCTGTCATCACTACAGGAAAAGGGGCTGGAACTCCTCATCATGACTTTCACAGATTCCTCTTTTTCCTTCATCTTCTACCTCTTTCTGAATCCCTTTTATTTGCAGTATATCCTTCAGGGGACACTGTTGAGCTATCCACCATATATCTAAAATACATACATCTGAGTTGGCTTGCATATGAAAACAGATGAGTCTCTTTGACTTACATTTGTGGTCAGCCTCTCCAGATTGTAGTGTTCTACCCAGAGACTTCTAGCAAACAGAAAAATGTTTAAACTACATTCCCCTTTTAATGTCACAAGAGCAGTTCTATTGGGCTGAAGATTCTGCATGCTTCTCTGCAGTCCTTCTGGTTCTCACTCCTGTAGACAGGGTTTCAAGGTGCTCTGTCAAATGCTGGAAGAAAAAAATATTTCAAGTTCCTTGTGACCAGAATCTTCTCCTGGCTTTGCTGCAGTTTTTCCTCTCTTTTTTGACATGAGAATCCAAATCATGAGATGGCAAAGGGAATGTAGAAATGGGGAAAGAGCTCAGTGGCCAGTGGCCACAGAAGCAGGAAGGCTTGTTGTCATAGGAAGGCTTGAATTAGAAGAGACCTCAAAGATCATCTAGTTCTAATCTGCTGTCTATATGAACTGGCGAGAGCTGAGGGTGGGGGCAGATATGGATCAGACTCCAAATTCAATTTTTGGCCACAATGTGTTCCTGTAAGTTTTATAACCACTTCACTGAAATCTGTTTCTCCAGGACAAAAAACACACAAATAGCAGCACTAATTAAAAGAAAATTAGAAAGACAGAAGAAAGGCATCCCTACAAGGCTCAGTCTAACAGGAAACAGGGGAATAAGCGGCCAAGGGAGGATGAATGCCCTCCCACACTGGAGATAGGGAAGAATGTTGTGCTGAAACAGTTTTGGCAAAGCTGAAGTCCCTTAGCACACTGCTGCTGTCATTGCAGCTGGGAACATGTTTGCGCCTGTGCTGCTTTCCATGCAGACCTCAAATGGAAGGATAAATCTCTGGAGAGCAACAGTACCCTCACATTTATACTGGGAATAAACATCCCTTTTCATTTTTAATTCTGAGAAAATGGAAGGGCTTCTGATCCCCCCCCCCCCCCCTCTCCCAGCTTGTGGGGACCTCACAAGAGGATAGCAGTACCTTAATTAATAACTTAAAAGCCAAGATTCATGCTGATAATTCCTTAGATAAGAAGGGAAAGATCAGTATTAAATATGGCTTTTAAATAATCAAAGAGGTATATGGAAGACAGACAGGAACTTAGGAAATGACAGTGCTTTTATGTAATGTATCAGAATGAGTGAAGAAGTGTCCCCATGCAAAGACTAGAAAAAGGAACCCTTGGATTGCCATCTCGGCCCAGTTCTGCTCCTGCCTTGTTATCAACAGCCGAACTCCTAAGAAATGGTTCTGCAAGTATTTTGTGCTTAATTTCTCTTTGCATCCCTGACTTCAGAGTCCAGTGCTGCTGCTGAGTCTGCCGTGAGCTGTCAATTGGAAGCAAAGAAGAGATGAGTTGCTGCAATTACAGAGGCTAGAAGAGGTACACGATGTACACAGCAGCACAGTGCTTCTCAAGCTCTTAAGGTGCTTCCTTCACTGGCCAACCTCTGTGGGCTGTAAACAGAAGTAAGGCTTTGGGATGGTTTAGCCATCCTAAGCTCACTAAGCTTCCAATACCAAATCCTGCTCTCTTGTAAGGCACCATCGAAACCACCAGTTTCATTGGGTGCAGGAGCAGGTCCCTGGAGCACTTTAAGTAATTTAAACCAGCCATAATCCCTGAAGCAGCTTAAGTGATAAACTCCTTGTTCCAGAGTTCGCAGCCCACAGACCTTGCCTGTAACATGCTCAAGATGTATCCCTGGCTGCAAGCATCCCCATGCATCTGCTTCAAAACTTACCAACTCTAAGTGTTTTTGTTTCAGACATAGTGGGACTTCTTGCTGTTTTTCAAATGCAGAATATTCCCAGCAATACAGTCATGTTCCCTTAGCTCACATGGAGAAATGGGGCCAGAGACTCCAGGTCTACTTCCGCTCACTGCCCTGTTCCCAGCCAGCCCCAGTGGCACCAGCAGCCCTTTAGAGGCTGTTCAGCATCCATCTACTTTAGAATGATAATAAGAACATAAAATAGCTGGGAAATACTCCAGGAAACTCTGGAAAATGGGAAAACAGAGAAAACAACTGTTTGAATTTATTCTCAACAGAAACCAGGACCATCCACAGCCATGAGCCACTCTATTTCGAGGGAATCATTGCTCTTGAGATATCTCCTCCATCACGTAGGATGAGAGGGATATCTGAGCCCTGCATGGACTCCTTATGGTTCCTGGGGACAGATGAGGTCTGATTCATGTTCATTTGGATGAAAACTTACTACTGAGTGAAGTTTGCCACCAAGTGCATGGTGGAAAGGGTGAGTATCTTGGTGGCTTGTGGGAGCCAAGAAGTAGTCCGTGGGCTGTGGTGGCACACATGGGCCAGTGCTCCTCACTTTGGGGGAAGAAGTGCTGCTTCCCCCAAACCCTGACCCTACATGGTGTGACCCCTCTTCTGATGGCACCTAGACATTCAGAGAAGGATGGAGAGGGCAGCCCATGCTTGTTAGAGACACCACTGCAAACCCTTCTGAAAGATGATTAACTTCATCGCTGTCCTTCCCTCCAAACCCTGAGAGAAAGAGTCACACACTGCAGGAACAGAAACAAATGTCAATCTGCAGCTCAGCAGCTTCAGCAGCTTTCAGATCCCAGCAGATCGCAAGCAGTGCCAGAGCAAGACTACTGCAAATAGATAAGTGTCCTTAAAGGGAAAAGAAGGGAGAGAAGGCAGACAACATCACCACTGCTTTCCCATCCTTTCATTTTTTCAAGTACCTGTCTCACACTTGCCTTTCCATCTCTTTTTCACACATCTACACATCAATGCAATTATGGCCAGGTCTAGTCAAGGGGATTTTAGGAAACTTAAATCTTGCTGAAATCAGAATGGTTTGCTACTCAGAATGTAATGGCAGAGACAGAGATGATGCTGGAGGCCTTCATCAAGCTGTCTCCCTGGAGATGCCTGTTTCACTCTGCTGCAGGAGGTTCAACATTCTGCAGTAGTGTGGGAGGCTCTGTTGGAGCCCAGCTCATATCTTTGCAAACTCTGTGAGCAGAGATGGGATACTAACACCACAGCTCCCTGCTGCCCTGCCTAATATGAAATCTTTGCTGTGTCTGCTTGGCCATGCCATCACTAAGAATCATCTCAGTATCTGTGCTCTGTCTTCTGTTAGCCTCTAACCTCCCTGTCAGCCCAAGCTCAACTCTTTCTTTGAGGACCCCAGAATTTTCCCTTCATATTATGCATACTCTTTTGCTACCTTCCCCCCCCCCCCCCCCCCCCCCTTCCCCTCCCATTGTGCTCATCAACCTGTGTTGCCTTACTTGTCTTCTTGCTCTATCCTCTTCATCACCTCTTTCTTAACCTCCTGGTTGTCTCTAGATGCTCAATTACCTGCAGACCAGGACTCAGACCAGGCCAAATTTTGACCATGTTCAGAGTCTTTCATAACCTTTCACATCTCCCTGGTTCTCCTTCCTCATCTACAAGCTGTAAAAATGGGCATTACTAGCCAGGCACCCACAGGGTGCCTGAAAAACACCACTCTACAAGAATGCAAATTGGAAACATTTGATTTACCAAAATTCTTTCAGGGACCCATACTGGAGCTACCACTGCCAGCAACACAGGAGGAATAAGGCCTTAGCTTTAGTATATGCTTTCTACCCTAAAACAAGAACAAAACTGCTGCCATTCTGAGAAAAAAATGGATGCTGCAGGAGCAGGCTGCACAGACACTGATGGATGTTGGTAATATTTGCTGCCCTTTTCTCTGGAGCCTTCTGTACTGAACAGGCAGAGCCCTTCCTGCTCTCCTGCCTTCTTTTCAGCTTCTAGCATGACTGGCCTCCCTGCCCATCCTCGCTTTCCCCTTCTTCCCTGCTTTCTCACCACCTTCCTGCACTCAAGTTAAGCCGTCCACATTGGCATCATGTTTGCATCTATCCACTCACTGTCTCCAATTCTCATTAGTCCTTCACAACAAGGAACATCTACTTGACCTTCTTTGACCAATGGACCACCTTTATACCTACAGTGGTCGATTCTGTGCTGAAGCAGATACAGAGCATTGCACCTCCACTAGCTTTACACCAGCTGATACCCTCCACCAAAAATCTGCTCATCAAGAGGGGCCCCTTTAACCACCACTGCAGTTTCCATAGCTGTTGTCAACTTTTCTCTAAAAAACAAAAACTCCACATAACTTTGCATTCAGACATTTGCTGCTCAGAAAAAAAAAATCATGGCTTTTTTTGTGTGCAGAGGGATAAGGAAACACTGCAGAAAAAAATGCCTAAGGTATATATTGGAATTCAATCCCCAGCTCTTATTAAAAGTCAGCAAAATAATTGCCGATGAGCGGTTTGTGTCTTGGAAAAAGCTCCTTTGATTGTGATTCTGAATGGCTCCTCCTGCACAGCATGTCTCAGGGCAGCCAGAAGACATACAGCTTCAACTTCGTGACTTAGGAACATTTGCCTGGCAAACTGAGAAACCAAATTCCATTTTAACATTCAGTCACACACCTATGGGTTTAGCCTGGACAAGTGCTCACAGACCTCTCATCCTGAATGGCTTCTTGGAATCAATCACTGGAAAGCAGTGATGCTCAGTGCTAGATGTAGTCACTGGATGCTCTCCTTTGTTCTGATTAATAATGGAAAAAATAAGCTTCTTTGCAGAATTAAATATCTGGAAAACAGGTCCAAAATGCAGAGCAGGGGAGAGTTTGTGTGTAGAGAAGAATGGGAACAGGGGGGACAGAGATCCCTGCCACCACACCAGAGCTCACAGAGGAGGCCCAGGAGACCCACCAGTGCCAGAGATCTATTTAGTTTGCAGAGTAATGTACAAAGCAGCCTTTTATGAAGCTGCGTTAATTTAATTAATCTGGAAACAATTAAAAAAAACTCACAGTAGTGTTGCTTTTAAATAATATCAAGTATTTCCATAGATTCAACAGGCCAAAGTCGAGCTTTCTTTGTAGCCCCATCTGCCTAAAGGCATCTATCTTATCTGATCATTTCCATGGCAACAGCTCTGGGATTAGAAAGGGATGAATGTTTAGGAATAGTTGTTGGAATTTCATGGAAGACATGAATTGAGGATTACTTCACTACCTCCATGTTACCATGGAAATGCACATTTACAAATTGCATAGGATTTAGAACACTGCTGTTACTAGGGTATATAATTGTGCTGCTTCTCTAAAGAGATCCAGGAGGAGAGGGCTCCTCTTCCAGTGCACACATCTCTGCCCCACTAAGCAGACACATGATGCAGAACCAGAGCAGTGCCAGCTGTGGAAATGGTAACGGATGGCAGCTTCTGGACCCTCACCACACTGAACCTCTTGAGCAAAGTCTGGGTAATGAGAAGGGCACACAAAAAATGAGTGCACCTCACTCAAAAAAACACTAATCAAGCACACACTCTCAAAAATATATATTTTACTCAGCAAATGAAGGAGTTTATGAAATAACACATCAGATAATGACTGGAAGGATTCGGATCAGATATTAGGAAAGATTTCTACTCTGAAAGAGTGGTGAGGTACTGGAACAGGCTGCCCAGGGCAGTGGAGTCATCATCTCTGGTAGATGTGTCCCTAAGTGACACGGCTTAATGGGCAGTACTGGTGGGGATGGGTCAGTGATAGGAGCAGATGATCTTAGAGATCTTTTCCAGCCTTTATGACTCTGTGATCATTTCCCATCTTGCAGACTTAAGGACACTAATGACATCTTTATTTTGTTATTGTAATTCTTAGTTCAAGTATGAAACAAGTCTACAAAAGTTGCTAAAGTCTTCATCAATTATTCCACGCTGCATTAACATCTTTTACCCTACACCCAGGGCTGAAGTTGATCTTAAAACTGAATCTTAGCAAAGCCTTAAAAATAGACACTCATCTTTGAAACAGTGCAAAGAAGGGTAGAGAAATAATCCCCAGCCATACATACAAACATGAAAATTCAGAGGGAGAGATAAACCACTGGAATTTTTATTTCATTTTTTTTTAAATCACAGATGCACCTACTCTTCAACAAGGCCCAAGTAAGCATTTTACTTTACAAGGAACTGCAAATATTACAAAATAAGATGACCTAACTCAAGGACATTGCATCTGAGCTGTGAATTTCATCTAAAATTCCCAGAGCACCTCTGAAATAAGAATGCAGATCTGCCAACAGCTTGAGATTGAAATATTAACATTACGTATTGGGAAACCAAGAAGAGGGAGACTACCCTGAGGATCAGCAGCCCAGCTAAGGACATGAGCCAGTCTGGCATCAGGCAAAACAGACCAGCATTTGGTGGTTATAAGTCTCAGAGAGGTGATGGGTTCAGGTGCAGGGGTAGCTGTGATTGTGACAGAGATGTAAGGAGCTCCTCAGGGTGGGGAAGCGAAAGTGGTTTAAGGAACCACATGGATGAGACGTCTCCAAAATGAACTCATCAGCACCAGCAACCCCATGAATGCCATGTTTGTATTTCGCTTACTTCCTCACTCCCTAGAACTGAGTGATCTAAGCCCCAGCAGTACTTAGGAGAGGTTAGCTTTTGATATAATTCAGCTGTTACTTTACAATTTCATATTCTTTTAACCCTTTGTAGATTCTGAGCTTGCTGAATGCATTATGCTGCTATGCCAATAGGCTATTGGCCTTTTCAGCAACCTGGAGGTGGGGTGGCAGGCAGAAGAAGCACACTGGCTCACACCCATACTGCAGTTCAGCTATTCAAAACCAGTCCAGCATCTTCCCCAAGTCAAAACCAAAGGCATGAGTGGCTCTCAGGACACACTGCTCACTTGTCCACCCCACAGTGAGCTGAAGCACCCAGGAGCAGCCTGGAAGACTCACTGACCATATACATTTCTGCATGTGT
>NW_024884789.1:5619070-5655940 GCF_019232065.1 Centrocercus urophasianus
TTTTTTTTTTTTTTTTTTTTTTTTTTTTTTTTTTAAATCCTCTCCCTGCTTGCCTGCAGGCTTTTTCTTTAAGCCACCTTGATCTCCCCTTTTTTTTTTTTAATAGCATAAAACTTCTGGGTCACATCTCCCCAAGAAAAATGAAGAGCAGATCCCCATGCCCTCCTGGACATCCTGCTGCCCCACTGCACACTTTCTCAGAAGCCATTAGGGAACATTAGGCAAGAAAGAGGATGCAAGGGTGGAGGGTGGGAAGGCATTTCCCCATCAGTGAGAAAAATCAGAAGTGATTCAGCTGTCTGAAAAACCTCCACCCCTTCCTCTGAGATAAGCCCCACGGCTGGACATAGCCAGGGACAATGAAGGAAAGCAGCCTGCATGGGGTGTGAGGCTTCCGTCCGCCACCCTGACCTTTGGGAACAGCATTCCCAATGCAGCAATACCCCCAGCACACACACAACACACTCTCCTTTAGCCCATCTGTCATTGCTTAGAGATCTTGCACAGACACCAAGGTGGTTCCTCCCCCGGACAAGGGGCACTGCCCAGAAAACTCACATCTGGAGGGAAATGGGAGTATTAGGAAGAGACATTCACATAGTTCTGTATTATCAGTTCTATTTTGGGCTGCTATCAGCAGGATTGTATGCCTTAAGAGAGGCTCATTAAAGACCAAGCAATGAGATTCTTCTGATTTTTTTTTTTTTTTTCCCCTTAGCCATTTGTTGCCAGTTTTTAACTGCTGGGTTTAAAATGTCTCAGGGCAATAAAAAAGCCATTTTAGAGGATGGGGTGGGCAGCCAACTGCCTGAACAGTCTTTTCCTCCAGCTCTGTGCAGAGACGATGCCTATAACTTTCCATACAGGGAAGAAAAAAAAAAAAAAGCATTTCAATTACTGAAATCGTTAATATTGAAATCAGGGAAGCTGGAACTGAAGGTGGTCAGCTTCATAGAGGTTGCCTGGGTCAACAACAGGGCTTTGGGACCAACCTGAATCTGAAGTCTGCTAAAACTCTCTTCTCCCTTTTGTGCAAAGCCCTTCATCTCCATGTGCTGTACTGTGCAACTTGTGGGGCAGGGATGGTGCCATGCACACCGTGGGAATGTCAGTTGTCCCTTAACATCATCAAGAAAAATATAAGTCTTAAAACTACACGTTTCTCTCTGCATAAAGGAGCAGGGATTTTTCCAGAAGGGGAGAAACTGTTTTCACGCAAAGAGAAAGTGATCAAAATACCTTTAAGATGTTCCATCTTGGGAAAGATAAAACATCTTACAGACACCTCTCATTGTTGCCTATGTCATTATCAGAGCAAGTGTGTGATTTCAGGATGTTGCTCCATTGCACCACAGTTTTATGCTGTCTGATGTGACAAATGGGATTGCAGTTCTTGCCCCAATACACCTTCCCTGAATCTGCTGTAGAGGACAGTGACAAGTGTCTCAGCAAGGTGAAAAATGCTCTAGGTAATATAAGAGAACTAACTGCTCCTCACAGGTTTCTCTGTATGTCCTTAGCAATCAGCAAATTAGAGAGGAGAGAAGCTACTCAGCTAAACAGGGAAAACTGGCTCCACTACCCCTGAACAGATGGATTAGAGCACAGCTCTCTTTGTTCCCTCATAGCCCTTAGGACACAGCTGCAATGAGGTTCAGAATATCCTTTCCTTTTTTGAGGTTAGGGAAGCAAGAGTCCTTCTGCATCAGGCAGCTTCAGGAATGGATCCCACCAAATATTCCAAAGCTCAGCAGGCTAAAGATCAATAGAATGGCTTGGGTTGGAAGGGACCTCAAAGATTACCTGGTACTAAGATGGTGCAGACATCCTCTTCTGGTAATCTCAGTCATACAGAAGGCATTCAGGGCCATCAGGGTTAGTTTTCAGAGGAAGATAGGGAAGCATTTGACATCAAAGAGCGACAGCTTTAACATTTACAACTGCAAGCTTGCCTCTTCATAGACCTCATACATCCCACTGCAGGTTTCCTATACTAGTAACACTCCTACAGATCTGGAATTACTACTGCAAAACAGTACACATATGACACTGTAGTATTTTGGGCTCCTTTACATCCCTTGGTCTTTTATATTAGCTAGGATGTGGATACTTTTTCCCTGCACATATGTAGGTGACCACATGAGATGGGGGATACAGCATGCGGGCTGCACAGGACTGTCCTATTCACTGATAAAGTAAAGGAGAGCTTATAGCCATTACCTAAGTGGAAAGCCCCTGTTCATTTCCCAGGAAGACCAGAAAGAGAATGCAGAGTTCAGCACACCTTCCAGTAAAGCTGAAAATTGCAATTTTCTTCTCAGTGCTACAGGCAGACAGAATAAACGAAATAATGATAAGGGCCTCCACTGAACTGAATGGCAAAGCTCCTGGTGACATTAGTTATTTTTTAAATCAGCATAGCTAAGTCTTGCTTCCCAGCCCCCACCATCCCTTTGGACATCCAAAATAGCTGTAGGAAATAGGAGAAACATGGCTCAAAGAAAGACTTTTCCTCTTAAGGCCCAGCTTCCTTCCTTGTACAGTTGGGAGAAGTTTCAGCTAAACATATATATGAGTTAGGGGCTTTCTTTGAAGTTCTGCTATTGTTAGGAAAAACTCCCCATATCCCCACAGCCTCAGCAGCAGACATCCTGGGTCAGGCAGGGCAGTCCTGGAGTACAGGATCTTCCTGCTTCAAAATGCTATTTGCTCCAAGAAAGCAGGATGTGAGGTTACTCCATCATCTTACATTACAAGAGAAACAGACACGAGGACTTCAAGATGTCCTGGCACAAGAGTGAAGTTTAGCCCTGTAACCCAGCACAGACAGCATATCTTCCACTCATCTGACCTGGGTCAGCTACACAATCTGTATTGTCTGGCCTGCCACCCAGGATAAATTCCCATCCTCAAATATGTCTTGAAACTGGTCATTGCTACTAAGTGGTTGTGCGTGGTCACCCAACAGAGAAACAAGGCCGGGAGAGCTGCACTGCTGAACCTCAGTGTCCTCTGAGGGTGCACAGCAGATTCAGACAGAGCCACAGAAGGAAAAGCCAGGAGTGAAGTTTTGCAACTGAATTTGAGTTTTCAAAGCTTCACCAGTTCAAACGTTCATAATGCATCTATTTATTGATAGAGCTTATTTGGGGAAAAGCCTGTTTTAATTATTTCTGAATCCTCACTGAATGTCTCCTGTTGCCAAAGATGGCATTTTTCTACTGGAAGCTTAGATTTGGATGAGCAAAGAATTTTGGGAGAGAAACTGAAAGCCTTAAAACTGTGGCTCCATAGATCTCAGAAGACAAATCACAACTCAGCATGCATATAGCAATCACAAGGGTCTCCATTCTTGCTTCCAGACAAGTCCTTTTGCTGTTTACACTGCTGCCAATCCACTCCCAACCAGGCTAGAAAGCACAGTGCATGGAGCCTGAGATGCCTAGGAGGAGCAGGCTGCAGGGGCTGACTGCGTTTCTGTTTTGGGAATAGTCAGAAATCAGGAAAGCCTCATATTGAGAAAATCATAACTCAACAGACTGGAGCCATGGCTACGTGCTGCTCAAAATCACAGCCAAACAGAGATGCTGTAAGCAAAATATCAAATTACTTGATCTTAAAGAGCCTCTTGAGGTCGTTGTGAGCCACAGATTGCCACAGTAAACCCAAGGAAAGCTGGGTCATAAGATGTGCCCGAGGGACAATCAGAGTTTCAGGTTCAAGGGTCAATCAGGAATTCCAAGTCTTCTGCTCTAAAGCTGACGAGTCTCTGGGGGACAAGAACCCTAAATCCCTTGCTTAATTCTTTGGTGTCCAGAGAAGAGCATCAAAGCTGCAAAGAGCCTGGAGCACACTCTTATGAAGGACAGCTGAGAGAACTGGGATTATCAACCTGAAGAGGAGGCTCAGGGAAAACCTTATCATGCCCTAACAAAGCCTGAAAGGAACCTGCATTGAGGTGGGAGTCAGCTTCTTCTCCCAGCTAACAGTGGTAGGATGAGAGGCGACGGCCTTAGGTTGCACCAGGAGAGGTTCAGGTTGGATATTCAGTTCCATTCTCTCTAAACCAAGCTACCAGCCCTCAACCATGTTACTGAGAACTGATTTGGCTTCAGTTTATTACATTTTATAAAAACTCTGCCTGGAGCTTTGGAAGATAACTATTTGACAAATCATTTATACTCTTAATTTTTCAACTCACAGCAGTATTTTGCCACCCGGAAAAACCCCTCCTGACTCTTGCTGCTGTGCTGAGGTATGGACAGTGATGGCAAAGAATTGCTGTCTGTACTTCCCCTGCCTGGGCAAAGCTAACATTAATTTAAAGTATTTTGTAATCAAAGAACAGTTCACTTGCATGAGATTGATGTGTAATATCTTCTTGTAACACTGGAAAGAGGGCTAATAAAACTCCTCCTCCGGGTGGATAGAGAAACTGAGTCATGTGAAATAATCACCATTTAATTCTGCATTCAGCAGACACTTAATGAGATGCTTAGGCTGTTCGCTGTCTCATAAAGCATTTAAGCATCCTGTATGGGATGAACCATCAATTTGACAGTTGAAGAATGTATTTTTCCCAAGCACAAAGCACTCAGTAGCTCTAGCTGAAATACAACATGGCTTTTACTTCTATCCTAGTGAATGGTTAAGTGCGTGATAAGCTTAGTGGATTTTCCTATCCCAAAGATGAGGGGCACAGAAGAACACCACCACAACATCAGGCCAAGGAAATCTAAAAATTGAAATAATTAAGGCTGGAAAACACCACTGAGACCACCCAGCTCAACCATCAACCCACCTGCACCTGCCTGCTGACCACATCCCTCAATGCCACATCCCCACATTCCTTGGACACCTCCCTGGGCAGCCTGTGCCAGCGTCTCACCACTCATTCTGAGAAGATACTGTTTCTAATATCCAGCCTGAATCTCTCCTAGCACATCTTGAGGCCATGAAGCTGTACGAAGTGTGCTGCCTTTGTGAGCATGAAAGGCTTCCTGACCTGAAGGGCATTGGGAACAGGCAGATAAACAGGGAAGAAAAAGTCCCTTTTACAGGGCTTTAGAAATTCACTCCAGCCTTACCTCTGTATTGTGCAAGCAAGTCTGGTATGGACAATTTCCAGAAAGTACATCTTTCAGCAACTTACTGTTCCCTTAATGAACACATCACCAGGTGATGAACCTTTATGGAGTAATAATACTTCCCAAAAGATGGTGCCTCTCCATCTATGTCCCATTCCCTCTTAAACACCACCAAGTGGGTAAAATACTCCCCACCTTATATTTGTCACTACCAAACAAGGAAGTATTTACACACTTAGGAAGAAAATAAAGACAATTAGCTTCTCATGTCGTTGAAGAGGATGTTCTACATCAGATTGTTTTATCTTTATTGTTTTCAGTTGCAGAATTATGTAAACACCAATTTAGAGAACCCAAAGGATGCTGAAGATTCAGTTTAATGATTTGTAATAGTTTAATTGGACTGTAAACCAGCCCCTGCAGGGAGCTGAACACAGGTACAGACACATACTTCACGTCTCTACCAAAAATTGCTAATTGTTTTTTTGCACAAGCAACAGTTTCTAACCACCCCCAAGCAGCACAGCACTTCCACATAGTTGAGTATTCAAATAGCATCACGTTCTGCATAGGGAGCACCTATAGCTTAAAGTGGACACAGGTGCTCAGAAGCATCAGAACCCAACTGCAGCACCTTCACAAGGAGCAGGCTGGAGGACAGCATGTGGGGGAAGTGCCACTGGCCATGAAGGAAAAGTTGCAGCTCACTCCCTCCATAACATCCCTCGTATAAAAGCTGAACACGACAATTTAGGAAAGTATGAGGTGCGTGAGCACATCCGCTCATTTCTGGTGATGTACCCAGCACTTTGGGGATGGCAAATCCACCTCAAGATACGCACATACATCTCTTCAGCCACCACCTCTGTGCACCTGTAAGCCTCCAGGCAACAGGAAGCTCAGGCAGGACAGAGCTTGTCCTGAATAGAGGCTCCAGCCCCACACACACAGCTTCTGCTCTCCCTCCCAGGGAGAAAAGCAGGGCAAGGAGACAAATCCCTGCACAAAGGGCAGCAGGTGTCTGGAAGAAAAAGGCCAGAAAACCTGAGATTACTTCTGTAGCAAAACTAACTAGCTTGACAAATGAAACATAATAGAAAGTGCAGACTTCGCTCCACTCTCCATCCACCTCTTCTCTGGTCATTTCGTTCGCCCTTCTTCCTCTCAAGAAACTAAAATGAAATGCATATTATCCTGTAAGCTTCTTCACAGTACAGCCTGCAAGAGGCTGGAGGGCTCCCATCGGGGAAATGAGCTAACCAGCACTTGCTTCATCCTTTAATTCCAAAAACCAGGGACTTTCATTTCCAATTTCCTCTTATCCAGGGTTTTTCATTACACTCAGGTCGCTTCTCCATACCCTTTTACTGATGACAAGTGCGAGCCAGGAGGAGACAGACATCATGTGTGGTACATGAAACACCTCCACAACTGCTCTGCACACATTTAGGAAAAGGCCTTTGCAAACAAAGCTCACCATGAGCTGTGGATTGCCCTGGTACTGAGCCACCCAGCTGGCCATCTCACTGCCAGCTGGCATTAGAAATACCAGCCTAAAGCACCGAGGCTACCAAGAGATCACATTCCTGAGCACTGTAACCAAGTTTTACTGAGCAGAAAACACAACTGGAAGTTCCCTGTCTGCTGGCTTTTATGGGATAGTATTATGACCAGCTTTCACCACTTGGTTAGACACAACAGGATAAAACATCTGGAACACAGGGTTGGGTCCTTAACTATCTGCCTATCCACAAAGTATTTTATTTTTTTTTCCTCCACTTCATCTCTGCTAAGTATACATTGTCACAGTGTGTGTATTTGCTCCCTGTCATTAAAGACAGACCTGAATGCCTTCAGGACCTTCACAATGAGCAATTACACCACACCCTTCCCAAGAAAGGCTTCCTTCCTTAAGTAGTAACCTTATAGCTTACAGTTTTTCAAAAAGGAAAAAGCACCGTAATGGTTCAGTACCAGCCAGGGTACCCATCCTTGACTCATTCATTCATAACCAGGCACACCTGGCCTGGTAATTGCATGGACAACTTAAAAGAAAGTCTCAGCAATCTGTCACAGCAGTCTGAATGACTCTGAGCCCGAAGTGCTGACAGAAGACTATAATCCATAGCAATGCCAGGAGATGTCACACCTTCCTCTGTCACTCCTGGCTGCCAACAGGAGTGCCAGTATCAAGTGATATTTGACTTTCGATATCAAGTGGGTTAACTATCAGTTAACCACATACTTACTGACTTTGCTCAGTATCAGACCTTCATCATTTATTTCACTTTCAAGAAGGATTTGCAGGCATGTTTTCAAGTGGCACAACAGCATGAGAAACTCTCATCTGTCAGACAATGCTCCGCTGAGCCACTTATCTAACAAGTGTGACCCCTAGAGAAGGATCCACTTCAACAGCACTGGAGGCAGTATTGGGATGGACCAGTCTGATCCTACACTTCAATTATACGTTGTATAAATAAATCTATATACAAACACTTGTATTTGTATGTACAAGCTAATACAGACACACAATGTTAGGTGTTATTACTGCATTTCTCCATAGGTTCAAGTTAACCAGAGGTCAGCATCAAGTGCTATTTGTAAGAACTCCCAAACAGAGCATAAGGATGCAGAGGGCAATTCTTCATCCTCTACAGTCTTCAAAATGCTACATTGTATGATGGCCATGCAATTATTTGAGGGAAAAAAGATACGATCATTTCACATTTCCATAAACAGAAGATATATTACGTTCATTATTTTACATTTAAACAATTCAATATGCACAGAGCTAATCACTGTGATATATTGGAAGCATCTATAACCCCAGACATACAAATTTTTTTTTTTTTTTTTTTTTTTTTTAGTTAATTCAGAGAAAGACTTTCACCACAAGTGTTTAATCCCTTTTGTTTCCCACTTGAACCATAGAATGGCTTAGGTTGAAAGGGACCTTAAAGATGATTGAGCTCCAATACCACCCCTTAGCTTGTCCAAATAATACTGCAGATTCACACAGCACAGTATCTGCTCTACACTGCAGTGAGCCCAGGTCACCTCCAAAGCCCCCATCTCCTGAAAGGCCTCAGCATGCAGAGATCACAAGTAGAGACATTTTAAGTTAAATCATACTGTCTTTATTAGAAGAGGGGGGAAGCATTGGTGTTAAGTACAACAAGGGACTGCAGTCACCGAGATTCTCACTTAACACAGAGCACTGAAGTGTGGCTGCTAATTCCTTAAGGTTTGGTGGTTGCACACTTGCCCTGATTTCTTCTAATAGAGGTCAACGTGCCCGCATTTCAGAGAGCAATTGACTGAGATTGAACGAGGGACAGCTCATTTTTCCGTATCAAATCAAATCCTTGATCATTCTCACTTAAGAGCTGCTCACTGATGCAGACCCTTGATATTTTGTCACTCCCACAATGCACCATTTTACAGCACTTACACTGAGGCAGGCCAGCATGGCAAAGCAGCTCCCTGAAGCATAAGATTTGATTAACCTTGTTAGCTTGCCTTGCAGAGTTGCAAATGTTGTTAGACATCATGAAATTATCCAGCCCTATTTAAAATCCAACTGAAGTATTTGGCCTGCTGACCTCCCCCAGCAACACATGCCACGAGCAGAACTAGAGCAGCTCCCAGCCCTGATCCCAGCCAGCAGCAACTCTTCACACTTCTCCTTTAAGAGTTCAGAGCTTTTCTTCTTTACCCTTTTCCCCATTCAATCCAAAGCGATCTCCACCTCAGGCCACAAAAACCCTGAGACATCCTAGATCAGCATTAATAATAGAGAAGCTACCTACAAATTCTTAGCACTTAAAAGAAGGAAACTGAAGAACCGAGAGCACAGAATGCTTTAGGTTGGAAAGGACCTTAAAGATCACTCAGCTCCAACCTTCTGCTGTGCTCTAGTTGCTCCTACCAGCTCAGGCTGCCCAGGGTCCCATCCAACCTGGTCTCAAACGCCTCCAGGGATGGGGCACCCACAGCTTCTCTGAGCAAAGACATTTCCCAGACTTGCACAGCACCGTTACTGATGATGCTCAGCAAGCATAAGAATATATTTGCATGGACATTCAGGAAAATGCTTTATTAAACATCACTTAAATCAAAGTATAATGACATCCTTATTACCCAGTGTCCTGTCCACTACTTGTATTCAGTACTGACAGTCTCCTGGTCTCCCAGTCCAGATCAAGACCCAAGCAGGTGCTTCAGGAAGCAAGGCAGCAGACCTCATCCAATAGCTGAAATGTTTATAGCCTAAAGACTACAAGTAGAGAAAGCAGCATTACGGCTGCAGGGGCTGACAACACGCACAGTGGGATGGCTCCAAATGATGTGGAGACATTCCCTTCCCATCCTGCTGATTTTCACTCCATAAACCTTCCTGCTGGTTTGCAATGGATGCTCCTTTGGGCCCCTTTGGAGCCTGCCTGTTGCTTTCCCTGACTCACAACAACAATAAGCATTCAAAGTCCTTCTGTTGGAAGCACATACCAAATCAATTACAGCAACATCATCCTTCTTAATCAAGGTTAATTTCTGTGGGTAATGTTTTTCTCTGTTGGAATACTGTCGGATGTTTTTAGATCTCCAATTTTATATAAATTTAGCTTCTGAATTCTCAAGGAAAGAGTTGCTAAGGTAACCAGAGCCAGCCATATTGCTGTATGTTCTCCCCATGGAGCTTCATTAGGGCTAATCAGTCATTTCCAGGGTAATAGAATATGTCACTTCTAGAGATAAAGATACATCTTTCAATGGTGACAGAACATTTATCGAGTCTGTTAGCTCCTCACCTTTTAAAAAAAAAAAAAAAAAAAAAAAAAAAATCACTGACCCTCTCCTTAGAGCATTAATACCTGAAAAATGAGGTTTAAGACCACCCACAACAGGACAAAGAGCAGACCAGAGAAGCCCACAGACCTGGAATGTGTTGGCTTGCAACAGTAAAATAGGGTGGTTATGGGTGAGGATCCCTTCTGTTGATAAGGGAACCATATAAATGCTTGGATGCAAAGCCTGTGTTCAAAACAAGTCTGACCTGCATGAACTGGAGGTTTACAGTATTATTGGCTACTTTAGAAGTCTGTACAGAACAACCTACTGATATCAGTTTAATACCTAAAGAATTTCTCTTCCCTAGAGCGTAGAAACCTCCCTCATTTCAGATTGCTGGAACAGTCTCCTGAAAAATGTGCTGTCTTTGGTCAAAAAGACTCTGCTCTCCTGTCACTACAGTTCATGAGCTGTGCTTTGAAGTTGTCTTTAACAAGTTTCACACTTGTGCTGTTTTCCCAACTCCAGTTTCTTTCAAGTTTCCCAGTTCTAAGAGACCCTCACCAATCTTCTGCCAGTGTCTGAAGAACTGACAAACAGCATTAAACAAATATATTTGCTGCAGACGCTGAGAAGCTTTTGCACAGATCCTTATGTACCTGTCTGCATGTCCAGCAGGGCTCTGAGGCCCAGGCTACCACCCAAAAGTTGTGGTCATCAAACACCAGGAACCCAGAGGAAAAGCTTTCCCCCTTCCTCCTCCATTCATCTTTGGAGGTTGCTGTGATGCAGAACAATGCAGTTACACCTCATTGCTCCAGCTCTCCTGAACATCATGTCTATCTTATTAAATAATGGATATAAAACTGCAGCCAGGAAGGACGGCATCTGTCAGCCAATCCCATATTTATTGTTTTCCCTTGAAAGAGCTTTATTGTAATCCTGCAGCAGGTTCACTTACAGATGAACCGAAGTTTTAAATAAAGAGGCAGCATCTTTTGTGCTGAAGAAGCAAAGGCAGTTGGGGACTTATGTATGTTTTGTCAAGACATCTTGTTCTTAGCTTGTCTTACCCCATTAGTAGATTTATAGCGACATGAATTTGAATAAGATTCATGACATTATAATGGCAATATGGTTTTAAAAGTGCACAAAAAAAAAAGCAACATTTGCTTCACAGAGGTATTTAATGGCCATTCTGAGTAATAATTCAGCTTTTTTCAGCATAAATTCACATTACATGCAAGCACATGCATAAATTCAGTGCCATCACCACACATTTACATTGAGCTTGAAGTCTGTTCTGTAAAATAGGTAAGGCACGAATGTGAATTTGAATGAGAACAGCAGCTGTTTGACATCTGAACAAAAAGCAGGTGGGCAAGGGGTTTAATTTTGGTAGTTCTGAGGATATAATACTAAAGTTTTCTTCCCTCTCACAATACTGCCTCTTTTGCCTCTTAAAAATGGCATCTCCTGGAGTTGCTTTAAGATCTAGATATGTTATCTCACGGAAAAAGAAAACCCTGAGAAACATAACATTGCATTGCTCAGGATCCAGAATCCATTTGACTGTCTGGACTTCTTCCCCTCTTGGGACAACAGCCACACTGCCCACAGCTGTGGTTGTTTCTGGGCAGTGCACTCGAGATGATTGGTTTGAGCAAGCATCCTTCCTCACTAGGTAGAGACGAAGCACTGGCAGCTTCCCCCTCACTGTGGTGTAGGAGGAATGGACTATTCCCTCAAATTTCACCACTGCCAGCCTTCTATTTGCTGCCACCTGCCCCAAACTGTGAGGTTGGGCTGGCAAGCTGTGGGCTCAAGCTCAGTAACATTCCTTCCTTCCAGTTCCCTGGAGGAGAAAACCATCAAAGAAAGCTGGAAGCATCTTCATCATCATTACCCATACTAATAAGAGTGCTTAGAATTCAGAGCTCAGCTGGTGTTGCAGCTGAAGTAGCACAGCTCAGCTCAAACAGAAAGGGCCCAGCAAGCTCACAGAGAGAAGCTCAGAGCCCAGGCTCCAGGGGAATACCTCTCTGTTAGCAATCATTAAGCACTGAAGGAGGAAATTAGAAACAGAACTTGTTCTGCTTTAGTCATCTTCATCAAATTCCCTGGTGCAGTACATTGGCTGCCCAGGTTTTCTTCAGCTTCTTTTCATCAGTCCTGCACTAATCTCCAGACAAGCATGCAGCCCTGCAGACATGAAAATCCTGGCACGCTCCTCGAAAAGCCATGGGGAACAGCTTCAAGACCTCCACTCTCCAGCAACATCCCCCTTCAAGAGCACGCAGTGGTTTCTCTGCTTCACAAGTCAAAACACCTTTCCAACAAAGGAAACAAAAGCAATAGGGAAAATTAAGTCCCTGCAGAAAGTATCTTCCTGGGTCTGAACATCTGCCTCAGTGCTTTTTGAAGCAGGTAGTGTTACTGTGAGAATCATTAGACTCAAAAGCATTGCAGGGGGAAGCTGCTTGATTTGGAAGCTCCAGGGAGAGCCTGGGATCAGAGCTAACATTTGAACTGCCACCCTTTGGCACAGAAAGAGCTGCCTGCTTTTCCCTCTTGCTTAAGGCTCATTCCCAGAAGCCACTCAACATCCATGCTCCCCCCAGGATCTCCCTCCTCAGCCTCCCTCGGACACCACACACCTTGGCTGCCTGCTGGGAGCCTATGAAGCAAGGATTTCCATGCACCCAGCTTCCCTCCGCTGCTAACATCTCATCTTCATTTAACTACAGGCTGCCTGCTGCTAAGCAGCTTTTTCATCAGCCACAATGATTGCTGTTCTTCATAAGAACAGAACATGGGAAGGCATGTACTAAAAGGACCAGTTCAATACTAAATACAACCCCTCCTCATTTCTACTCCCAGACCAACACTCACAAAGGCACTTGCAACAATAGAACATTCGTAATAGCTCAGTGCTACAGAACAAGCAAAGCCCATGATAATGATGAAGTTGACATCTATTATCTTCACACTTATCAAAAGTTTTCAGCAGTTGATTCAGTGAAAAGAAATTCTTCAATTGTTATGCTTATAGCAACTATGAGATATGGGGGAAAAAAAAAAACAGATGTTCATGCAGCCTAAAAGCCACAGTTACAGCCAAATAATCAATAAAAGCAAAGGAAAGTGTTTGGGGGAATTTGCTTTCCCTTCACTGGAGAGGAAGGAACCAGCTTATTGGCTTCTCAGATACGGGAGCAGAAAAGCACTGCACTTTCTGCAGCTCTACAGATCACAAATAAAACATCTTAGGCACTGTCGCTCAGCTGGAGACTGTGAACAATTCACTGCTACGGCTTTTGAGCGTCCTTCATTCCTGCTGGAGTTAACAACATGCTGATAAGCACCCAGAAGTTTGAAAGCTTATGCAAAACTTGTCCAAATAAACCACCCAAAATCCTTGATCTGCAAACCACTGCAAGAAAACAACATCCAAAACAGCCTCTTAGATTTTCCAGCACTGCGCTTCCAGCTGGAATTAGGAAATACAGTCACAGAAACCACTAGATAGATCTTTTTATGAAAGGTTGAGTATTCTGAGACTGGAGAAAGTACCACCTAAGGCCACCCTCTTGTGGCCTGGGATCATTTTGCAGTTACTCTGTCCTGCTGTCCTATCTCCGTCACATTCCAGAAGCCTGAAAGCTTCCACTCCCTTACACTGGGAATTACTGAAAACATGATTGTGAACCCATATTGATCTTTTTGGATCCTTATGTGTTTTTATTTCTTTGCTGCTAGGGATTTGTGCTGCAAGGTGAATCTCTTGAGAAAACGCATCAGTGCAGGAAAATAAAGTTATACAGCAATCAACACAGAGTTGACTGAAGAATCCTAGGGTGAAAGTCAAGCAGTAAAGAGCAAAGAATACCTGCTTCCCTCCAAGCACATACTATGTCCTGCACCCAGCCCTGCTGCACCAGCCCCATTCAGTTCAGAGAAGCCGACCTGCTCCCTGCCTGGGCTGGTGCCTGCTTTTGAGCAGCCTTCTCAGCAACCTGTCACCTCGCAGAGCAGCAGCAGCCTGAGGAAAGGCTGAGCTATCTGCATTGTCAGAGCTCTTCAGCATTGCAGGGCACTGCTGAGCCTGGATGAGTCAGTTCAGTGACCTGATCTGACAGGATGGGGGAGGAAGGAAAAAAAAAAAAAAAAAAAAAAAAAAGGCAATTTTCCAGTAGATCAGAGTCTCAACCTAATTTGTCCTGAGAGGGTGAAAGGGAAACAGGGGGACAGTGCAGCTGGGAGATGGTATGGGAAGGTAATGGGCAGAGCACAGCCCTTGCTGGATGGAGCACAAACTCAGACCCTAAACCTCTCTCCACATTTGTTTGTCTGGATGACAGAGCTCACACATGCCCACACCCACCCATTACAGCTGTGCCTTAAGTCAAAGGCCATTGTAAATCGGGATTCAGGGTCAGTTGCTTCTTATTCCTTTTATTTGTACTTGTTCATACACTTTTGCAGAGTACTAGCAACACCCCTCTGCACGATAGTGCAATGAAAGGGAGCAAACAAGGCACTAGGAGAAAGAGTATTCTACAAGCCTAACTCTCCTTTTGCATCATCCATATTTATATAGAACAGAATCAGATTTACTTTGCCAAGTGCAGCTGATCTATACACTGCAAACATTCAACAGACCCTTGCTCAGCTGGGTTTCTCAGTCTCACTGGAGTGCTTTTGTTTCATCTTTCTGCACCTTTGGAGAGAGAAAATATCACAGCTCAGGCTGGTGGGCAATTTTTAAAGGAAGAAAAAACTGAAATATGCAATGATGGCAATCTAGGAAAGATGTGGACAGAAGGAATAAAAACAGTCAGATTTGGATGCCAAGGACCAGGTAGTATACAAATGGCTGCAACTATTGTAATAAAGGGGAATGGATACCTGCTGTCTTGTGGAAAACCTTAAACTTTCACCCAAAATAAGTGAAAGGAGAAAACAAAGTGCTCTGTGCTGAATCACATATTTCCCCCAGAGAACAGCCACAGTTACTCCTCATCCTGCACATCCCTTCATACCCAGCACGCATGTTACTTTCAAAATCTCCTTAGTCTTAGTCTAAACCTGAGCAACAAAGAAAGCAAAGCCTGTTGCACGATGACATGGGAAGTACATGAACCCAGAACTGTCCCTGCCTCTCTCCTTTTGCAGCCTGTTTGATTTAAGTTCCCTCAGACAACACAAAAACGTTGCTGTGTGGTTCTTCATAGACAGACATAGATCTGCTTGTACAAGTCACAGAGATGCTCAGATAAAAAGCTTTGTCAGTGCTTTGTCAGACTCACATTGAGCATACAAATACTCTCTTGCTGCCCTTTCTTACTTAGTGTTAAGCACACATCGCTCTGTGCTTAAAGCTTATGAAACATGAGTTTGCACTGCTCAAACCTCCATGAGAGGAAAGGGCTAAGTCAGCAGAAGGGCCTGTGCCCTACACTTCCTTTAACGTGCCCCTGGTACAGCTGAGAGCCAGCACAGGTGGAGAGGAACTCAGTTCACATAGCCAGGATCCCAGCAACCCCAAGTGACAACTGCTGAGAGCAACATCTCTGAAAAGCAGCAGATAGAGCCAAGATTTCCCTGCTCTAGGGGAAGCAGGGCCACTGCACAGCAGCCTCACAGGGTGTTCTGCAGAACAGGAGCAGGTGTTATTTATTGCTCCGGATTCACTGGAAATTATTTGCTGAGCAGAGCTGTGCAGGTTATAATTAAATGCCCAGCTGAGTGATTGCAGCCAGCACATTTATAACAGCTGGTGGGATGCGGCAGAAACTGTCCAGAGAGGAGCTATCAGGATAACACTGTCTAACCTAAGCACCCTTCCAACCAGCTCCGTGTGCAGTAGCAACAGAGGGGCTTCCTGGCACTGGTTGCAGGTATCTGAAGTGCAGGCTGGGATTAAGCCAGGTTGCCAGACCAAGTCCTCAAACATCCCTTAAAGTCTCCCACCAACAATCAGGAGCCACACCATACATGAGCTGATCAAGCCCAGATTTTACATCAGGTGTGCTTTCTACCCCCTCCACTGCATGAGGAATGTCCAGAGCTTCTGGGAAAGCAGACAACACATTATTGACTGCCCAGTCCTGGGAGGATCACTTTTTCCTGCCTCTGTCCTCAGGGAAGTGTAGCCTCTGGACAGGAAAGAAATATCAATGCTCAAGAGCTACAGCATATAAATAACTTTAGCAAAAGGCCTTTGTTTTCCCCTCAAATTAGGTGTCTTCCATTGCACTGATTTATTTCTTTGGTGAGGCTAGTTCTCATTTTTCATAGTTATTCCTGACACACTGTAAGAGCTATCAAGGTTCTCATCTAATAAGCTATTTCCCCCTGAAGAAAACAGTGGAACCTCAGCAGGCTTTGGTTCTATGGAGGGCAGAGGAAAGCAAAACGGATTAAAAGTGAGGCTTCTCTGTGCCTCATAGCCCTGCTACCCAATACAAACACAAGGACTGACCCTCAGTTTTCTAAAGCAGAATAACACAGAGTGAGCTTAGGAGAAGCACAGCCTTGATGCTGTGCCATGGCTCACCATAACCAGCAGAGAGGGCAAACAGGGTGGCACTCAGAACAGCTTAAAAAGACACGTGCCCTGATGGCATGACAGGCAGGAGAACACAGGATTGCTTCACCCATCCCAGGCTCTAGTTCTTTCAGACCAAAAACATCCCTTCATGGTTGCTACTTTGGTCTGATATTGAGTCAGGTACGCTGCAGGCAGCAAAGCAAGCACACCACCACATCTGCCAAGCACTTGTTAATGTTCACAAACAGTGCTCCCAGATCAATAGCCCCTTCCAAGGGTTTATATTTAACAGTAGGTCATCGTTTGATCTGTTAATGAAACTTCTATGGTTTCTTACTAGTGGCAACAGAGAGAAACACAAACTTCACTCCAGTTGTGACCAATGGGCTACCAAGAAAGAATAGCTAGAATAAGCGAATGAGTAATTTCATTAAAGCACACATTGAACATTGATTTTGTTCACTGCAGGAGAAAGGGTGCTTTCCAAAGAAAACATCAAAACATGGTAAAGTGAGCTTAAGGAATAAAGTAGCCTGAAAACATGGATAAACTGCTCCTAGGCTGACAGCTTTAAAACACTTCTTAGCATTCATCCTACCTACAGCCCACTGCTCCAACACCTTTGAAGAAATAAACTGCTCAAATTCTTACCTTAATGCTTTGGTAGGTACTCCCAGGCACACCAATTGCCATGCTGATGCTGCAAAACCTGCACCTTTGTTAAATTGCAACCAGAGTCACACATTTTTTATTCTTAATAGTACTCAGAGCCTTTCTTCAGGTTTAATTCATCCCCTGAACAACACAAGCACACCTAATACAGTAGGCTCAAAACTGCAAAGGAGCTCAGTATCAAGTATGAAGTAGTAAACCCATTTAAATCCAGAATAAGTAGGAACAACTCACCAGAGCTTCTGTCATAACCCTCTCCTGTCCTGCTAATACTCCTTGGATCAAAGCTCTCAAGAGGCTACAGGTTTCCATACTGCTCCTTAAAAGTACTGCCATGGGAACTGGTTTCCTCCTGCCTTAATTGAAGAAAGATGGGGACAGCACCTGAGATGCATTTGTAGCTACTGATCTGAGCATGTGGTTACATTGACCCTAATCAGTGCAATCAGGAGCACATAGCCTCCAGAGGGGAGGTGGTATTTATCAGGAGGGAGATCTCAACAGGAGGTGAGGGAAAGGGATTATTTATTACAATTCAGATCCCTCAAAAACCTGCAGAAATTCAGTTTCTGGTTGGAGACAAAGAGTTGAAATCACTGTCTAGTGTTGCCTAAAGTATGTGACAATCTTTGATATCTTTGTGTCTCAGTAAATCATGCGGACTTGCTGAAGTGCCTCACTTCATCCTGTGTGCATTTGGGAAATCTTGGATGTTGCAGAGTTAAGGGCAGAGCTGGAGAAGCTTTGGTCCAGTGATACCCAAATCAAATGATTTCTATCTTAGGCTTGCCTTACAATAGATGAATAAAATATAAGTAATAGTAAGAAATGGCATTTTTTCAGTGTTTGCTCTAACTTTCATGACATTCTTTTCATTCGTTAAGGTTTCTTGCCTGCATTTGTTAAGTTCTCACTCATGAGCTACGGCTCTCGTGCAACCCATCAGTCAGTACACCAGAACCACTCGCTGCAGCAGCACACGTACCCTCATGCAGATGCGTGGGGCTGTTGGGACAATGCAAACCACAGATGGGAATGCAAATGTCCCACTGCCCATCCCAACAGGTGGGGAGCATTTGCACAAGATGCTGAAGACCTGGAAAAACAACAGCATCTGATTGATGAATTCATTTTAATAACTGTAGAGAAGGTTTTCAACCAGAGGAGATTTAAAATGCTGTGCACAGCTGTATGCTAGAGATGATGAAAGAAAACAAATCTTTGTACGTCTTACTGTCTCTAAGTGTTCACTTTTTACCTAGATCTTTAGGCAACTACATTTATAGTGGAAAAAATTTCACAACCATTTTTGGATAAGAAATATTTGGGCCAGACAGTATTTGGGCAAATAGTTCACCTTGGGAGGAGAGCTGCTGGCTGATTTTCCGTGAATTCGCTCTGCTGATAAGAAATAAGATTTCACTGGCCTGTTCACCATCTTAAAACCATATCCAGTCCTGCAGTGCTGGTGTGGAGCTGTGGACCGAGGTGCAGCACAGGGTTGATGAGAAACCAGGCTGTAAAAGCAGTTCCAGCCCCTGCTTATCCCATCTGCTGAGCTCAAGTCTGCTCCCAAGCTTTCCTAGCACAGCTTGTGGCTGTGTGTGCCCTCATATTAAAGCAGAGCTCTATTATCTTTCAACTGAATTTTTGTAGAACCATTGGAAATAGTGATGCTCTGAGCACCGTTGAGATAAAGGCCTGGGGCTGGGCTTCTTGGAAATGTAGTCAGTGCTTCACCACATCTCATGTGCACAGAATGCCCCTCACCTGTGTGCCAAGGGAGGACATCAAGCAAAGAGCCTCCAGGTGGAATGGCCTTGATCTTCTGAAGGAAGTTTGATCCACGTGGTGGATGCCCTGACCTTGGAGACACTCCTGGTCAGGCTGGATGGGGTTGTAAGCACCTGATCAGCTGTAGGTGTCCTTGTTCAGTGCAGGGGGGTTGGACCAGGTGTGCTTTAAAGGTCCCTTCCAGCTCAAAAGATTCTATGGTTCTATGAAGAGGCTTATCTTCACTGTGATACACACTTTTCCATACAAGGCTCAAAACATTTTTTCCCCACCTTACTCCCATACTTTCTGATTTGTTCCTAGTCATGGCTAGAAATGGTGGCTTTTCTTCTCCCAGCTATGTATTCCACTTAATCTAACAAGACATGGGTTGCATTTAATTGTTTATCTGAACTGAAGCTGTAAACAGTTGGAATGACTCATCCATTAATATTCAAGGTGAGTGCCACTTCCACATGTTTCCCTGTGTCGAAAAACAAGGGATGTTAATTACCACTCATAAAACGCTTTGAAGGTATAAAGCAGCACACCACTATTTAGCAAGCCATTATTTTCAGCTGTTTCATTCAATCCAGTGACGAGCACCAGGATTTACACACGGAAGGAAAGTGCTGCTCTGCAGTTTGGTTTTGCTGCCCTACACAGGCAGCGATGTGCTGGAGCTCTGCTGGAAGAGGCAGGAGGGCAGCACTCAGCAGTGACACACAGACCTGCTCCCATGGAGCATTTTGCCAACCTAACTGGCAAATAATGTCATTGAGGCCCAACAGTTTCTACAAAAAGCCCACCTGCGGTTCAGCATGGCAAGGAGTATCTGGGCAGCTGAGCATTGCCCTCCCTTGCCTGGCTTATTTGATGCCGGGGCCCCTGTGTGTCTTGAACAATTCTTTGTGTAAAAGTGCCAGAGTAATTGCTGGGAACATGTGGATTGAATGACTAAAGCCCCATTGAACTGACAGGAATTCTGACTTTCATTTCAGAGTGGCCAGGGTTTAACAGCAAGAAAAGAGGGGAAAGTTTCTAAGGTTTCATTCAGTTTGGATAAGTACCAACAGTTTGTTTGGTTATCCCAGAGCCTTTTATCTGCAGTAAATACCCAAAGAAAAGGCCTTTGAGCAGACAGATGGAGAGGGCGTTAAATAAGTTGTTATCCTTTTGCTTATTCCAAGTGCAAGTAGCCAGTGTTCATTGATGGAGGCTTTACAGGGCTGCCTGCATTAGATCGTGAGGACTAAATTGTATCCGAGACTTTAATGATGGAAATTTAACATGCTGCTTATGGCTTATCCTGGACAAGGCAGCAGATCGATGCACGAGGGTCATGCATTATTTCAGTTGAAGAACTGTTGACAAGTGTTGCTTTTGGGGCTGGATCCAAGAAACTCACCTACCTACATAGCTACAGGCAAGGAACGTTTTCCCTTTATCAGAACTTGCAAAAAAATCTGATACTGAGAATCCTCTGCTGCAGCAAAACGTCACCTCCTGACTCCTCACCTTCAAAAGTCTCTGGTTTTCACCCAGTCTTGTGCAATGCAAACAGCAGTCTGGTTTCAGTGTAATTCTTCTCAGTGCTCCTGCCAGAGAGGTTTAGTAGCAACCATGAGACTGAATCAATATTTGCAACAATTACATGGAACTTTACCTTCAGGCTTTCTGAGTTCAGCTTTTCAATTTGGCAGAAATAATTCTCCATCATTTCCTTGCTATTTTCAGCAGCAAACCTGAACAGCCCAGGCATGTGGGCAGGTGATCCTGCCCCAGCAAATCTGACTCAGGGTTTGCATGGAGACACATTGAGAAAAATAGTAAAAGTGTTCTGAGCAGCTGAAACACAAGCATTGTTTGTGTCCTGTACTCTGAACAGCAATAATGCAGCTCCCATGCAGCTAATTTATTGTCCTTAAAAAAACCTTATTGTTCATGAGTGTTTAAAGAGCCTCCTGTATGGCAATTCCTCCTTCATCTGACAGGTTATTGATCCAGCTGCTCTGCCAGTTCCTGTACCAGTATAGTTACTACCACAATTACTGTTAGAGCAATAAAACTCCCTGAGTGCATCTTAGAGCCATGCAAGGTGGAAACAAAGAGCTGTGACTGCTCACTCCAGCAAGCATATCATCATTCTTTTAGGAAACAAAGAGCTTTGAATGTTTATGGAGCTACAACCTGGATTTTCAAAACAGGATGCTAAGAACAACAACAGAAAAGGAAAGATAAAGCAGGAAAGGAAAAGAGCTCATTTTTTCAGGCTCACATCTGAAGCTCTCCAAGCTACAGAAGTTGCATTCTGCTCCTGCAGAACTAGCTGTGAGCTCTGCACGTTTCTCCTCCCTCTCTGCTTTCTCTCGTCCTGCCCCTGGTGAGTACCCTCCAAGGCGGTTGGAGAAGCCCATTTGTATGCAGAGACTTCGGGTGAAAGGCCCACTTTACATCCCAGCACACAGTGCTGCCATCACCTACCTTGCCACGAAGTGCTGCTGTCACAGACAACAGAGAGGGGAAGGGAGCAAGAGGGGCTGCAGCTGTTGTGCCATTAGTTTTCCATTAAGTGCCACGTAGAACATGTGATGCATTCCCATACCCCTCTCCCTGTCAAAGGTATTAAAATGCCCTGTGCCACCTGACTGGAAATGTGAAAGGCAGTGGTGGAAAGGCAAGTCACACTGAGCAACCAAGAAACAAAGAGGCCAGCTGGCATCTCATGGCGGTGTCATTTGTAAGGCACTATTGAGAGTAAATGAGCACAAGGGAGGCCATGACCCTGAGCACTGAAGTACTTTATTTAAGCAGTCAAGTAATTCTGCTAAATGTTTTGGTGAGTAGGTTTTTGACCAACTCTTTTCTGTGTCTAATATTCCCAGGGTAAAATATAGAAGAGATAACATCAGCTTGCCACTTGTTGCTTGCCAGCTTACAGGCTAAATGTTTGCAGAGTGTTTTGAGATAGGAACCGAGGAAGCAGGTCCAAAGGGGACTCCAAGGTTACCAAATCTCAAAGGCATATCCACTGTTTAATATCTTTGATAAATTTAGCCAGCTCCATCCTGAAACCTGTTAAATTTCTCACTCGTATTCTTTTGGCTGGCAAACTATTCCCAAATGTTACCTTTCTGAGGATTAGGAACAGAGCTGTTAGTATGGGCAGCTGATGAAAGAAGAAGAAAACCTAATTAAAAAATGATTATCGGTTACATTATGAGACAAAAGGAGCAAGAGTACTCTGAACAGTCCATTTGCTTCCTGCCTGACTCTGACACAGTCCCCCCATCCTCTGTCACCCTTAAGTCACTGTTTTCCCTCCCTTTCTACTTCCAGGCATCATTCCACCATTGCCTCTTTCTGTTCTCTCTAAGCACTGCTGACCCCCATCTCCTCCCTAACAATTTTGAGAGACTCTCCTTCTCACCCCTCCCTATTCCCACCTGATTTGAGCATCAGAAATCCAGTCTCCTCCTGCATCAAAGAGGATGGGAGCTGAGCCAGCACTGGGAATCAAAGGCAGAAAGGAGCTAACACTGCAGTAACAAACCACAATTTTTTCTTCTCTTTTCAATCATTATTCCCTAGGATGAGAAATTGCTTCTGTTAAACATTTTAAAATTGAAGCCACTTCCTGTGCAGTGGTCCCAATCTGCTGTCATCCTCCTCCGATGGAGGGAGAAGAGCTGGGTTTGGACATCATCCATCAATGACAGATTCATACTGCCACATGACGAAGGGCAAGGCGGGGGGGAAGGAGGGGGGCTGAGAGGTGCAGAGGGCTGTAAGCAGCGTACAGAAATTTCATTTTCAGTTGCCTGCTCAAAAACAAACCCAGCTTGCCATGGCCCAAAGCCATTTCCTGTTGAGCACGATGGCTTTGGTTGCTCTGCACTTATTAAACAAGTGATCAAAAAAGTAACAGCAAAAAGCAGCCTTTGAAAATGAGGCACATGTTTGCTAACAGCAGCTATCCATCTTAGTCTGCATTTCCCCATGAAAACAGCTCCCAGTAATTAACGGGACTCACTCATCTCTCATGGAAGTAAATAAAAAAGTTAAATAAACTCCACACTTCCTTCCATCTCTGGGAACATCATCAAAAGGAGTGGAACCTGCATGACACACTGGTAGCCAAAGCAGCAACCAGCACCACAAAAAGCCAATTTGCTCCTCGGAAAAAAGTCATGAGCACACAGTGGGAAGCAGAGCAGGGTGAGCCCGGAGCTGCCACCACACAGCCATCCCCTTCCATCCCGTCCCTGCACATCTGCTGTCCTGCACACAATGCCTTTACTCCTGTCCACACCTGATGAGCTCCAAGCTGGAGCCAAGAGTGACACTGACAGTGGAGTGAATCATTTCCTAGTCAAACAGCTGTGCTTGCAGTGCAGATTAATGTTTCAGGATAACTAACTGCCTCTTCAGCTGTGATTCCTCTGCACCTCTTAGCTTGCTCATGTGGAAATGGCTTAGCGCAGGATTTCAGCGGCCTTCTTCGCAGGGTATTTGTTCCTATTGTGGCATGTGTCCACGTGAAAGTAAAAGCATGTTTAGAGTAATGGAGCAGAAGGACAGAGGGTCATCATGACTTTTTAAGCTGCTTTGGGAATTCCAAAGACACTTGCAAGTGTCAGCTCTGCAGGGATGTTGTGTGGGCTGCCTCTCAGAGGGAAGCCTGCTGAGAGGGTGGCCCAACTGCATCTTCCAATCCTTTTGATCACCTCCACCCCAAATTGCAGTGCTCCAAGAGAGCTTCCAGCCTGGGAAAGACCCTACAAAACCCATGAAACTCATGGCATTTTCGATGTGGACACGATGATGTCATGGGTGGCCACTCTCCAGCAGCTCCCCCACAATGAGTGCAGAAGCTGTTGCTGTTAACAACAAGCCCACATCAGCCCTTAAAGTCCTCCTAGCTAAACAGGTGGTGAACAATACCAGGTCTCCAGCAGATTTTGTCCCCACCAAGGAGCAGCCAGTTGGCTATCTGGAAAGCATAGCCCACTATGTGGTGAGAATCTGGCTTCAGCTTTGACCTCCGTCATCCCAATAGAGTCCTGGTTTAGTTTAACATCCAAAGGAAGGACAAAATCACATGGCTTGGTGTTGTCCAACTCACATCGGTGGGATGCTTTTTACTACCTTGAATTGTGTAAATTCTAGCTTTCAGACAACTCACAAGTAACCTATGTGAATCCCAGTAAATTCCTTTGCTTTCCTTTTATAAACTGAAATGCTTTGGAATAGTAAAGCAAAACTCATATTGTGAAGGAAATCGGTGGAAATATTTTTTTCCTTCACTTCCAAATAGACTGAAAATCTCCAATTCTCACTGTATTTCATGTTTTTCTTAGCACTGAGGCTTCTGCAGATGTATGATTAGATAGAAATCTCAGCTGCTGGTAGAAAGAGGGAGTATGTTTTCAGCCTCCAGGATTCCACAGAAAAGCTTGAATTCGATGTTAGGGCTTATGAAGCAGACAGCATTAAAAATAAGGTGAAATATCATGCTTTTTTGGATTCTGACTCATGCTTTAGGGACTGCAAATTCTGGAAATGGTTAATTAGTAGAAACACAGGAGACATTCTCAGCTAGAGCATCTTCTGTGCCAGGATCACAAAGGGTTTGGATTTAATCTATGTGTACAACAGCAGTGGGAATTACGCACCCTGCTGTATTTTAATATCCAGCAAGAATTACTTTGGCATGTTTAGATACCTCCACAGCTCTGCATATAAACACCACAATGGAGTTTACTTTTCTTTAAACCAAGCTTGTTAGTACCTCCAGAAAGCACAAGAGATTTCAGAACAATTTGTCATTATATTATATATGTTGGACTAGATGATCTTCAAAGGTCCCTTCCAATCCAAGTCATTGTATGCTTCTATGGTATACTGTATTAACAAATCTCTCCTGCACCAGAATGATCTGTTCAGCAGAGAACTGTCCACCTCAAATTAAAATGTAAAGGTTAAAGATGCAAAGATGTTAACAAGAACTTATATATATATATATATATATATATATATTTTTTTTTTAGGAGGTCACACATTCTCTATCAATAAATAAGGATCTGCAAATCCAAGGGTCTGAGACAAGAGGCTGAGTAAATACCAAAGATCAATCCCAGATTTAACTATAAACCGATAGGAAGGGGTAAAAGATATCTACTCCCCAGTGTCAGTTTCAACTTAACTGTATCAAAAGAAATGGGAAACACCATTCTGGACAGTTCATTCCAGAGCTACCCTTACAGAACATGTATCCTGTCATCTGTTTGCTTTGTCCTTGATAAGTGCTCACACAAAACTGGGAGATTTTACAGCAGAATATATCAATAATGTCTTGAAGGAGTCGGGCAAAATTGGTTTGTCTATTTACAAATCAATACATAAAATCCTCCACAAAGCTGGTACTTATTTGACTTTGATGCCTGAGCATTACTGTGGGGTGAGGAGTTGCTCTGCATAACGTGTAATTGTGCAGAGCAATGAAGCTTGCATTCTGCATCAGCTTTCTGCTTTTCTCTCCATATGCCAGTGCCAGTGCTCTCCCACACTAGTTTGCTTCAGCAGTGACTCAGAGACCTCCTGAGACCTCCCTCCCTGTCCAAGTGCTGCTGGCACTTAGTGCCTCTGTTCTCGCAGACACATTGATTGGTTTTCTATCAGTAACTCTCAGAGGAGAGGAATTTGCCTCTGTATATTGTCATTGACATGTATGAAGGAGTAATTAGACATTACAGCCCCATGTCAGAGCCCAAGGATGAAGTCCCCTCATGGGCCCTCCACAGGTAAAATCTTTCCAGCCCTCTGATCTCTGCTTTGAATGAAACAGAAAGCTTTGACTCTTCCAGCAATGGCTTTTCCTGAAATATCAGCATGTTTTTGGTCTGATGTTGCTCTCCCAACTTCTGGATGTATCCCCTTAGGTCTGCAAGATGGGGGATTGGGAATAAGAGGAAAAGGCTCTGCAAATTCACCTGAGACACGAGAGGAGATTGTATGGCTCTTCCACTGAAACCTAGGCAAGATATTTTCTGTAAATTTCCTCCAGGGATGGCAGAGATCTGTCTGTGGCAAAAGGGAGGGGTTCATATCTCAGCAAGACCAGATGATCTCAGCGGTCTTTCCAACCTTAATGATTCCATGATTCTGTGACTAAAAAACTTTAACTGGGGAAAAGTAGAACCTAGAAAGCTCAAGGACATTCATCGTGTAATTACTAGGAACCTAAAATGTGGCCCAGAAAAGGAGAGAGGCAGGATGCAGGAGGACAAATGATATCTTTCATCAAATTAGCCAAGCAGACCGCTTGCAGTACAAGAGGGACAGAGAAAAGACAACCAGCTCCCAGCACATGAGCCTTCTGCAGCTCTGAGATGGGAATGACAAACCCCCAAACCATGGTAACAGCCTTCACCCAAAGCAAAACTTGCAGTCATCGGATGGACGCTACAGTTATACAAATTTTGCCCTCAGCATTTTGCAAACAGTGGTAGGAAGAGGGATCAAATGTAAGAATTCAGCAAGAGAAAAAACTGATTGGGTAGAAATTGCATAAAATGACGGTCATCACCTCTTCTATTTTCTCTATCAGGATTTAAAAAGAAATGAAGTCTGGAATATAAAGGCCAACAGCAAGAAGGAAGGTTTTATTTTGTCAGCCAGCAGTAAACAACAGACATCTTTCAGAAAATGAGACGTGTCCCAAGGAATTTGAGATGGATCATTGCCTTTTATGAAACATTAGATGTGTCTGGAAGTCAACACTGAAAATTAGAATGCAGAGAATAGACAGACCACAGAAAAACATCATTATGTGCAATGTATTGAGTTTCCTTTCACAGGGGTGAAAACAGCATTATTGTTTAGGCAATTAAATGGGAATTCAAATGGGAGACCAAATCCACCTTGCATGTTGTTTTTTGAACAAGATGAAATTTGCTGCAGTGTCCTGTATTATTGCATTATGCATTACTGCCTGGAGAAAAGTTTCTCCCCAAACAAGCAGATGAAAATATTTTGAGAGAGATCACAAAGGAGCTTAGAGCAATGAGCAAACACCAAATGGGCAGCGAGAACATGATTCATTTGTCTCTGCCTGCTCCCCCATTTAGTGAGGGATGAGCTGGGAGAATCACCGTTTATTTGCAGAAGAAATAGGTTCCTACCATGACAAGAACAGAGAGAAAACCGCTTTGAGCCTTTTGTGCAACAAATTCTCCAACACAAAGGCTTAAAGCTGCGTGCTAAGTGCTACCACATCACTATTTCCAGCAACAGCACTCTGTGTTTAGATGCCATTGTTCTTCATACCTCCCTTCCCTGCTTCATGTGATTTTTACAGTCCTCTCCCTCTTGTTAACACATGACTACATTACATGAAAAAGAAGACTGGCTCTCTGGGAAAGGACTTGTGCTGAGCAGAGCTGATCCAGGTGCTTTGTGCTAGGAGATACCTCCTAACCCATTTGCACTACCACATTTGCAACACTAGCACAGCCCATGTGAACTTTGGCATTGCTGCCTTGCCCAAGGTGGTGGCTGGTGCCAAAAGATCAATGTCACCACCCTGGTGGCACGGCCTGCAGGTAAATGGCAATGAGATCAAGAGCTGATGGCCACAGCACCACTTTCAACTACTTCTTCAGCTGAACTGCAGACACACATCATCGTGGCCCAAATTCAGGAGCGAGAGCATGGAAATTTCTGCCCACCTCTGTTATCGTGACCCTGCAGAAAAGAAACTCTTATGTCAAAGCTGGACTCCACCATACAGCCCAATCATGCCGGAGCTGGCCTGAACCTGGTCCTTAGTGTCCTATCCTGACATCCCTACAGCACCCACCTCTCTCTGCCCTCTTCCAGAGACCTGACCACAGCACGTGTCCTTCCCACGGCCACCTCCCAGTCTCTCCCTGTATCCTTAGCGTTATCTACCCGGGGTATTTATCAGATAGTTTGTGGCAACTTGGCATTGGTACTGACAGCGTGCCCTGCATGTGTGCAAGATACCGACTCAGGTTTCATAAGGATTCAGTGTCATTTTGGCTTCTTTCAGGGCTTTGTTATTCTTTCTTTGTCCGTGAGAATAGGTCCTGTTTGTGTCAGTGCTAAGTCCAGCAAGGGCAGTTCCCAGATAAGTTGAAAAATATGCAAACAAGAAAGATATGGGGGAAGGCAAGTAATTCCTTTCAAGGCTTGTGGGTTCTATTTCTGAAGGACTAAAGTCTACTAAAAACTTTTATTTAAGCTAAAGTTGATGTGTGTAACATGAGATGAAAAGAGATTGAAGGCACCAGCCAAAAGACTTCAGGGTTGTCGGGGCTTTTCCTTTGAAATCACAATTTTAACACCGAATCTTCAGTGTAAACACGTTTGTGTCTGACTGTGGTCCACAAAGGGGAATGCCAATTTCAAACTCCTGCTGAAAACACCCTACAAATATAACCAGCCTTAGAGAAGGCAGAAAATCTGGAAGAAAAAAAAACAAAACCAACACCTTTCTGGGGACAAAGCGCACTGTGTACTGCTCAGCTGTGGTTTGGAGGTTTGCTCCCACCTATTTGCTATGTTCTGGCTTCCCTCTCGGTAGTTAGCAATAAACTAACACCTTTGAGATTAAGTGAGTGATTGAAAAACCACCGAGGCCTTTGGTGGAAAGCTGTGACTCGCCGCCAGCAAAATGCTTTCCGCTGCAATCGAATATTAACCTGCATTTAGATGTTTGATGGAATCTGGTTGGATTCGAATGAAACTGGAGCTGGGAGAGGCATAACGCTCAGGCAATCTGTAGTAATGATCCCAAGTAGTGCCATTTGCAGAACAACACTGTTACTCACTGCGTATTGCTGCCGCATTGTTAATGAGACCTCTGAACACTCTGAGCCTATTAACGTTAGGGAAAAGCCTGCAAGGCACTGAGCAGAGGCCCTTGATGCACAGCAGTGTGCCAGCTGCAGGCATCTCCACACCGTCCCCAGCCCCAGGGGCTGCCATCCCCTCACATCTCCCCTATGTCTCGTGTGAGATCCTCCCTGTAGTGCTGCACTGGACAGGGACCAGGACTGCAAACAGCCTGATGCTCCAGCTACTGGGGCTGCTCTGATTTCACTAGGATGGGTCAGTGAGTGTTCACAAACCCTGTCCCACAACAGCACGGCTGCAGCTTCAGAAAGATTCTTCCTCCTGTTTCCTCATGGTCATGCATCTGCCAAACCCCCAAAAGCAAAGAAAAGTTCTCCTGGCTCAGTCGAAAATGCAAAGACTAAACCTGGAGCTAAAGCTGACCCAAAGAACATCCCTTTGAAGACAAGCACAGTGCATTTATAAGCTGGGTGAGATGCTACAGAGGTTGCTGAGCCAGAAAGCACAAGAGGTGTGATGGGACGTGCTGCCAGAAAGCTCCTTGAAGCGAAGAGAAGCAGAAGGGTGATCATATTTCTCAAGCAGCTGGCTTCACGCCCAGTGGAAAAGCAATGCTGGGCTGTCACCACGTCCTCCAGCACTGCTGGAGGAGTATTGGCAGGGAGAAGAAAGCAGCCACCTCCCCAGAAGCTCACCTTGATCTCCTAATTGTGTCCCCATTGCAGCGCTTCCTGCCGTTCCCCATCACTCAGGTGTTTGGTATCTGAGCATCAATCTTACCTCGATGGATTCCATTTTAGGTGATTAAATAAAACAGAATGAGGGAAATCGGGCAGATTCTCCCCCAGTGCATATCCAGTGGGTGTAAAGCTGCTTGCTGCAGGACACAGAGAAGCCCTTTGCTCTGGGGGGACAGAAGGAAGCACATCTGTGGAGCAGGTCACTGCTGGATCTACTGTACACTACTGGGCTTCCGACTCTTCTGCAGGGCTATCTGCCCTTGCCTGGGACAGTGTCCAAAGAATGACATTTCTGCCAGCAGTGACCCTTTAAACCTAAAATGTGTGCTCACAGTCTTTATTAAGTTAAAGAAGAAATTGTTCTTGGACCAGATTCTGAGGAGTAACACTCACTCCAGACTTGGACCACAGCATACAGCATTGTACTGCCCTATGGGGCATTTATTCAAGCTTTGCCCTCAAAATGGGTCACCAAGCCCCTCTTCTGAGGTATTTCTATTTGCTTTCAATTGCAAATGAACATTGTAAAAAGACTTAATCTCCAGTTTGCCTTGAAGGAATTGATTTATCACTTAATAGCACCCTCGCTGTTGATGGGGCAGAGGAGGCAGAGCCCTAGCAGTAGTTCCATTGTGCTGTCAGTATAAATTAGAGTTCAAAACACTACTGTTTAACCACAACCTTTGGGTTTGCAGGGCTGGTTTTTTGGTTTTGTTTTTTTTCTGCTGGTTTGTTTTTTTTTTTCAAGCACAATTTTCAGCTGACAAAAGGCATTTTGCACAACAGATTCTTTCCTGTTTAAGGTTTCATCCCACACAGTTTTCTCAGCCTTGCTGCCCTCTGAATCTCCTGCAGGCAACAGCATACAGGAGGAAAGGGGATCAAACTACAGGAGAGAGTCTGCTTTCTGCTCTGCAAATTGCCACATACAGCTATCAGTGATAATTATAGGGAAAAGGCTGATCGATTTACACTCTGCTTTCTGAAAAAAATGAGGTTCCAATAGAGCCAGGGAAAAAAAAACCTGCTCTACTTTATCTGTTATTGCAGAGAAGAAAGGTGACTTCAGGCGTTTGTGAGAGTCAGATGAAGCTCCAAGACACAATCAAGTCTGAAGAAGGAATTTTACTTCTAAAGTACGCACTTATTTTTATGAGGATCTCACCCAAATCTGGGCAGATGGAACCTGAACTAGGAGTGAATCAGATCTGGAGAGAAGAAAAGTCTCCTGGTTGAGAGGCTTCTGACTTCTTCAGGGATGCTTCATGCAGAAGAAACTGACTGCAGGTTTTGGTACAATTTGGGCTTCCAAGGGAGCAAGAAGTGCCACGTTCGCAGTCTGCTGCTCTCATGCAGAGAAGCTGAATGAATAGGAGTAGTAGGCTGTAGGTAAAGGAGGTCATGCCCAGTTCAGGGATCTTCCACAGCTGGAGACTCCTGTCCCTTTTTATCTTGCAGCCTGTCCTCAACTTCTGTTGTCTCTTTTACATTCAGCTTCTGAGAAGCTCGTATGAATTAAGGAGCTGGTAATCCCTGAGCTCACCCAGCCCAAGACTCAAAGGTAGCATGAAGCAGCCTGCAATTTCTTTGGGCTGAACAGGAAAAAAAGAACCCAAACTCTACCAAGTCACACAACCCAGTGCTTACGGTGTTAATTTGCTACAGCATAAAGAATCATAAAAGGGATAAAGATTTATTTATAAGTTAACATTTTTATACACACACGCAAAAACTCATTAAATTGCTGGGATGTATATTGGGAACATTTAATGCATTCTTGAACAGTAGAGAAATTTTTGTTTAGCTCATGAATTCATCACCAATGAGAGATAATGAGCCTTTTGCCGTAGGCTGCAGCTCCTGGTGAAGACAAAACAAGAAATCTACACTCTTCTTGATATTAAGGCTAGACTGAGAATGAGAAAATGGAGTTAACCCTTGTTATTTTTGCTAGGTATGCCTATAACACCCAGCACTAAAATGATTGTGCAAAGGTAAAGGCATTTTAACTAGGAACCAAAGCACAGAGCTGATGTACTTTGTTACAGCTAAAGAATTAGTACAAAGAAAAACTTTTCCAACACTGTGTTCAAGCTTTTTTTTCGCAGTCTCTTTGAACTGAAAGAAGAGAGTGAGAAAATCTTGGGGAGTCTTTCAAAACATGGTTGGGTGGGCCTGGTGGTGATGGGTTGATGGCTGGGCTAGATGATCTCAGTGATCTTTTCCAGCATTAACGATTCCCTAACTCTACACATCTATGATAATGTTTAATTTACTACCCCCTTACCACTACCGCACAGAATTTGGGGGCTTATTCTAATAATTAATACAAATTAATTGATTTCCATTAACATATATTTTTTAATTCAACTTACTAAAGTTGAATTAAACTGCACAACTGCAGTTGCAGAACTGCACAAACACATGCCCAGGCTTTTTTCTTTTTCCGACTGCTGAAGGACATCTTGCCTTTTCACAGCACCCTTCAACACAGCAGAACAATCTTAGCCCAGGAACTAGAAGCCACTTTATCAGCTCACGTCCAAGACGTGCTTCTTACCCTCCACATTTTGCAAAAGTATGCAAAAAACCCTCGAAACCTGCAACATTTCCCCTCCCCCCATTTTTCAGCACAGCAGGCCTCCCTTTTCTCCCTTTTTCTCCAAATTAACACATCTTTGAGGACAGAGCCTTGAGCGCTAGTTGAAGACACTTGACTGGGCAGGACTTGCAAACAGAAGCCCTGGAAGGCGTGTGTGGGCAGCAAGGCGAGCGTCACTGCATCCGCACGTCGTGTTGGTAGGCAGCCCACACGCCAGTGGCATCTGTTCATCTCTTCATCTGAGTTTGTCTCTCCCTGCAGTCCCTGGGAGAATGATGCTTTAATGCAGGCAGACCCAGGAAATCAATATCAAGCGTGCCCCTTTCTATTTTATTTATTCCTTTGCTTTTATCTTTTTTAAGGGAAGAGAAAATAATCTCTCTTGCTTGTTCATCCCTTGTGAGGGATTTTAAGGTAATCTTTCATCAGCTTTCCTTACAGCCACAAGAAAAAAATCTCTCCCTCTCTCATTCTTGCTTCAGACAACCGAAGCATGAAATGGGAAATCTCATCCACAATGGAGATCAAATGTGTCACCTTATTTATTAATTTCATGATCAGTGAAAACTTTGATTCATTGGGTAACCTCAGCCAGAGTGGTTTGGATAAAACCTAAGAATGAGGACTAGTTCTGGACAGGTCGCTGAGGATCTCCTTTGGATTACTTACAGAGATGCAATGACAAAAGTTGTTTAAATTCAAGACAGAAAAGAAAAAGAGTAAAACAAGAAGTCCTTCTTTTCCCTCCTGTAGGAAGCTCAAAGCTTTTTCCCTTCCACTCTGCCAAGTCTCTCATCACAGCTTTGGTCACATCGCATACAATCCTGTGTCTTAACTTGCAGAGTGTGAAGAGGCATAACTTGGCTTTACCTGACTCTCAGTTCAGTGTAGCTAAGCTGGTGTCATGGAATGGTGGCTTGAGACCCCAAATTCTTGTCTTCAAGGTACCTGTGAAATAAACTGAGGAGAATGTAAATATTAGCTAAGTGCTCACAAAGTTCTTTGAGCTCTCAGGCACTGTGGAAACCTCTGGTATTTTCTTTGTAAAAGGGGTCTACATGTGTTTGAACACTAAAATCTTGCAAGAAAAGGAAAAATCACAGAAGCAGGGGATGGATAGAACAGAACTTTGTCAAACCTTAATGTCTCTGAAGGGAGCTATAGTAACATTCATAAGAAAGTCTTTAGTATCACTGGGATCTGTAAACCTGTTTTTACACACTATCTACACATTGTGGCTAAAGAATAGTGGTCTGCTAATATTAGTAAATAAACCTCAGTAAACTCCCCAATTTCCTGAGCATGGCTGGAGTAAGAATTTTTGGCATCTAGCTCTAGTATCTGTAGTTTGATACCACTCATACAACACCAAATTGTACCTGATGGCTCCAAAAAAGATCTCAGTGCTGTAACTGACAGTGGCAGTGTGGCAATGTTCTGGTGAAGCCATGGATACAAAATGAGAAGAATATTAAAAGTAGAGATGATGTATTGGAAACAGACATTGGCTCAAGTGGATAGCGTGTCCCAGTATGATGCTACGACTTCAAGGATGCTGAAAGCTTAAAGAGGGTTCAGAATCCACACGGAGATTGAGCAAAATGGTACCAGGTGGAAAAAAAAAAGAAAACGGCATCTAATCATGTAGTGTATTGCTGATGAGCCTAGGGGCCAACACATCATCTCTAATAGCTGCCAAAGGAAGAAAAACTCCAAAGTGAAAGTGAGAGCTCTTAGTGTTGTAGGCAAGAGTGGAAGAAAATCAAACAACTAAGAGCTGAATGTGAATCTATCTGCCTAAAAGATGGTTGTTAAAAAGCGTGGCCACTGGCAACATTTCCTCGGGATCAGTAGAGGATTATCCAGAGATAGATATGTTTTAATTAAGAGTGGACGTGTTTTCCAAACCTCTGATCTTCATCCAGATGTTAATTCATAGAAGCTTTCTGGCCTATTTGTACAGAGAAACAGGTGAAGATGCTCCCAGCAGTCCCCCTGGTACAGTAATCCGTGGGCCTCATCAATAATTTACACCATGGCTCCAGAGTTCTCCATGGAGTTACATAGACAAAGGCTGTGATGAAAAGGAACAAATCTAGCCCCATCTTTGTTGAAAGCTGCCCTTTTAAGTGGAATTGCATGTAATGGTTGGTTCACTGAGCCCCCCTCCTCAAGCTATCGTTTTATCACCTAGAGGGAAAACACAGGCTGACATTAGAGATGTGCACACGTACACAAACCAACCTGTTTTATGACCATAAGGCAATTAGGCTCAAAGGTACAAAACAATTATGCTTTTAAGTTTGTTTCTTTCCTCAAAGAGAAGCCTGCGGCATTGAAAAATGCAAGTTTATAACTGGAATGCCTTTGGTTTTTTGTGACGCTTAATGGATGTGAGGCCAGCGGGTTAACTGAGCCGCTAGATGGATTTTCAGTAGGCATCAAAAAGAGCATGAATGAGTCCCAGTTTGACAGCTTGTAGAAAAACTGTAGATGGGAGACATAATTTATATGTATTTTAAAAATTCAACAACAACAGCAAATAATTCAGGGGACCCTAGCCAGCTGGTCTTACTTCTAAAACTGGATATGGAAAGGAGCGAGTGTTTGCACAGTGACGATGACAGGCAGAAGCCTCCTATATGAATTTACACATTTATCAAGGCTTTGTGGAATAATAAGCTACAATCTAGCCAGCCTGGGGCAGCCTGCTGTAATTGTTATGATTTGTTTTCCAGATACAGTACAAATTCCTTGGTAATCTTTCCTGAATTTTAATGAGGGGAAGGGAAGACTTAATTAAAGAGTCCTTTGTGCTGTTCTATAGTGACTGCCATCTGCAAGTGCTTCAGTTCTGTGTCTTATCTCCATCGTGCAGCCTACAGTTTTGCCTTTGTAGACAGCGGCAGTAACTGAAGCTCGAGGAGCAAAATAACTGAGCAGACTGCTTTCGGGAGCGAGCACCACTCTGCCATCTTCAGTGGCTGCCTGGAGTGGTAAGGACAGAGCCCTTTGATCTGCTCTGCTGCATCACAGACTGCTTAATAGCGTAATTCCAAGATAAATTAGGGAATAGCCTGTTTACATATGAAAGAGGCACGAACCTTTCTTTTTTTCAAGGGGTATGTACAACATAATTGACTTCTATTAAGCGTAGGCTCTCACGTCAACAGGGCCTTTTGTACAATGAGCTAAACGTTTTACAACAATGAAATAAGCAAAAGTATCTTTCCAGGAACTCATCGGTGCATCCCAGAAGCCAGGAAGGAAGACGTGAGCCCCTCAGCTACAGCTCTTTACAGGAAAAGTTTAGGATTTATTTGTAAAGAGATCAGTTTCTCCCGTATTTCCGTGAATAAGCAACTTTTACAAATGAAGTGTGTAATTAGGAGCGGCTTCTGAAGTTTACAAGGCCTTGAAAATCCAGCTCAGATGACAGATTTGCTCACAAATGTGACCTGGAAGCTGGCTTGGGTTTCAGAGCAGATTATATCTGACAGCTGGTAACAGGAACTCCAGAAACTCTTTCCCTAGCTTGGTACAGTAACAGCAAGCTCCAGGGACAGCCCTTGCTCCCTCCCTTCTCTTATTAGAAGTTTTCTGAGCTCATGCAGGTAGGAAGCATTGAGCTACAATTGTGAAAATATCTATGTCCCATATACATCACAGACACTCAGCTTCTGTTGCAGCAGGGCAGTAGGTTAAGCAGCTTTGGCAGCGTGGTTTGGCAATTTATAAGGAGCCCTATAGCCAAGCATCATAGAGCTCTGTCTCAGAACAGAGGGAAGCTGGGGTCCCAACTTGATTCAGGCCAGGACTGCAAGAGCAGCCTGTCCTCTGCTGCTCACGAGGTCTGTTCTTGAAAACAACCCCTGCCAAAGGGTATCCTTCAGTTTTTGATGTATTTCCCCATAAGAGATAAGTTTTGGTTAAAGACAAAATCATCCTTTTTCCACCTACACTTACATCCAGGGTACTTCAAATTTCAATGAATTCAAATCAGTTTTTTGAAGTACAGATGAGGTTGAATGAATAGCTGCAAATAACTCCTGGGCAGAACCCGCTGGTGAAGATTGCACCTTCGTTTCAATGAGATGCAGGACAGATTTTAAATTTTCTGAGAGAAAGAACTGCTCAAAGCTCAGTTAAAGGATTTGCTGATTTCAGCAGCCTAGCAAGAAAGGACATGCATCAGCCTATGGCCAAAATACAAACCAGGCAGGATTTTAAAGTTAAAAATAAACAGCTGAAACTCCACCTACTGACACACAGAAAACTGAAATGGCTCACTTTGATCAGCAACCTTGATGTGCATTACAGAACATATTAATATGCTTCCTCAAAATAATTGTACTGGGAAGAAGGCAAGGTTATATAATGCACATATTTTGCTATAAGGAATTAAAACTTTGGCCATATCTCCTCTTCTCTGTTCTGTTTGGAAAGCTTTGCTGTTCTGCCCCAATTTCTGTCCTACACCTCTCCCCCATTTGTACCTACGTGCTAAGTGGGCTGAGGAGCTTCTATTGTCCCAGCCTTGGAGTGCCTGTAAGAATCCCCAGGAGCAGCCAGGACACCAATTATTAATCAGTTAATATGATGACTAGAGATCCAAAAATATAAGCTGTAGATAACATCCACCCCATTTAAGCCTGTTCTTAATACACGTGTGTGCTGAAGGAGTGTCTTGTGACATTCTGCCTTCTGCAGCACCTTGATATCAAAGCCCAGGCTTCCCCTGGGGGTAGAGAACAGCAGCAGCAGACTGGCAGC
>NW_024884789.1:6256251-6590118 GCF_019232065.1 Centrocercus urophasianus
GATTGGAAAAGGAAACCACAGAATCAATGAGAAATTTCAAACATTTGGCCCCGTGGGCTTTGAAAAAGAGATGAGCTCTTTGATTCTGACAGTAAATAAAAAAAAACCCTCTCATCTTGTTAATTCCTTAAAGCTTTATTTGTTTACTGTGTAAACACATAGAAAAGAGTTTCTGATTAGTGGACCACCTGTAGCAGAAGAAGGAGGAGAAGAAGATGCTGAAAGGTTGGACAGTTTGGCACTCCAAACAATTTCAATTGATTTCTACTGCTCCCTCTGGCTGAGGATGTTTCACACAGGGTCAGTGCCAAGGGCATATCTATTGGCAGCTGGAACATTTGCCTCTCCTCTGATTGTACCCAGGATCCGGTGCTGTCAGTTAAGTTGATATTAGACTTGCTAGGTCTGTAGATCTGTGTGTCATATTGTCAATGATCATTGACTTGCAGTGTCCAGTTGTAGGGCGTAAATGAGGGAGGTGGACGTGTGGGGGGGTTATTGGACTTAGCTGAGATTGACTTGAAATATCCTGCTGAAATTGCCTCGAGTCAGTACACAACAGACTCTTTATTAGCTATGGAAACAGCCAAAATTACCTTCAAGAACTCAAAAGTTATGTATTTGCACTGATGACAGCATCCTAAATGATACTCTCTGGCCTCGTTATTGGGACTGAGAAGGCTCATCCTAAGCTTGCCTGAACTTGGGTTAATTCAGTCGGGGGCAGTGATGCCAAACTTCTCCAGCTGGGTGAAGTAGCAGACAGGCAGAAAGCTGCAGCTGGGATACAGGATGCCTATTGCTTCCTTTCATGGTTAAGCTCTTACAGCTGTAGGAGAGGCACAGACTACAAATAATCTGCCCTTCAGCATGAGGACTGACTTGGATCAGTAGTGCCAGCAGGGAGATGTTCCTGTGAGAAAGAATAGTAACCACCAGTGTAAAAATAATAATACTATCTGGCTCTTTTAAAAATTCATTCTGCCGTTCTCCAGTAGGATGATCTCCAAAGCTGAACTGAACATAATGCATTCCAAAACTGGAAGCAATCATGCCTCAAGAAACAGCTAATACCACAAAAGCAAAAGCAACTGGGATAAATCATACAGCTAAAACCGTATTTTAAAAATTAGCACTTACTGTAAGGTGGCTTGTTTCATTATTAGAATGTTCAGTGTTTTTTTCTTGCTTATGAATGTGAAACAAAGCTGTGATATGGCTGGCCACAGGCCACAGCAATTTTCTACCTCGCAGCTCTGGATGGACTTGTTCTAGTCCCAGGTCTCCAAAGAGCTCTACTCAGTTGTTTTTCTCCTCAGTATGGACTTACATATTTCCAGCCATTCTCATAGCAGCCATTTCATGTAGCACTGCTAATGCATCCAAGTCTTTGATTTATATCTGTTTTTCCCAGTTCTGCCCCTCTAGCAATTCTCAGTTCTACTAAATCCTGCTCTCTGACATTGCCAGTTCTTTCAGTTGTGGAAACTCCTTTGGGTGAAGAAAGTGAACGTACAGGTCTTGAAGCAAACAAAAATCCACATAGGAATATCCCGAGATTGGGAAACTTATTCTGTCTACCACTGTGAAGGTGGAAGAGAGATGCATTAGCTTGCTGTGCCACCTGGCCTCCACTATGAATCAGATGATTCTGTAATGGTGTGTAATGCACACATGCTCACGTGCCTTGGAGCTGTACAGGGAGGGAAAAGGGGTAGTGTCCAAAAGGAACAACGCCTTTCCTTTTCTCCCTTCCTCCTTATGTCCTGATGTGCCAGAAACTGCTTATCCCCCAGGCATCTTGACTTGCCTGCTTCAATAAATAAAAAATGTGCCAGGCAGTTACAACGGAGCTAATTGCTGATAGCTCTCTATTGATCCATCCATTTGGCAGCTCTGATTACGAAGTGATACTTCCATCAAATCACAGCTGTGGCAGCCAGAAAAAAAAAGCCTGGACACAAAGCTTTGAAATGGTACAGCATTCTCAGGCTTTCCAGCCATTCTCCTGAATGAACGCTTTAATGAACAGAGGGAATTTTGTGCTGCGTTGCTCCAGGAAGGAACTGGGATGGTGAAACTGCTGTTCTGAGCAGTGTACAGAGGAGAAAGAGTGAGCACAGAGATACTGATGGCAATCCCACCTGGTGAGGCTTTCCATCAGCTGGTAATCAAATGGCTATGGACTTTCACCCTAGATCTGAACTGCTTATACCATTCTCTTGCAGTGAGTTGGCTGATCAGCTAGAGATCGGCTTGCAAAAGCCCAGGAAATCTTTGAAGGGCTCAATGGACCATGCACTGCATCTGCTACATAGCTGCATGTCGTGGATGATCCTCACCTTCCTACAGCAGAAGCTGTTGTAGCAGTTGAAATGGAAGGAAATGCACTGCATTATTTGAAGTTGTCATGAAGAACTGTAGATATTAAAATGTTCGTCCACTGTTCTCCTCCTGCCGTTTTTCTCCACAGCACTGATAGATCCCTTGGTTGCTGTTGGCCTAAGGTCTGAACAAAGATGTTCTCATTTCAAACACAGATTACGTTTTGCCCTAGGGGCCTGAAACATAACTGGAGCTGTTTGACGTTGGCTGAATGGGAAAAATTGTATCAGAAAGTGGCCTTTTTAGAAAATGAATGCTTTTGTTATGCTGGAAAAGGTTATTCTTTTTTTTTCCCTCATAACCCCCCCCCCTTTTTTTTTTCTCTTCAAAATGTTTATTTTTGTTTTGTAGAGATTTTAAACAATTCACCTCATTCATTTCTTCTCTTGTAATTTTTGGTTGGTTTCTGCATGTTGCCTTAGAAATCCATCTGCGCTTATGTTTATATCTTTGTCCATATGGTCTATCACTGGAAACGTCTTTTTGCCTCCTGTGTGCACGAGTCTACGTTGTCATTGTGCTTCTTCTTTCTCTTTTGCCCTTTCTTTTTCCTGCCATGAAAGCTCTCCCTTTTTTCTTTCTGATTATTCAACATCTCAACCTGTTCGTATTGTCTTGGTAGACAGCTCCCACCTTTGTGCTCAGTCATTGTACTTCACTTGGCTTTGTGTCACACCTTCAGCCATTTGCTTCACCTTTCCACTTCTGGTTCTCTGAGTTGCTTTTCTTTCTGAGTGTCTGATGAAGATCACTGTTCTTTTCTTCTTCAAACATTAAACTCCCTCAAGCATCAACTTTATTTTAAAATCTGTGAAGAAAAAGGCAATTAAGATCCTGTAGGAAACAAACAAACAGAAAAAGAAAGCAGTATCAAAATGACAATTATGACAATAATGACAATTCACAATTATGTTTTAAATGCTTGCGGCTGTTGAATGTAGACTGCCCTAGGGGACAGAATCCCAAAGCTGACTGAGAAAAATGAAAAGCAAAGACCAAATGAGCAGAATTGTTTAAAATCTGTACAGAAAACGGAGGAAAGAAAACAGTAATTTTGAAAATAAATTATCTTTTTTTCTCCTGTTGATTGATAAAGAATCTTCAAATGCTTAAAATGTATTTGACTTCATGAGACACATTCAGAAGTGACTGTAGCTGAATTTAATGAGTTCTGGTCTGTTCATTTCTCTGGCTTTTTGTGGGAAGTAATTGTGGAAATAATTCAGCGCCATGTTCTTGCTCCCCTCCCTGTAGCTCACACCTGCTTACTGGCTGCCATTACATTTTACCAGAGGAAAAGGCTTAAGTTAGTGCTGGTGGAGCAGTTCATGAGAGGTGAAACGCAGCTGGAGGCAGAAAGCTGCCCACTGGTACAGCTGGTTTGGGGAAAGCTTCTCCATCCTTACTCTTCTGCTTTAGGTTTGCGTCCAAATGTAGGGCCATGTATTTACAGGTAAAGGCACCTACAGATGTGGTTGGGAACGATATTCAAATTACTGACATGCCTAATTTGCAATGGCCAGGAACAGAAGGAAGAACAAAGGAAAAGGTAGAAAGTGCAGAGCGGAGAAAAAAAGTGAGAGAGCCATAGGAATTCCACTTCTACCACTCTGTAAATTATTCACACATGCCAGCTGGTAATTACTTATAATGAACGTCTATAAAGCACTTTGATATGCTCAGATGAGCAGTGCTATAGAAAGTGTGTCCCCTGTTTAGATCCTAAGAATAAGACACTAGTAGAAAGGCAAGAACTACCCATATAATTATCCTCTTATAATATGTTGGCTCGCTGGTTCTGTACTGAGATGTGTTATTAAAAAAGTCGATTACTTTTTCAGAGTGTGAACTTCAGAGGCAATAATATGATGATGATTCAGATTGAGGAATAACGTAGAGTACTGATAATTCCTAGCAGTCTTTCTGAACATGGAATTTGTGTCTTTTTATTTCTGAAAAAAGTGATGTCATCATTATCCTTGAATCTGTCTGTCCAGCTGCACGATTCAGCTGTGCATCCCTGTGACCACCAAGCCAATGATGCAATCTGCGGCTTGCGTTCACCTGTGTTCTCCCTGCAAAGACAATCTTTGTGAGCACCCACTTTCCACATCCCATATCTAAGGTACTTTGTATTTCTGATGAAGCATCTCTCTCGCCTGGAGGATGCTGTTGGTGTCCCTTTGGGATCGACTAGCCTGTGTAGAAAAGCTGGCTATGGCCCCAGTAAAGTAGAAGCACCTCTTACAAACCAAATTTGCTTAACAGTTTGTGCTGTATTAAGATAAAATTTGCTAATTAATAGGGGCTTGGCCAAATTTAGAGTAGTCTTATTCTATGGAACGTAGAGCTGCTCTTCTTGCCCTTTTTTGTATTAGAAGTCAAGTGGCAGAAAAAGAAGAGAAGGAAGAGACTTGATTAAAAAATAGCTTTTCCTTTTGTAGTTATGTAAGTTGGATCTTGCAGCACCAGTTGAAAGCTGGTGACATTTGAGAGTTCAAGATAAGTGAAGCACCAGTTGGAGATCGGTATCAAGGAACATTTTTTTAAACAAGCATTGCACAATGGGCCAAAGGTAGCAAAAAAAGCCTTCCCTTCATACATACTTATCACTGGAGAAGAAGAAACTTTCATGGTTCATGTCTCTTTATGTTTTATGCTCAAAATGACCCGTGTATTCATTGGATTGCAGCTTCAAAGTGGACTCTTTTCTCCAGCAAAGATCATGGTGGACCTTTTAAGTTTCCATCTTGGGCGAAACTGCTACAAGAAAAGGTTAAAACAAAAAAGGGAGTGAAAACATTAAAGGAGTGCTGTAGTTTTATTATCACCAGAGATAGACCTATAAATCTTCTCATTAGTTAAACGCATATAAACACATATAAAGAACAAAATGATTATATAGAAATGACACAAGGTATAGTACACATAGGACTGTTTAAAAAAGGGAGATGTGTGACCCAGCTCTGCATGGAGGAAAGTTACAGTTTCTGTACATCTGTCATTTTAAAAGATTGCCAGATTGTGCAACCCATGGGAGTAGTTTCATTGCACTCTCTGGGACTGCTTAGGTAAATAAAACATGCAGCAGCTGCATGGGCTTGTTCTACATGAGCTTATGTGTGCTAAAAATTATACAGATAAAGGCACAGCAGGAGGGAAGCATCACGTGCTAAGAGGCCTTATGTTATCCAGCACTACCAGTTGGAATTCAGCCCAAAGGGCAGACCAAGTGCTGTGGTAGTGCTGGGCATCAACGGTGTCGAAGAGGGAGGTACCCCCTGAGAACTGAATTTCTGAAACACTGGTCACCAGAGGTTAATGGCTTGATTCTGCTAGGGATGCTCTGTAATTATTCTACCTGCTTAGCTCTGGGGCACTGAGGTTTGAAGGAGTCATGAGAGTGGAGCTACCCTGTCTCCTTTAACAGCCAGCTATCTGAACTGGGTGGGGTGCAGTAGGGTCCAGTGGTCAGGAAGGATGCATGAAAAGGATGTTCTGTGCCATGCAGTGCTCTGCTTCCCTCTGCATCTCCAGCAAGTTGTGAAAGCTCTTTTTTTGTACTCTGTACAACAGGGAGAAAAGCTCTTCTGTACCTTCTAAGGCTATTGTGATGATGAATATGTTACTGATTGTAATGAACTCACATACTAGAACTGTGGGAGCCATATAAGCATCTGATATAAGTAAGTAGAAGCCAATAGGCAGGGCAGTGCATGAAAGCTTTCATTGGCAGTACTGTATCTTTCACATCCTGCTGAGCTTTACCTGCTGCTGATCACAATGAACAACTTAGGCCCTGAAGCAGCAAGATTGATATCCTTTGTATTTTATTTTTCATCCAAGCCAGTGGAACGCGAAATGCTATCCCTCTTCTTAGTAGTGCCTAATCCTCCCTGGGCTCTGTCTGAGCTCTTTATCCATGGAATACCATGTGGGACTAAGTTTCACAGGTTAATTACATGCTAAATAGTGATTCATTTTTGTCCATTTTCTTTGGGTAACCCTTAATTGCAAATTGCCCTCCAGGTCTTGTGTTACGTGAAAGTAAAGAGAGAGGAAACAGTAATTACCCTTCCAGACATTATCTTGCAGCCCTCTCCCCTATATATACTCTTTTACTTTCTACCGCTCGTAATCCCGAAGCTTTTCATTTTCCTTCTAATGGATTACCTTCGTTCCCATGTATAACAGTAGAAACTATTGCTGCTCTCCACTGAGTCATTTTCTGCTTGGCCTTTTTAGTGACTAAACCTGAGCAGAGGGCAAAACCTACATTTGCACAGAAGCATAAATTTACCGCAATGGCAGAATGCTACCTTGACTGCAGTCTGGTCTCTTTCCCGTATTTTTCTATTTGGAGTTTCGTTTGGAGTTGATGAGAAATGGGAGTGATTCCTCAGGAAAGGAGAGAGACATTCTGAGGTATACTAGGAAAAAGGTGCCTGGATCACTAGATGTTACGGGTCACTGGAGATGCTCTTGGTCTAGCTTTCAGGTGGCTACAAGGCTCCTGGAGCTCAGTGGTGATTCGTGTGTGCAGAGTCAGTCTAGGAAGAAGATGAATAAATTCAAAAATATGCCAACAGCTTATGGATGTTATTGAATTTAGGAAAGAATTAAACTTTATCTTCTTTGGAGATTAAACAGCTCTCTAGCTAGTAGAAATAAATCCTGAAAACATTTCTGATTAGAGGAGGGGATTGAAATTTGCTTTTTCCTTTTCTAAAGAAAAGTAAATACATCTAAGAATAACTGCACCAAACGGTGCTGGTGAAGTCTGGTATTCCATCCCTCCTGAACGTCTGCCTGGTCTGGCCTCCTCCCAGCAGTCTATGCAGAAGAAGGGGTGGCATTTCATGCAGGGAAAATTCACACTAACAAACTCATGAGATAGTACTGTTTCCCATGGATTTTTCTTTCCACTTATAAGGGGAACCACCACATATATCTCAGTCATCATGCCAAAGAGTCTCAGCGTTAATTTGATGGCTTCGCATCACTTCATAAAGTCTTGTGTTGACATAGACACTGTAATTCCATCATGTAGTATTTCATGTTATCGTATGAAAATGGAGACTCGAGCACACTGACTCCAGTATATTTCAAAGCAATTTTTTCTCAGGGAGGAAAATCTGTATTAGATTTTCCTGTTCACTGTCTGTCCTCTCTACCATAATTTATAAATAAACCACTGTCATTCTTCATGAGTTCCTCTTCGTTATCAAAGTATATGCTGAAATTTTGTGAGAATATATAAAGATGTATTTACGATCAGATCTTGTGCAGACATATATCAGTACAGTATGTGTCGTGTTTGTAGGATTGTGCTTTTTATACCACTGGAATACCGTGCCTTTTTCAGACTATCCTAAGCATTGACACTGTTAACACTGTTAGCTTTTCTGCTTTGCTTTGTGGCACCTTTTAATAGTGTGTGCAATTCTGACTCTCCAGAGTTCCTGACAGTTACAAGAAGCCTAGGAAAAAAAAAAGGCACATAAAGCCTTGCCCTGGAGGGATTAGAGAAATAGGAGGAGAGATGTGGTGAACCAAATCAAGTGTAGGAAAGAGAGAAGTTGGGGGTACATGACCACAATCTTAAACAGCTTGCAGGGAATATGAATAGGCAAGGGAATTATTTTGTCTACAAATGTACGAGTTCTGCTCTGAAAGTAGTGCCTCCTATTTTATTCCTTTGGCCCATGACATCAGAGGCAGGTGAGGTGGTATGGCAGTAGAGATTGAATCCTCCCGACAATATTCCATTACATTTTGTTGCTATATGATGGCAGCAGAGGGGCAGCCTGACAAAATGGTGCCTGACGTGAAAGTGCACGTGGTGCTTCCTGAATGTTTATGCAGACAAACTAGTGGATGTGAGCACAGTGGGATGATAGGTGATGCATTTCAGCAGTGGCACCAGAGAATTAAATACAAGACATGTTCCAGATGGCCATGCAGATTTGTATGCAGTGTGCAGGCTCTTGTTCATTGTTGGTGACAGTATGTAGATAATGGTGGTGACTATGTTGAAAAATAGCATTTTGTAGCTGAGAATTTACTCTATCAGACAGCATTGTTGTGCTCTTTGTTTCTGCTGTAGTTTCCACAGAAATGGATGGAAGGCATTACTTTTTGAGCTATCGACAGTGCAAGCAGAAATGGCTTGGGTGCATCAAAGAAACATTTCAGTTTGGAAATTGTTTTGCAGTAATGGGATTTAGGATGCTAACACTATGGAGTGGGAGTACGTATGCCACATTGTAACAGCGTTGTTTGAGGTGTGTGGTTGTCTTCTGAATGGTACTACTGATAATTTTGGGGTTAGAATAATACATTTTGGTTCCTACATCAATTTCAAATACTAAACTTAAAAGTGGTGTGACTGGTGCATTTTAAAATTAGCATCTTAATCATGAGTTCAAGTCTTAGTTGCAGAGTCTATCTGTGGAAACACTGTCTGTGAAATCTCAGTTCCCATCAAGCTCCATCAATAGGTCGTAGATAACTGGAGGGCAAGAAACAGCAAAATCATTTGATTCCTAAAGACAAAAGTTGATTTCTTCATCTGAAGAGAAGGAGTTCAATTTTGCAGTGCTAATTCTAAGGAAGATCTTTTCCCACCAGTTCATGCTTTTTCAAGACATATTTGTTTGATTACATTGGGAAAAAGGGCTGTAATTACAGCCGTAAGAAAGCCAGTTGGAGAAGCTGATGTGTTGACCTTTAAAACTCAAAGAACTTGACACAATCCCAGCTTCTCCTCATCAAGGCAGTCAGTCTGTGCACATTTCCAAAGCTTGTTTGACATGTTATGAGCAGAACTCCTTGGTCAAAACATCCATTGGGCAGTTCAGAGTGATGTTTTACAGGAGCCAGGCAGGTATCAGAGCGTGACCTGCAAAGAGTAACACTCCAGTCTGGGGAGACGTGGGGTCACCTTCAGCAGAAATGCAGTGCCGTGAAACAAAGCATAAATCAATAAATGTGGCGAGGATCTTGAAAACAAAAGTGAAAGGCAGTATAAACATATCCTGGTATGATCTCTGGAGAACCAAGAGGGGTGTTAGAGATTTCAAAAAGACTGGTGAAGTCACCTGGAAAGCAGGAGCAGAGCATGGAGACTCTAGAAATGGATCTTGGTGTTGGCTGTCTTTTAAATTGTTTGGTTTTCAAGGACCCCGAAACAGAGAAGCTGGGAATATTCCAGGGAATATAAAAGACCTGGGAGCCTCGGAGGTCTGTCTCAGTGCTGAAGTTTTATCTTTAAGTCCCCAGCTACTTTAGTATGATCCTGACACCTCTTTAACCTCACAGGACTCATTACAGTACCCCTTTTGGTCTGATTACAAAAACAAGTTTCTTCCAGGGAGCAGGATAGTGGATTTTCACCACACAAGAAGTGTCAAGGTGCTGCTTGAGTGCATCCTTGATGAACATAAGGTAGCTTGTCCCCACCTACTCTTGTAAAGTCAGAAAAAAAGATGGTTTGAGATAAACTTCTGTGCCGGAAGTGAGAGCAGATGAATTTTGTGTGATTGGAGGCTGCTGAGAATCTTGTTGAGATTATTCAGTATAACAAGGCTAAGAATTCAGAAAGCGCCGTGAAAATATCACGCCTCAGGGCACCCTGGAGGCAGAGTTTTCCACTCAGTAAAATTCTAGGAAGACTATTTCCAGATGGGAGTGAGTGAACCTATTTTATTTTATTTTTTATATCCCATCTGGTCTTTCAGGAAAGCATTGTTGAGTCCAAGTATGGATTGCTTAGTGCAGCTCTTCATTTCCCCATAGCAAGGGAATACATTCACCCAAACTTCATGCTAAAAATCCTCATTCCTCGAACTGTCCCTGGAGCTAGTAGCCTACTTCTAAACCCCCATATTGTTCTAACAACTTGGAAGCTGCAGCCTTTACATCAGGTGGGGTTTTGGGGCCTTTTTCTTCCTTGGCATAGGTTGGATGGTGGGCACTGTGCTGATCATTGGTGCAAGGATAATATTAAATACTGGATGTATACATATTAAGAGCAAGACTTGGAAGTTGAAACTGGCTCCTAGAATTTATTTTGGTCAGAATAAGCCAACACATTAAAGCATCACATTAATTCAAATCTGTATTTATTCACTCTTAAGCGAGGGAGCTGGCAAAGTGGCCCGGTATGTCTCCAGTGAGTTCAAAAGCATGTAAGTTTTGCAAACAGCTCAGATTCTGCTTCTCTGTAATAAGCTACATTTCTGCTTGCCACAGTAATGTGTGAGAGACAGAAAGACTACCTGTCACCACTCTGCAGCTCACAGCTGTAGCAGAGAGCAGTTGTCTTATTGGAAAGATGTTTTTGGAGGGAAGAATGAATATATGTTAGCCAAAGAGAAGGTGAAAATCCATTTTCTCTGTTCCTGTATTCCACCTTCTAGTTTTCTTACATGGTTTGCTTTATGCCTTAATCAAAATAACAGTACTTGAGAAGAGACTTACAAACCACGGGATCTGCAGCTATGCCCTTTTGGATCCAAAGGTATCAGTGCTCTGCTGCTGTTCAACAACACAACTGCATCAGTGAGTCAGTATTTCCAGAAACCTCACCACTAGAGACACTGAACACTGTCGTGGAACAGTTCGTTGGGAACTGAAGTGCAGCCCAAACGATGGAGCTCATGACTCAATAGGCTTTTTCTTTGCAGAGCTTCAATGGTGCTACAATTAATTAAGCTTTCCTTCTTCAGAGCCCTCTGGGAGAAGTCTGCTAGGCTACGAGAAGCTTTCACTCTCTCACCCTACTTCTTCACGTGCCTTCTTCCCAGCAGGACAATTCGCATGTCCTTGATTTGAACCTTTCTTGCTTGTAGAAGAGCCCCATAGTGGTGATGTTGTTAATTACAACACCTGCAGCATTCACTGGGATTTTAGGTTACAAGGAACATCCGTAGGAAAATACTACACCCTGACAAATCTCTTCTGAAAATGAAATAATTACCATTTTTTTTCCTTTTCTGCCAAGCTTTTTTCTCATTTGACATAAGTGAAGCAATCCTATCCCATACTGCTTTGCATTTAATTTCCTGTTCAGTTCTCTATGCTGTGCTCTCTTGCAATATTGCTTTTCAGATCTCTTCTCCAATTTCCCTTTCTCCATCATACTCTTATTCCAACTTGACCTGAAAATCCACCATCTTGGTGGTAGCCCCAATCTAACCCTTCCCTTTATAATTATCTTTAGAGGCAGGATGTAAAGGAGCCAGCTAAGGGGAAAATGTAGATTAGCAAAAGTGAGAGTGACTTTGCAGGTATCATGGGCTTAATCTTGAAGGACCAGTAGGGTGCAAAGGAGTTGAGTGAATTTTGGAAGCAAAGAGCCAAGGTGTGAAGATCTAGCTGAGCACAGGTATCTCCAAAAATATAGACAAAAATATTGCCTTTGATTAAAATAGGGTTGTTTTTTTTTTTTTAATTGAAGGCTCCTTTCATTGTTTCCCTCTGCAATGCACTGTGTGCCATGGCAGCATCTGTGGCAACTGAGATATCAGTAGAGGGAACAGGATAGATACAGGTGGCATCATCAAAACATTTCTGGAGGAGTTACCAGTTAGCAAAGTGGATACCCACCTCGTTGTGGGTACAACTGCTTTGGGAACACCTCCAGTTTGTCACCATTGTGAAGGTGAGACCAATAGTTGTAGCAGAAGAGGAATAAATATCAGAAACATAAGAAGTGAAAGGTGGAATAAATGACTTTGAGTTTGGTTTGAGTGGGGTCCGATGCATCACTGACACTCAGGCTGTGAACTTTCCTGAGGTGCTGTGATAACCACTGAGAGGTGAGGAATAAAGAATAAGAAAAAAATGACAGTACACTTTTTAGCACTCTTATTTTCTAGAGAAGGTTTTTCTTTCCTGCTGATCCCTCATGGAAGCACGTGTCTGTCTATCCAGGGTGTTTCTTTTCCATTTCAGATTAGTCTTTTATCCTTATGGTCCCTTTTCTTGGCAGCTCATCCGAGCAGAGCCTGGAAATGAAAGAATGTTGCCATCTCCATGATTAATGGTTTCCTCCATTGAATTGCAATTACAGGTTTTAATCAGTTCATTATTCCACCTAGTTTTTGGGTCTTGACAGTTACACTGTGGGAACTAATTGAATTGGCTTCACCTCAAGCTCTCCTACAAAAAGATCTTGTCTCACTATTGGGGATTTTGGGTGCTAGCTGGCCAGCTCAGATTTAATTTCCTCTTTTTCCAACACGGAAAAAAAAGATGTTTTTATTTTCCAGTTCTTGCCAACCAAATGTTCCCCTTTTGTATTTCACTTCCAAACTCCCATTTCCTTTGAAGTACAAGACGTGGGCACTGCTAAAAGTTTAACCTCAGATAACGGCTGGGAACTCATTGTTTTAGTCAAAATTATTATTGCATTTTTCTCTTTCTCAGAAGCAGCAGCTATTTCTCCCCTGACTACCTAATCTTTGGTTGTACATGGTGTGTATGTGTGTGCATTTTAAAGTTCAGCTTTCAAGCTGGAACTCAGAGATAATCCTTTCAGTTTCTTATATGGAGGCCTGGATTCACCCCCATCAGGGTTTTCAGGGGAAGAGTCCCAGGGCAGAGTCATCCAGTTCTTGGCTGGGATGCTCTGAAGGAAGTAATGGCAAATCCTGGAAAGCAGAACATGTTTTTCTAGCAGTTAAGTTTGGAGATGGAGATTTTTAAAGAGGCAGAAGCACTGGGGAACGAAAGTCCATAATCTAAGGATTCTTTTTTTTTTTTTTTTTTAAACATTTTTTTCTTTAATGAATCGAAGTGTTTCTGAGTCTGCTTTTTCATCCCAGCAAGATTCACCAGCCAATGTAAGTATCAGAGATGAGGGCACAGTGGCATCCTAAGTTCCATTTTCCATTGGTGCTTCGCTGTAATTAGAAGGCTTTCTGCCTTGATGGGAAAGCCATGGGCTATAAGGTCAACACAGAAATGGGGCAGAACCATGCTATTCACCTCAAATTCAGGTTCTTTGTATTAAATCATAAAACCATAAGTTTCCATTTCACAGCAAGAGTTTAAAGCTTCAGTCAGAAATGAAAAGGTGCATAGTGCTGTAAAGCTGATTAAAAATACGTGCTGCATATTAACAGAGCACAGATGGAATCATTTCTTTCTTAATTCTGTCAGTTATTAAAGTATATCAAAGGTACCTGCTTTTTAAGTAATGAAAGAACATTGCCTCCTTTTAGTCAAGGTGATTAGTATCAATAATATCAATTAGTATCAGTTCCTTTTGGTTTCAGTAATGGGAGTAGCATTCACGGTGCACTATCCAGAAGGGAGCTTATTAAAACATGACTCCCTACCCCTTCCCCCACAAACTTTAGATGACTTAATTACGTCATTAATAATAATAATGTAGGATCCAAGACGTAACTTCCTCCCAGGTTCTTCCAAGATGAATTGTGGAAGTATGGGCACCAGCAAGATTGAGAGATGTTTATGTGCTCTGACCTTACATAGGAAAGGGAAATATAAGGCTGAAGAGCCAAAGGAATGCAGCAGAGCCCAGGAAGTGCATCATGGTTTGTGATTGCAACCAATTCCAAGCACGCTTTGCAAGGAGAGAAACTATGTTGGGTGCATAAGAGAAACAATCACATTTCCTCTAATGTGCAAAAAATAAAGATCTGTTGTTTAAAGAGCACACAACTGTATCTACCACCTCCTGATACTTTTGACAGGAATCACAGAAGGAGCAGATTGGATCAGTGAAACTTCACTCAGCCCTGACAGTTTGATTGCACTACTGTGGAGGATATGACAGATGTTGGAACAGCACGAACAACTTAAACAAAATGCATCATGCACAAAGCTGGGGCTCAACCTATCCACCACTTAAAGTGATTTGCAAGCTAGGAGGGGTCAGAATGTAGCAGCGATGATTTTACACGGAAGGGGAGGAAAGGGGGGAAAGGAAAGATTGAGACTAGCGGGAAAAAATTGTCTCCAAATGATGGAGTGCCCAGCAATATCAGACAAGAGTGGGGAACTGGAAACCTGCTGTTTGTCTTACATGAAATTATTCAGAAATGAATCATAGCTAGGGCACAGGAGGCTTTGGAGACTCGTTGAGCAAGCAAAGAACAGATAAACAGGCTTTACAGCATGTGCATATGTAAAAATAAGAAAAAGCAAAATATTCTAAGGAGACAAGGGGTTGATATTCCTCAGATATTTACCTACCTGTGGCATTGTTTTCAAAATTTGCTGTGTGTTCCTTGCTCTTGCTGATTTTAGGTTCTCTGCTCGGCATTCCTGAGAAAGGAGACAAACAGGGAGGAAGGGAGGTATTCAAGTCACATACCAAGGGATCTGATATACACAGTAGGCATGTGCAGGGCTGATACTTGGGCGACAGCATTTCACAGCCAGTGCCTAGCATGTCACTACCAGATTATGAATTTGGCCTGTGTGCTCAGTGTATTTTTTGCAAACCATACTGGACTGCTTTCCACATCTAAAGATATTGATTTGCTTCCTATACTTCATGGAATTCTTCTCTCAGTTGTGGGTACATTTGTGAAGTCAGCAGTCATATTTCATGCTCACCATTTGTTGTTTATCATTACAGCAGTGCTTGTTTTAATATGGGTAAAACATGAATGGAAACTCGCAAAATGAAGTAGGCAGTAGCATCAGATAGAGAGAAGGAGCACGTGTACAATGAAAGCATTAACTTCTTCCACAGCTCTGTGAATAAACCGCCTTAGTCAGCACACCTCTTACTTTCAGATTTCAAACGTGAACACAAAGTTCTGCCAGACCATGTCAGTCCTGCGTTACCGTATCTCTTACTGTCCATCACCCTTAGGCAGAGACTGACAGTTCAAAGCCATTTGCTTGCTGAGCTTGTGACGGTGAAAGACAACTGTTAGGGGCTGGTTTGAGATGACCAAACCTGCTTTCCTTTGTGATCAAGCCTGAATGCGAGTCCCACTCTTTGAAACTGAAAGGTTAGTTTTGTTACCGGCTCTGTTATGTGTTCATGAAGAGTGATACTGTTAGAGTTTAGCCCAATGATTTATCCAAAATGTCCTTTCTACTCCACATCTCATTTTCAATACGTTATCTCCATGTCTTCTTTTCATCCACTGAACCCAGTATTATCCTTATGTCTTCTCTCCAAAACCTTTTTCCCTCTTGATAACATCACCAGATGTAGCTGGTCACATCCAGAAGCCAGCATTTCCTCTCTTTTCAGATTAGTGAGGCCTCCAATGCCGTAATCACCTCTCTTTCCCTTGTCTTGGTACCTCAGGCTCCTTCACTGTGAACAAAACAGAATTCCATCTGCTAGCTCTGTCTTTTCACCCACGTGGCAGACTGCAGTATCTTCAGAATTCTCCTTGTTGGCTTCCTTTTGTCTGCTGCTGCAGCCATGGTTAATTTTCCACTCTTTCCATTACGTGCACCTAAATTACCTTTGATAGGTTATGCACAGCCTGTGACCTGAAAAGCTGCAAGATTTGTCTAAAAACTATTTTAGCTGTTGAGTTCTGTTGAAAGCGATGGGACCCAAAGGCCTTCTGACCTTTACAAAACTGCATTATTCAGCTATTTACCTAAAATCCTCTCAACTCAGAGACAATAACATAGCCACAATCCTCATGTTTGTGTATGACATACCATCATGTACACCTATATAAAAACATGTATGGTATCTTTATCTGGAAAATCAGAAGATGGGAAAAGATTAGTGCCCTAGTCTCTTAAAAAATGCAATGTTTCTTCTGTTGCTGTTTCCACTGACATCTTTTCCTGTTATTTGAGGTGTTCTCCTAGTCTTGGCAGAGCCTGCTAAAAATTTGCTTGAGTTTTTGTTTAAAAAAAGTAATCTTTTCCCAGGCTTTTACACCCCCACATTCTAATGGGCTTTCTTTTCTACCAGAAGTAGCCCAGATTCCCAACTCCACTGCTCTTTCCTTTCTCAGCTCCTTCCTGCAAATGTATTTCCTGTGGGATGCTTCCAAGGTGGGATTCAAACTCGACAACATGGCGCTGATAGTATCAGAACCCCTGTGATGTTTTTCTTTCTCTTTTCTTTCAAGTGCGTCCCAAGCAGGTGGCAAATTTCTTGGTTTATTTATTCACAAATTGAACTCAAAACAGAAATCCAGCCCACGCTTTCCACTTAAGCTATGTTACTCCCAGGTCTTCTCCTCAAGGACAGCTCAACCTGGACTCTGGCTCCTCTCCTTCCATCCAGATGGGACAAAAAATATCCTGCAAGACTGAGCCAGCAAACCACACATCATTTTTCTTAACAAAACCATCATTTGCTAACAGGCTGAGATTTTCAGGATAACACTGTACAGCCACCTAATATATTATCATACTACTTGTACATTCCAGCTCACTCTTGTGCAAGCTCTTCGGGGGTAGGATTGCTCTCACTTTGCATCACATGTAATGCAAAACACATTCGTTGTCTTTGCAGGGAAAAATAAGCAAATGCTTACGTTTTGTATGCTTTAGACCTTTCCTAGTTCAGCAATATATATCCTAACTTCAAGAGCAGAATATTCAGACAGCCCAGGTGCAAGATTGATACCAGTTCGAAACTTTGCAGGTCTGCAGATCTCTTGTTTTAGTCTTGTTTCTTTTTACACTGACCATTGTAATACCCTTCATCTGTCTCTGCTCAAATGGGGTGTTCATTTTCAGCAGCATGATACTTTGCAAAATGTAACCCTTTCTACGTGAAGCTTGAGTGGCTAACCAGAACTGGTTAAATTGCCTCTTCTGTGATTTCTGAAGAGCTGAATGGACTACTAAAAGATGACTACCCTATTAACTTTTATTACCTCTGGCTAGAATATATCACTTACTCCCCATTCATTTGAAAGGTAGCCACAAAATTCAGTTTGGCCTAGGTGCTTAATTCTGGATAGCTAAACCAGTTGAGACTGATCCTGCTCTTTCTTACAGTGGTTCAGTACTCCAGTGTCCTGGAATGGTGAGCCATTGTAGTTGGCAAATTGAAGGCCAAGAGACACATATTTAAAAATATAAATATGTTTTTGTATTTATATCATTTATATATATATATCATATTATATATTTTATTTATTTACATTTCTATGTTGATGTATTTAAAAATGAAAAAATTATAAAATTAACTAAACTTTTCCTAAATCTTAAATTCCTAAATCTTCTCATAGGAACAATGCATTTTGATTGGAATGTGAACCCTACAGACAAGAGAAGTGGTTGAGAATTTCTGTTCTTTGTTCTCCCAAAAGATTTTGTCCATCCCTAAAACTTTCATGTAAATTAGAAATATTGTAAGCTTTCTGCTGTGACTGCTTCCTTGGCTAGATATGACTGGAGTAACAACCAGCATAACAAGTACATGATGACATATGGGAACAGCAGTACACAAATATAGTCTGTGCAAGAGAATTCAAATCACAATCTTGGGCATTCATTGATTCAGCTAGGCTTGGCAAGCAGAATAGGGATTGATAAAAATAAGGTTGTGCCTTCCAATGCTTTTCAGGTGATTTTATGCTAAAAGAAACCTGAGGATCAGAGCAGTGAGACACGAAATGCTAAAGTCTCTAAAATCCCTGCAGGCCTTATTATGTGTGTAAGGAGACAGACAGCACGTACTTCAGGGCTGGTGAAGCTATTGCACTTGATTTAAGGGTAATTAAAGTGTGTGAGTGACAGTAGAGATGACATGTGATACATTAGACACCTTTTCTCCATATTACTTCCTGCTTGGCAAATTCATCTGCATTTTGAATGAAGAATAATGTTGCAGAGTCTTCTGCCTCTGCCCTCCAAAGCTTTCTGTTCTGCTCTTCTGTTCCTTCCCACAGCTCTCACCTGCTGTGGGATTTCAGAGAGAATATCTGGGGCTCGCTAGTAGCTGGGTCCTTAATCCTTCCATGGCTATGTCTTTGACAAAACTTGTATTCCTATTGGTAGTTCCGGATCATACTCTAGAGCATAAATATAACCAGTCTAGTGGGCCATTGCCTACTGCTTTTGTGCAAATGCATGCAGAGGGGAAGAGATGCTGTGCTCATTGTTATTTTGAATATTCAATTTTGGAAATGAGTGAGTTTGCAGTTGTGCACACAGTACTTGCAACGCACAGCCTGAATTTGGTGGCTGACAGATAGGTGACGAACAGGCACAGAAAGCATCACAGAAAGCTGCGCTTTCACCAGTAGTTCCATCCTTACCTGTTGCTGGACATTGATCCTAAGAGCTCAGGAGACTATTGTCTAAGCCTCATTACTGAAAGATCTGTAAGAGCTTTGAAGGCCATCCATGATTGCAAATAGATGTATTTATATTAAAGTAGAAAGACAGAAAATGCACACAGAGCTGATAATTGTTCACATTATTCCATCTGCCTAATAGAACAAAATTACTGGCAGACTTGTATTCAGTGCAAGTGAAAACAAAGAGCCGAAGGCACTCAAAGATACATTAGGAGGGAAGGGAAGGTTTGGGCTTTGACCTGTGACAGTCATTTGCCTCCTTTGATTGCACCTCTAAGTTGAGCTGAAGCAAACTGAAAGTAATCATGGAGTCAATGGTATGTCTCTGTGGGCAGCTGGTTGCCAAAGAGGGGGAGTGGTTCATGTGCTTACAAAGAAGGCATTTCTTTCACTGGTTCTTGATTAGAAAAGACACAGGCTACAGAGCCACGTGGGGGAACTTGGGGGTATTTGCAGCCTGTAGGGGTTTTCACCCCTATGATTTAGGAAGTGAGGATTCAAGCTGCGGAAATGATGCAGTTTGAATCAGATTGATTATGAGTGAATGATATTGCTGAACTATCCAATAAATAAACAGTGATTCTGGAGTAGGAGTCTGCAGGGAAAGAAATGTCCAATCTTTCCTCTGATAAATGTCACCCCAGTAGTATTGCTTTTATCTCCTATTTCTGGAAGTAGAACTGAGCTTTGTAGGTTAAAGAAAGGTTTGAGAGGAAATTGAGAGTCATAGAGTTGGGATCTATATTCTTTGACATGACAAATCACACCCGATCAGGGGAGTACTGTCACATCACAAGATCAAGCTTAAGATGCTTGTTCTGTTCTTTCTTGCTAATACCTGCCATAACGACCTTCCTGAGACCAGCTGTTCGGGGACAAATAGCAAGTGCCTAAAGGAAGATAGAGCAGAGGAGGGAGTGAACACAGCAGACATGGTGAAATGATCTTTAACCACACAGATTTATGAAACTACTTTGGGATAATAAGAATTTATGATTACTGTGTTCCATCGTACCCATAGGTACTTCCAGGCACCCCACACATGTACACCTGGGTTCTCCTTTTTGCTGTGTCATTTGAAGCAACATATCTGGTATGCTTCTAGCATGTCTAGCATTCAGTCTGTCTTCCAACAGATGCAGTTATCCTCCTAGCAGTGATTTCCAGCGACAAAAGCTTCATGGCTCACCTCCCTTGAGTAACAGAGCTACAGTGAGGTTCTCAGCTGAGGTATTTAACAGAGGGCTCAATACCTCTGGTGGAAGGAGGGGTGCTCATACAAACCTGTAATGACTAGCTGTCAGGGAGATGCATGGTGTCCTTTCAGCGACTGAACACAAACAGATGAGGGTGACAGTGGTATTTCTCCAGTCCCTAATTAGAGCTGTGTGATGGCAGAGGCACAAATGGAGATGTTTTCCATCATCACTCGTGAGGAGGGAGGTAAGGCAGAGAAGCTGCTCTGCTTTTATTAGCCCTGGGCATCCTTTGTATTGTGATATGTGTTAACCTCCTCATTTTTATCACTCTCCCTTTAGCTGTTTATCCCTTGTTTTGTTCAGTTCCGTTTCTCCTTTTGTTTATCTTCTTTCTTTACCACCTTCAAATTCTTGGCAGGAATCTGGTTTCCACTTCAGATGACTAGAGCCTCCTGTTTTTTTCACAGCAGCCTACCCATCCCAACTGTTCAAAACTGCAGTAAACTTTAAAGACCACCTGTAGGACTGGTATGTGTAGGTAGCTCAGTGCTGCAAATAAAGGAAATGAAAAAATGTTGAATTGGTGAGCATTCCTAGAAAAGCCAGTAACAGCTGTATTCCCAGCTCTGGAGTCTCACCTGTAGGTTCAGTGTAGGTAAGTAATCTCTTTTGGTCCATGTCATGTACAGCACTGCTTAGGCACAAGCATATCTGGTGAGTTGATGGTTGGACTACATGATCTTAGGGGTCTCTCCAACCTTAATGCTTCTATGTGATGCAAAGGAGAGGGCAGGCATAGCTTTATGTCTAGCCAAAATGTGAATAAATTGGAAAGTAATAATAATAATGAGAGGGGGAATATGTACTGTTTCAAGTTCCCATGAGAGCAGAAGAGACACTCACATCTCTTCATTCGTATCTCTGCCCCTCCCAACCTTTCCTAAGATCCAGTTTAGCACCTCTCTTTAGCATCAGCTGCATCTCTTTCCTCCCACACAGCATGAAAATAGAAGCTCCTTATAGCTGATAGCACTGTGGAAACGGGGGAATCTCGGAACTTGTCCCCCACAACATCTCCTCCAGGAAGTCCAAGGAAACGTGAAGTCCCCCATGCTAAATTCAGAGGTTTTGGCAGATAGACAGCAGCGACAGGAGGTGGAAACAGACAGCTGTGCAGGGGAGGAAATGGCGATATAAATACAGGTTTAATTGTAGTTTAATTACAATTACTTACTAGGCAAAGTTTATTTAAATGCAGTGTAATTAGAGTGAGACCTTGATTTAATCACAGTCTTATCAGATACAGTTACTACTATTTTCCTTCGCTTCCTCCTCCTCCACCTCCTCTTACATTCTCTCTCCTGAACTTGCCCGAGGAAATTAAAAGCCAAAACTTGAGGTAGGCAGAAGGCATCCATCTTAGAAAGCTTCTGGTTTCCTGAAAATTCACTTGCCAGGTGGCTACCAGCCCAGAATTTTCTCCCTGGAAATTGTGAAACTCCCACTCTGTCCTGGCAAGCCGTTATTCTTCCTTAGCAGCTAATGATAATAGATCCTCATTAGCTAGGAATGACTTATCAGGAATATAATTCATCACTGATGGCAGACCTCATAACCCATCTGCTCACAATGAGTAAATTACATAGCCCAGTCAGAAGAGATGGATTGTTCTTTCTGATCTACCTTTGGAGAGTGTCCACATCCTGTTCCAATCAGTACGTACTTTGTCTTCGCTCCATGATCTAGGTGAACATGAGGAGAGACATTTGGGCAAAACCTCTTGAGCAGCTGACCCTACTTCTCATCATTCACTGTTTTCCCTCCTCCGCTGCTGCTTCTTCCTACACTCCTTACTTTGACGTGAGTCTGAGCAGAGCAATATTTTACCTGTTTAGGAAACAAGGACCAACATCAAACACCTCTTTCAAGCCTCAACAAAGACAGCTAGGATTAATTCTGAGGAGTAGAAGGCATTTCACCTTTAGTCTACCACAGTGCCAGCCTAGGGTGGGCAAGTCAGACTTCTGCCACTGCCTCAGCTGACAGCTACCACTGGCACTCAAATATCTGTGTCCATTTAGGGATGCCCTGTTCCTACTTTTGGATAGTTCTGGAGAAAGCCTCCAGAGGTTCTTTACTTACCAGGTGAAATCTAGTTCCACTCTGAAGCTGTTGCCAAGTTTGCTGACTTCACTGAAAATATGATTTGCTCCTTCCATGCCAATACCGGTCAATTCATGTTGACTTACTTTGCATCTCAGTCCTTTTTCCAGCAGCTCTAAACAAGGGATAGAGTGAAATGTACCCATAAAGCAGTGAAGCTCTTAATTCATTAATGCATATTTTATTCTGCCATTGAACCACACTGGCCCTGTGTGAAGGAAAATTATGAAGTGTTTGGTCTTTGTTCAGGGAACCAAAACCAGAGACATGTGAGCTCTTCCTTCCTTCCTTTTTCTGTCGTAGTTTGCTCTGCTTTTTCTTTTTTATCCTCCTTTCTTCCAGATGCTCCTGACATTTTAACAGACTCTCTGATCACTTCCAGGTGACCTGACCATCTTTTGTATTATTTTATTCTTGTCACAATTCATCTGGATGATAAAAAAGGAGGGAGGAGAAAAAGCAAGAAGGGGTGTTAGTTTTTACTGTCCTCCTTCTTATGGTCCTGAGAGCACATCTCTCTCCTTGTCACCCAGACTGCTGCCCTGGATGGGCAGGAGCTCTCCCCATATCGTATGCTTTAAGAGCAGAGGGTCACTGAGTCCTTCATAAGGTGTGAAGTGAGTGGCTGTGAAACCTGTTTAACCTCTCACTGCAGTGTTTTGCTGGGCCTAACGTTTCAGATCGCAGTAAATCTGTGCCAAATAGATTTTTCCTTTGGCTTTAATATTTATTTGGCATTGAAATTTTAATAGGAAGACACATTCACTTGTCATCCTGAGAATGCCAGGTGGGCAAAAGTAAAGTAGGAACAAACACAGGGATATAGATTCAAAGTGTTGGGGGAGAGAAGAGAGGAGAGACGGGAGGAGAGCAGGAAAAGGGAAAGGGAGAGGGAAAGGGGAGTGGTAGTCACTGCAGCATCTCTGTTTGAAGATGAGTTTCTCAGATAACAGCAGCTCAGTACAGCTCCCGCCCTTGCAGCAATGAGCAGCTAGCACAAAGCAGGGAAGTAAATAAGCCTAGGAAAGAGTCTTTGACCCTAAGGTACTTGTACCCTCTTAAAGTTCACATCTCACATCCACCTTCCCAGCAAAACAAATAAATTAATCAGTGATTTGTAGAGCACAACCCGGTAAAAAAAAGGAAGTGATAGTTGTGGTCCAAAATCCACAATTAGACCCTGGTGCTGTGGATGACTGAGAGAAAGGGATAGAGTCACGTCAAAGAGACAGATACCAGTGCCTAGATAAAGAGATGGTGTGGAGAGATACAGTAAGTGCTGCAGATAGATGACGAGCGTTAGATGGAGTGGATATACAGTTATAATTAAAGAGATGGATACTATGAGTGTGCAGGGGGAGATACCTTGGACAGATGTACTGTGAATAGATGTTGCAGGAAGAGGGATATTGTCAGATAGAAAGACACTGCCTGGGAAAGAAATGGATGAGGCATCAAGTAATAATATATCTAGGCACATAAAGATTGATCCTGTTAATAAATAAATGCTATAAATAAATACTACAGAAAGATATTTCAGAAGCCTACCGTCTATGAATATTTGACACACACATCCAAGAAAGTGCATAGTACCTCATCCAAAATGAAGGTAACCAAGTAGCTACTAGGTGTGTGTACAAATCATGCTGTTTAAATATTTAAGGGATGTTAGCAGCAGCAGCAAAAACAGCAATTTATCACCTGATTCAAAGCTTGTTTCACCCTGATGGACACGTCATTGGTGGCCTGGCAAGAGTATGGCAGAAAAGGCCAGGCCAGCAGGTAGACAATCAGGTGCTGAAGAAATATTGAGTAAGTAAATAGGAAATACGTTGCTTGGATTTCAGAACTGGAAATAGTCCAAACTCTGGGTATGACTCTAATATCCACGTTTACAATTAGATGACATTTCAAATTTGTTTCCAATGCTAAGCACTGGCCTGGGCCAGGCTTTATGGGCTGGTCTGGCCCATGCTGCTACTATCATCCCACAAGCCCATTCAGGATGCTTCTTTCCCAGCTCTCCTGTTATCTCATTGAGAGGTACCACAGAGAGCAATTTAAAGTCCCACTACTGAGTGTCACGGCAGCAACACGGAGCATTCTATTCTCCTATAATTCATTTTGGACAGGAGTTCTCATCTACCTGATCACCCGTTCCTGCTGAGACTGTCAGACCATGTGTCTGGTAACTGCTGCCCAACTTGAGAGTCATCCCAGGGAAGCTGGTCCTGTTGTGGTCCCTTGGCCAGCAGGAACGCTCATTTTGGGGCTATCAGTCTCTGCTTAGCATGTGTTATCACACTGCCACTGACACCGACGAGTTCCTTCTCATGGCCCTGGAAGGTACCCTCCAGGCCACTGCTGTGCTGCTTGCTCAGCACCGTGTGTGCTCTGAGAGTTTATGATGTACCTCAGAGTCAATCTGGCACTTGTCAAAGTTGGTTTGCTCACCTCGTTTTCTCTGTGACCTGAACACCACCAGTATGCACAGAGGTAGAAAGACAAGCACGTTAACCTCAGGTCTTCTGCTCTTACAGCACCTCCTTACCACTACAATTAATGATTCAAAACAGTCCTAACCACAAGCAGTTTAATTCTTGTTCTTGCTATGACAAGCATTCTATTAGATATATGTTTTCTGAATCATTTGATCTAATGTGTGCTTGTAAAACCTCGCAGAAATAACTTCACCAACTGTCTTTTATTTTGCTATGGATGCTGCCTTCAGGGCCCAAACCCTAGTTTGTGGGGAGAAGATTATATATATATATTTAATGGCTTCAAACACCAAATTAAATTTGAAATTAGCATTGAACTCTACCATCCATTTTCAGTAATGATGCTTAATATTATTGTCAGAATCGAGTGCTTTACATGGTAGGTGTCAATTGTGTCTTGTTCAGGAAGCCATCCAAGGGCTCTTGGGTACCACATGCTGGGAAAGTGATTAAAACTCTGCCAGGTTAAGTGAGAAGAGTATTTTTGGTTTTTCCCTCTTCCCTTCATTTCAGACTTTTTTTATCATCCAGTTTCTATCTCCAAGGATATATCTTGTAATAATAATTGCTTGTTATCAGTAGATATTTTCCAGTACAGCAAAGATATCTAAATCCAAAGTTTCCAACAGAGGAAATTGATGGGTCTGAGTTTAAGGAGTACTAGGTTAATCCATCTCAAAGGAGATCCTTTGTAAGAAGTGAAATGTTAGGCATTTCCTGACCATAGGGAGCGGTGTGGGAGTAGGGCATGCCAAGCTGCTGAGAGGGGCAGACCTTGAAAGCATCGAGGGCATAGACAGCTCAGGAAATGTTCTTCTTCCTTCGTTGTCTCCCCGTGGCCTTTTTTTACATCAGAAATGTCTGGAACTGCATGAAAAGGTGGAAGGAGGCAGTTTGGAGCAGCAGACAGGGAGCAGCAGATTTCGGTTTGTTGTGCATGGCTCTGTTCCGCTGTCATCGCAGAGCTCTGAGTGCATTATTTACTCCTTTGTTTAATGAATTCACCCTCATCAGCCTAGGTTAGTACAACCCTAATTGTGGGAGTGTATTTAACTGCTGGCTTTGTAGGAAACAGTTACCGTAAATACTGCACTGCGGTGATGTCTGCATCTCGCACCGTGCCTTGTTGTATGGCCCATCCCCAAATAAAGTATGTAAGGCTGGCGTGAAAAGTGCCATAGGCTCTCAGTGGTGTGATTGCCATTTCACAGCACTTCTCAGTCACAAGCAAACCAAGAAATACTCTGAGTGTTAAAAATCAAGGTGTTGAGCCTTGTATCTTCATCAAGCTTACACACAGGGTGTATTTCTTATACTGTACATCCCTAAAATCATTCCACTGGCTGTTCACTGAATCTGAAATTCTTCACTTTCATTTCTAAAAATGACAAGTTTTTCTCTGCTTCAGAAATAGCTGTGGAATTAGTAGTGAATGATACTGTTCAGGAGCTCAGCTGCTTGGTCGGACAGTGCAGCTACAAGTGCATCAACAGACCTTTCCCCGTGTAAATCATCAGAATGCTTCCCTTGTTTCAGGGGTGTTTCAGGCTGAGAAGCCTGTATGTAAAGTAAATGCATTGTTATTTAAAGCAATTCGTATTGTTGGGAAGCCCAGAAAGGTAAGCTGATTGGTGGCTAAGCAATGGAGTGTAATAGCCCTGAAAAAACTGCTGTATAATAACAGCTTTGATTCCTTGCAGGATAAAGCCATATAATGTTGCCATCCTTCCTGTACCTTTCATGTGTACAGCACTTCATATACACTAAGTGTATTACTTTGTCATCTAAACTGATATCTAGTTTGATCCTCCTGGGCTTTGCTAGCCCGCTTGTGAGAAGTATGAAGTTTTCAAACAAAGTTTTAGGCTTAAGGTAACATCTAAATTATAGATTTCTGAAATCGCCTTGGCAGTGTTTCTTGATAGGCTGCTTTTGGAGCTAAGCTGATAACCCATCTTGCCTCTGAGATGCTTTTTTCTCCTTGATACTGAATTGCCTGTATCATGCACCATTAAATCTGACACAGTTTATCTGCAGGTTGGCTGTGCAGAAAAGAAGAAAGTCCAGTATAAGCTTGGCAATCTCATGGTAAAGTCAGCAGCAGTCTGTCTTTGCTGCACCTGCTCTACAGGCCTATTATCTCTGCCATTGGAGAGCATGGGTTCCTCAGCACCTTCCTCTTCCTCTTCCTCTTCCTCTTCCTCTTCCTCTTCCTCTTCCTCTTCCTCTTCCTCTTCCTCTTCCTCTTCCTCTTCCTCTTCCTCTTCCTCTTTCCCTCTCCCTCTTCCTCTTTCCCTCTCCCTTTCCCTTTCCCTTTCCCTTTCCCTTTCCCTTTCCCTTTCCCTTTCCCTTTCCCTTTCCCTTTCCCCACTCCCTTTTCCTTTTCCTATTCCCTTTGCCTTCTTTTTCCTTTCTTTCCCTTCCTTTCCCTTCTTTTCCTTTTTCCCTTCTCTTTTTTCCCCCTTCATCATTGTGAATTAATGGCTGTAGAAAAATTATTGCAGTACCCATGTAAAGCTGCTGCAGCAAAAATTGCTATTAAAAAAAATGATGTTACCTTGATGTGATGGAGAAAATTGAGAAGGAAAAAAGATTCTATATAGCATAGTAGTCAGGAACCCTGTATACATAAGTGAATATAGCCATCCCAAATGAATCCCCTTTGTAAATTGTATATGCATAGTCCAACACTTGGATTTGTTTTATTTGTACTGGAGAATATAATTTTTGTAGGCTTTTTCAGTGCCTTAGGGGACAATCTGTGAGCCAGAACATCTCATGGTCTGGTCTTTTTCTGATGTTCATGTTCCTGGAAGACAGAACCCACTGTGAGAAGAGCAGATGTCATTTTATGCTGGTACAGTGAGCAACTTCCTGAAGCAAAGGTACAAAAAATGGAGCTAATAAAACATAAATACAAAGGCAAATGCCAGGAAATACTAGATTTACGTATTAATGAGGTTTTCAGCTCCAGTGAAACCAGCATAAGTCCTCAGCCTTTCTATCCTTGAGCTGGTTGGCTGTTTTTCTGTTGTCGTTGTTTGTTTGTTTTGTGCTAGACAGACTAGCTGGACAGCTTAAAATCAGAGGCCAGGCTGGGCACAGAAAATCTGGCAGCTCGCATCAGTTTCTTTCTCATCTGAATAATCTCCCCCCCCTTTTTTTTTTTCTTTTTGCATTCACTTGTTTCCAGCACTGCAAGAATTATAACACTTCTGTTTGAAATACGACCTGGCAGCTAATCCTTGGTATTACTGCACTCCTCTCTCCTACTGATGTCAGCAGGAGTCCTACATCCTCATCATTCCCTCGGCTAAACTCCACATTCTTGTCTGGCAGAATTGTGAACGGTCACTTCTTTCCCCAGTGGATCTGGAAACTTGGTATTTTCTTTGCTGAAATCCTGGTTTGCCAAGAGGAGCTTTTGGACTGGATCCATCCAGGTTGTTAGTGGGTAATATTGATGATAGGTGGACGGTTGGACTAGATGATCTCAGAAGCCTTTTCCAGCCTTAATGATTCTATTTTCATACTGTTTCTGGTAGAGAGAGAGGCTTTACATAGAAGAGGTAATTAAATAGCTTGGACCCTTGTTTACACTAGACAGATGGCAGAGGGCTTCAGCTGCACCTTGGCTCTACCCCCATACGATGAACTTGCTGCTCGGGTGGAATGATGGAGCCTGCTCTCTCCACATTGCTGAGGAGCTGGGGCAAAGAGAGAAGAGCAGTTTGCCCAAAGTGACAGTGAGCCTGCCGAGTGCAGAGCCTTTATCTTGCAAACACAAGTGTTTCAGCCTCATGATTCAATTTTCCCTTGATGCACACTCTGACACATCTTTTCAGCCTCTTACTTCGCACACAAGAACTGACCTTTTATTGTTTTTGGTTGTAAATCAGAGGGTGACATTACATCCTTACATCCTCTGTGAAGTGATTGTTTCACTGCTCTGCAAGCTGTGTTCTAATTTGCTCCATCCATCCAAATACACATCCCATTTTGATTAAACAAATACTTTCATCGGTTTATGATGCTTCAGCTTTCACTCTGAATATGCTGGTTCCTGTGATGTGTTGCATTCTTTTAAGAACTGTAGTGGGAACTCATATATGCATACATAAATACATAAACACATAAATTCACATACAGAAACAGTAAGAAAATATAATTGCTTTTTATTATTTTTTTTTTTCAGGTAAAGCACATAGAACACTTTGGCAGGCATTTGAAAATTGATTTTTATAAAATATTCAGGAAATACTCATTTTAGTAGAGACTTCAAGAAACGTTCCCTGCTGAGAATTGATAGATGTTACAATCTACAAATTGATTCATTCCCAAGCACCATCTCAGTGTTATACAGGTGGCAGATTGTTAAAAAGCTACAACTGGAATAGAGGGAAGTGTTAGGAGATCAGCTGTACAACGAACAGCAATGGCAGCTCTTCTGTGTTCTTCATGATGTTTGTTTTGCACTGTGATGCCATCTACGTGGATGACAGCAAGTTGTTGCTTTTTCTCTTTGGTCTGTTTTCTGGGATTTCCTTACTCCTGACTGGTCGGTCCTTCTGGCACCGAAAATCCTTTAAACTCTCTTTGAGTTCTGCAGTAGGATGAAGGTTGTGTTTCATGATTATGTTAGCACTCAGTGCCCAATGTTCTTCTTGTGTGCTAAATCACCAAAATCCTTCACTGTGATTCCTGACAGGCAAATTTTGGGAGGCAAGGAGAGGATAATGAAATATTTGCTATTCTTCATGAAACATCTGGCAGGGCTTTGGCAAGATCAAGGAATTAGAAAGAGTTGCCACTGCTGTGCTGCCTCTGACATTTTTTGTAATCCTTAATGGAGTCCAAAGCATATGCAAATCAGCTGCATAATGAGTGAGGTTAAGTAAGGTTCTGGAGCTGGTGCCATATTGTGGTAAAAACATAATTGATCAGAATGTTTTGAAATACGCTGAACACGAGTGTTCAGATTTGTTTTATCTGAATCTCCTTATTTCTGAGGGAAGATTTAGGATGAGGGCAGAAGCTGAAGTTTTAACTGTATCTATTCTTGGTTATCTGTGATCACACATAGTTCATCAGATGTTTCTGCCATGAGCTCCACTTCAATTTGATTTCAAAGCAAAACCTTGCCTTCTTTGCTTTTTATTGTTATTGACATACACACACACACAATCTTTTCTAATTATATTGGCTAAACACCTTTGTTCTCCCCAGGAAGGATGAGACATCAAAAGTTATGTATCAGTCTCGTAACTTTTTAAGCTACAGGAAAGTGCACAGATCGGTCGTGATGAACGTGCTTACATTGAAATGTATCACTTTTGGGGTGACAGTGATTTTACAGATGTGTGTTGGATTCATTTCAAGAAATCTGTAATAACACAGGAACTTGTGGAGATTACTCCATGACATGGTTTTGATGACAGATATCCATCAGACTGGAACCTACTGGGCTTTGTCACCATGTTGGCCTGAAACTCTTTGTTTTCAGAATGCTCCAGAAATTTTTCAGCGACCCTTAAGCTGAGATTTGCTCGAAGGCTTTCTTTGTAGAGCAGAATCCAGTCATCAACCAGCTGTTGAACCCCTCCATGAGGCCAGACCCTCTCCCGTCTCTGGACACTCCAGCTTCTGAATCATCCTTTCTGCCGGAGTTCAGTGCTTTTAATCTTGGTCATCGTTTACCTCTTTGAAGACACCATTTCTAAAACAGTCATTCTTTACTTTAAAAGGTACAGGAATGAGCTGGCTTCATGTGGAACAGGAGTAAATCCATATTTCCCTACAGCGAATCAAAGATTTTATTTCACCTTTGCCACACAGTTTTGCTTTTAGCTTCTAGCTTAATCTCTCAAATAGCTGGTAATAACACTTTCTGTTGCAGACAACCATTCCTGCCTGCCAGTTGAATTTCCTGTCTGTATCAAATCCTACCCAGATGTTCTGAGTCTCCCTTCTGTTGACCTGCTGCTTTGCCAACGCTCACCTGAAGACTAGAGTCAAAGGACTGATTTGCCCTGGTCAGCACTTTCCCTGTGGTTACTTCCACTTGAATTCAATAGCATCAAGGTTCAGTGATCATCTACTGTTATCTCTCAGCTACCTGTAGGGGTATCTCTTGAGACCTCCTATATCTTGTAATGAAAACTGTGCTCTGAATAGAGAATAGGCAGTGTAATTGTGTGGCTGTGTAGGTGTGTTGGTGTCTGAGTGTGTGTATATACATGCCTGTGTATCTATTTATCATTCATTATAAAAGGTGGTAATCTACTTTGTGTGTTTTTTATACATATCTGTATTCACACGCATACACTTAAATACATTTATGTGTGTGTATACATATAGATTCTCTGAACCATCACAGTGGTTGTCAGATAAAGAAATCACAAAGAAAAGCTAGTAAAGCTGAGGTTGTTTTCTCCTTTAGGCGGTATAATGGTTGAAGTTTAATCATTTACAGCAGTTTTTAGTTCAATCAGGTAGTGCATCAATCCTCTCATATGCAAGAAAATATTTACATCCATGGTTATCTGTCCCAAAAATACCCTGTACATATCATACATATGTGACTAAGGCACAGACTGGAACTGTCTTGGCTATCTTGAAACATTCTGCTTTCAAAAATCCCAAATCCTTTAAGTCTCTCAGAGACAACTAAGGGATATATACATATGGAACTTGGACTTTTAAAATTAAATATATAGAGCCAGTTACAAACTTGGATGAAGTCAGTGGAATGATATGAATCTGCACCAAGGGAAACAAGAACCCGGGAGAAGCTGCATTCCTCTACATTATTTATTCTCAGCAGTGCAAACTTTCAGCATCTAAGCAGAAACCTTTCTGCATTTCTTTCTTTCCTGCAGTGTCAACATCTCAATTACTGGAAGCACCCAAAAGCAATTACAATTCCAATAATCTCTTTGTATTACAGTGGCTGGACTACTAAGTATCATCAATAACTTGATTATCATTTTGAGAAGAAATTGCTTGGGGTAGAGACTCTGTGAGCAAAGCTCCCAAACACTTTCCAAATCATATTTTCAGCATCTCTCACATTATTCAGTGTTTTAATGAGTTCCAGTAGTCCCATACGGGGGGACTTGACTGCTCACATTTCCACAGGAAGCGTGAGCTGTGCAAAGTCAAAATGTTATCGGTTTTAGAAGCATTTCTTTTGATTCTTAAAGTCAGAGTGAAACCCAAGCCACCGTCAGTGCTGCGTGGTGGATATTAACCCATCTATTTTATGTCACCCATCTTTTATTTCCTGCATCTACCTCCCATTTTTAATGAACGTAACAAGATTACAGCAGATCAGATTTTGAACTCTTTACTACAAGCTGCTTCATTGGAGCTGGCCATAAATTTCTCTTCGTGTAAGACTGCACAATCTATCCAATGATGGCAGAACATAGCAATGAGCAGTTTTACAGTTACTTGTCATGTAAGAACCTTTGATCGATTTCAACAGAAGATGTGGTTGGGCTGTCTGCAGGCTGATCCAGATTCTGTGTGGTATTTTTCTCTTAAATAAACAAGTTTTAGTGTAATATGGATCTGGAAAACAAGACCAGACTCAGTCTTTCACTGAACAGCTCAACTCAGGCTCAGTCACCCAACAGTGCCTGATTATATCAAGTGTCTTAGAGTCATAGAACCATAGAATCGTTTGAGTTGGAAGGGACCCTTCAAGGCCATCTGGTCCAACTGCCCTGCACTGAACAGGGACACCTACAGCTGATCAGGTGCTCAGAGCCCCGTCCAGCCTGACCTGCACTGTCTGCAGGGATGGAGCACCCACCTCCTCTCAGGTCAAGCCTTCTTATAAAGGTATTCAATCTGCTTAAACTTGAGTTCCAGGTCTTGAGCTCTGTTGTCTTAAGATTTGTCCTAATTCTCAAGAGCACAGTGCTGTGCAGATACAGGCGGTCAAGTCTCAGATTTTCTTCAGGGATGTCTCACGTTGCCAGGGAGTTGCTAGAGAAAAAAAGTGCTGGATGGTATTCATAGATAAATAAATTGTTCCACAGTTGTTTGGGGTGGCTGAAATTTTTTTGATGTGACTTTAAATCCAGCAGATCACATGCGTAGTGTTTCTGGAGATTCAGCAGGCTTTGGCATGCTTACACCCATATTTAGGTTCAGATTTAATTGACTTCTCACCATTAAGCAGAAGTTTTGCTTCGTACCTTGATTTAGCTTTCCAGTGCTGCTGGAGTTGCAATTGTTTTATTCACATCTACCTTTTCAAGCAGCAGATTTATAAGATCTTTAGTGTCTTATTCAAGCCAGGAAATATACTACATAGAAGAGGATAGTGCATCCTAACAAAACAAAGTAAATATACAAGTTTACAAATCTCATCTAAACTGCATGCAAGATTTTTATTTTATTTTGATGCTTTCCTCTGCTGAAATGTAAAAGGCAAAACCTAAGAAGTTGTGAAGGGAGAGAGAAAGAAAACTAGTTATCTTTGGGATCTGCAGCAACTGCCAGAGCTCCATTTCATGGCTGATTTGCATCTGTTCAAGTCAGTTGGTTTTATTAATGCTTACAAGCCTACAGCTACAGATGCATTGTTAGCACTGCAGTGATATATAGATTGGTTCTCCATTAAGAAGAAATTAATGATTTTTCATAAGACCAAATCCACAGCTTTTGGCTTCTCACCAGCTTTTCCATCCTGCAAGTCTAAAGATCAGCTCATGAGTTTTTTATTAGTATTAGAAGCACACGTGGACTTGAATAGAGATATCTGGAATCTAGGCAGGCCGTGTAATCAACAAATAGTAGAAACACACCCAGTTGTCCTCTACTCAAACTCACCTTTCACAGAAGGATTACAGCTGTACTAATAACACGCAGTAATTCAATTAAATGCAATTCCTCCTGTTCAGACAAGGCTTTTCAGTCTCCCAGACATATAATGAGAAGTGTGTGCTCAACTTTCCCTCTGTTCTTGATGCAGTTATCAACCATCTTCTCACCAATGGACAGAATGGAAGCAGACATTTCTTACAAGACTAACACAAATTCTGCTGGCTACAAGCAAAATGCTGTCCAGGGCTAAATTGTTGCAAGCCTGAATGAACATTAGGGGACAGCATTGGCCAGGAGTCAGCCTGTTTCTTGCTCTTCACACTCTTTTTTTGTTTGTTTGTTTTATTTTCAAGTTGTCTTCCTTTCTCTCCAAGTGATAAAGCCCCACTTGCTTCTTACATATCTAACTGGTGCACCAGACATTCATTTTTAATCTGGCCAAATCAATTATAAATATTACAGCCTGCAATTACCCTGGGAACTCCTGAAAAACTAATTAGTACAAATCTCAGCAATGAATTACACCTTTCTCTTGGCTGTTTGCAGCAGGAAGAAAAAAATAAATAAAAGGAAAAAGTACACTCAAAGAGGCCAAACCTCTCTCAGCCATAGCAAACAGAATTTGAGGCAGTGTTTAATTATGTTCATATCGTTCATGAAAGGATGGGCCACAGTGGGCTGAAAGCCAGGGCACCTGGCATTGCCTAGGGCTTAGGTTGCATTTTCTCAGATGTTGTAAGATGTAGAAATCCTTGGCAAAGAGTCATTGGAAAAGCAGATCTCGTGGGAGCCTACGACGTTCACATCATTCGTGTTTACTGTGTAGCAACAAAGGAGGCAAATGCAATAGTTCTTTAAACTGGAGCCATCTTGCATCAGCTCATAGTTAATTTCCTCCCTTGGCGAGGTCAGGAACTAAACATGCCTTGTCTGGCTTTTCTCAGGCAGGACGTGAAGCCAGGCTGCTCCCTGAGGAGCTCCTGAACTACTGAGATGGAATTGGAAAGTCATAGCAAGATGTGCACCAGACCTTGTAGCAATTGGATCGAGACACAAAGGGCAGACCAAAGGCCTTCTTCATTGGCATCTTGTTGCTGTAGGGTTTTTCTTGCTCTAGGTATAATTACCTAAAAGCATCATAGTTGTTTCACTTATCTCCTAGAATAATACTTTATGAAGCCATTAAAGATAGATTTGTGCTCTGGGATAGCTGTGGCTGCTTTAGATTCATTTTAGATTCATTACAAGATTTTGGAAGCAGTGCTCCTGTAAAATATGTTTAATAAAACATATGAATTCCTCAAAAGCAAGACCATGCAACATCACACACTCTTAGATTCAGTGACATATGTGGAATTTTAATGAAAAATAAAGGAAGGGCAAAGCAATTCCAGTTCACTGCAGAGAGGTCATAAGAGCTGCAGGACACTTTCCTTACCAGTATGTATATAGCAGTCCATATAGTTGGTACAGCTTTGCTGGAAAATGAGAGATAATCTTTCCATAAGGTCAGGAAACTGGCTGGATTCTCAAATCCCTGTGTGAGTGGAGAAAAATGCCCTATACTTTCAGGTGAATGCTGTAATTGCTGGGAACTTGGCCTGTTTGTGCTGAAATAAAATCTTTTTTTTCTGTTTTCTCACACTAAATGTCTGATATCTTGAAAATTTATAAGAAAGCCATTTTCTGTCTTATTTCAGACTACGAACTGTACCATAGATATGCTTGGCTCCTTATGCACGGCTATATCCCTGTCTTGGAGAGCTTCCAAAGGATTAGGGCATATCATGATGGAGAGAAGGTTTAGAGGAAGAAGGGAATAGTGCTATGGATAGGATGACACAAAGCTACCAGGATGCTATTTTTCACTGCAGGGAAAAAGATGAAGACATGATTATTTGTTGGTACATCTTCACAGGGAGGCTTTGATATCCACAGTCAGTGCTGGTCTCCAGACTTGGAACTTTCCTCCTTTTTGTCTGATGCATTTAAACATTCATTTTGTAGATTTGCATTGGCAAGACTGCAGCAAATTTCACAAGAATGAGCAGAGCCAGATATATGTACCCAAAAAAGTAAATGTTCGTTTTCTTCTCTACGATACTGCAACTGCTAGGCAAGTCAAGTGAAGGTCAAGCAGCAATCCTGAACAATAGTCAAAGATTCCCTAAGAGGGACAGTTGTCAATGCCCATTCTTTCCAGAAGAAAAAAGATTCTATTTTGAGCCATCAGTGGAATAAACAGATAGCAAGTGACCTGCCGCACTGTGAGTGAAAAATCCCAAGGAATTACTTTATGAAATCTCTGTATTTTTCCCAATGTCCTGAAAATGTACGTGCATTTGAAGGAGAATTATGTATTGGAGAGAAATCATCAGTCATCCCCCATATACATCAGGTAGCTGTATTTTATCAGCCAAAGCCATACTGTGTTTTCTTGAGAGGTTTATGGGAAACACCTGAACGAGTTGTTTTCTAGCCATACCAGAAAGCTCCAGTCCAACTGACTCATAAAGAAGTGCTGAAATTGTTCTTTAGGAGGAAGTTCTTCACACAGAGGGTGGTGAGGCACTGAAACAGGTTGCCCAGGAGGTTGTGGATGCCCCATTCCTGGAGGCCTTCAAGGCCAGGCTGGATGTGGCTCTGGGCAGCCTGCTCTGGTGGTTATCAACTCTGCACATAGCAGGGGGTTGGAACTGCATGATCAATGTCCTTTTCAACCCAGGTCATTCTATGATTCTCCCCATGTTAAGTCAGGAAAAAAAAGAAATATATATGTATATGCATTTATTTATTTATTTTACAGAGTACCAAAGCTTGCTTTCTTTCCAAACCCCAGCAAACAAACAAACACGCCCACATACAAAAGCAGAGCTAATTAATATCAAGTCACATCTCAATGATTATGGAAATTAAAAGTAAAAACAAAGAAATTCTATTTATCACATAATAAAGTTGCAAATTGCTGTTGCTTCTCTCTCATCAGCTGCAATAGACGGGGGGCTACGAGGCTGTAGGTTTTGAATCAGTAAATCAGTCAACACGTATACATGTTTCGTGATACTTGGGGATTGTTGGCTGTAGATATATTAACAGCCTTCACTGCCCCCCTTCTGCACTGTGTTCATGTTCAGTGGTATTCACGGGCTATATTTGTCTTGGAGTTCTTTAATGTAGTGTCTTTGGTTTTCCTCATTGTTTACATTCTGTAAGAACAACATCATTATTCTTTGGTAAATCTGTTTCATGTCCCCTGGGTGTTTTGTTTGGTTGGTTGGTTTTTCTTTCTTCTTTTCTGAGGGAAGATTTTTTTATTTTTTTTTAATTTTTTTGCAGTTCTTAAAAATCAGATTAAAGCAAAAATACCAAGAACCTGCTCCTAACAGAAAATCTCTTTTATTAAGACCCTCTTAAATTGTGTGCAGTTGTCTAGAAGTTGCCATTTCTGTTCATAACCATACTTCACTATTTGCACTGTCTCTTAAAGGAGCTGGTCTTAGTGACCAGCATCTAATGCTTTTGGCAGCTTTGGTTAGTGGGTATCTTACTGGCTTGCCAGGAGTGTTGCGTGCCACCACCTCTCCTCTTTCAGAAGCAACTCTAACCTGCTCTTTGAAATAACCCATTTGTATTGCTTTGTTATGTGTTTTAAATCTTCCTGCAGCAGAAAGTGAGTCACTGTGATGGAAAGTTCCACGTGGTAGAGAAATGCATCCAGTTTGTATAGTTTGGTAGTGTGACAAAGAAAGAGACTTTCAACTTCCAAGCCACCAGGGTTATTGCAGTGTCTCATTTGCAAGTCGGTGCCATCTATTTACTGTTTGGTAGCTCATTAGGTGGCAGTGACACTGGCACTGTTAGCGGTGGGTAGCAGACCAAATTGGAGAAGTCACCACTTAGGCCCTTGTTAATTGGCTTGCTCATTCACTGTCACAACAGATAAGCAACTTGCAGAGCAAGAAATCCTTCTTTCATGGCCTCTAAATTGTCTGGCCACATGCTCCCACATGGGGAACCTCTCTCTGCAGTGTACATGTGCAAGCACTGAACTGTCTGAGTTTTTTTATGTTCCGTGTAGGTAATCAGCATGGCAGGAGGCATCTTGGAAGGGAGAGTTTTTGAAGTCTTTTGCAAAGGTTTTATGCATACGTACTTTCTAAGGACTGTCTGTTTAGTCTTCAGTGTAAGACAATGCATGTTTGCCGTGGTTTTCTCTTTCATCTTCTGATTTTTGACTTCCCAATTTCCCCGTCACAGAAAAGTGTGTTTGTGCTCTCTTCCTCTTTTAGACAGAAATCCACTCCCAAAATCATTTTACGCTATCAACTAAATTCCGAAGGTCCTCCGTTAATGGGGTTCCCAGATTTCAGTAATAATAGGGCTTTTTTAAAAACTGTTATCCTTTTAATGCAAATGTGTGACATTCAGTTCTTAGATTGAAAACTGAACTGTTGTTCCATCTGTACAATAGCACGGAGCTGGGCGGCAGCTACGCTCTGTCCCAGTGGCATTAGCAGCTCCTTCCAAACATACAAGCACAGTGCTGAAAGCAGATACGCTCAGGACCTTTTTGATTGCAAAGCATCAAAAGCTTAAAAATGAAAAATTGAGTTCCCCAGAGTTTACACAGCTTTGAACATTATCATAGGTACTTTGTATTGTGGTAATTCATGCCATGCTTACATCTGAAAAAAATAAAAAGGGAAAAATCAAAACCACTGGTCAGACTCAGTATACTGAGACCACTGCTTGTTACTGTTTGTGCTGAGAGGATTGTTGTCCTGGTTTGTTTTGTTTTGTTTCATGTTACATACTCAGTTTTAGTGTGAGTTCTTCCTGACCTAGATTTCTGGGCAGACTGAAGTGGAGCCAAAAACTGAAAAAGTGCATAATTATTCATTTATTTATTTTTAAGCTATACAGCTCTATTAAGCTTTCAGAGAATCCTTTATAGCCTGCCTTTGAAGTAAACTAAGCTAGAGATCAGCCAGAGAAGAATTAGGTTGACGCTGCATGGTTCTGATTGCAGATAGTCTGTGTACAGTTAAGATCTGGATACTCAGAGGTAGGAAGAGGTTATGCTTTTTTTGGACTGCAGAGAAGAGGGGGAAGAGATCAATACATCCAAGAGAAATACTTTACACCTTTGGTATGTTCTGAAACCTCAGATGCTGGCACTGCTGTGAAACAGCTGAGAGCTGGAAGATTATTCCAGTTACTGACATGTAAATGAGCAGACCACACATTAAATCTGTATATACTCCATCTGCCAAGCCATTCATTCTTCCCAACTTGGGACAAATTAGAAACTCTGGCCCAGTGGCGGAAGATTATTATTCCTTTCCCAGTCCCCCAAAGCAATACATTCTCTGCTTTGAGTCTGATTGAAAACACTGACCTGGAGGTGAAAAACACTGTATCTGTCCCCCTGATTCATCCAGACTCTGACCTAGGCAGCAGTGAAACCACAGGCTTCTTTCTGGTCTCAAAATATTACCCAGCTGCCCTCATGGACTGAGGGCCAAAACTGAACTAGACAAAAAGAGCTCATGCCCTAGAGCCACCTAGTCTAGTGGTTACAATTTTGTCATAAATATTGCATTAGACTAACTTAATAGAAAATGTATTGAAAGTGAATGTGTAAATAAAGCCTACAACCACTCCTGTAAGTAAATGGCAGGAGGCTGTGGCAATGTAACCTACCCTTCTGAGAGCCAAAGGACCCGTGGCATCAATTCAGAGTCTGTCCTCAGCTATTCTGACTTGCTTCTGATTTTGGCCCTTCTTCAGTAAGTTGTGCTAGCAGAGCTTTTTCATATTCCTTCCAAAACACATGGAGTCATAGAATGGCTTGGGTTGGGAGAGACCTTAAAGATCACTGAGTTCCAACCCCCTGCCATGGGCTGGGTCATCCCACCAGCTCAGGCTGCCCAGAGCCTCATCCAACCTGGCCTTGGGCACCTCCAGGGATGGGGCACCCACAGCTCTGGGCAGCTGTGCCAGGGCCTCACTGCCCTCTGAATGAAGACTTTCTGCCTAAAATCTAATCTAAATCTTCACTCTCTTAGTTTAAAGCAATTCCTACTTGTCCTGTCATGGTCAAACCATAGGAGAGGTATTCCAGCCTGCTGATGTGTCCTCCTCTGGACCTGCTCCACCAGTTCCCCATCTTTTTGTGTTGGGGGCCTTTATCCACTGATGCCATCACTCCATCATAGAAGGTCACCACCAGGTTGGACAGGCACAATCTTGGTGCCCTTGGTGACACCATGCTGGCTGTAGCACAAGCGCTTTTGGTGTTTCTGCCCAACTCTGGAAGTCCCTAGAAGTCTCCGCTTTTCTGTTTGTGCTTCTTCTTGTTAGCAGTGCTCTGAGCTTGCACAGAACAGGAGGCAAATATACCAAAGCATGTCAACCACCTGGATTAATTAGGTCATACACTACCAATGGATCTACAATGAAGTGGATGATTATTAAACCAGAAACCTTGTGGAAACTGGATACCTCCTCTATTACATTTCAGCTTCCTTAACCTTTTAAGTGCCTCATGGCAAGAACAGTGTTGTGTGTGTATAAAGCACTTTACATTAACAATAGCAGGAATAATAACAATATTAATGTGTTTCTCCTTTGGGGTAGGTAAATATCACTCTTCATTTTACAGCTGATGAAACAGACACAAAGACGTACAGGATCATGCTCAGTACCAATTCATGCTTCATTAACAGACCCAAGACTGAGCCCAGGAAATGGATTTCCTTGTTCCTTGCTTTTACCATTAGATAACACACCCTCCTTTGATGACATCCAGTCTCTCTTGTGATTTTTTTTCTGCAGAAGGTACAGCAACAGCAGCCTGGAGATTGAAGATGAACCTCCTTGTGCGGAAGAAATCGATTATAACACTGACAGTTGCTCTGATGGCGAAGGGGACTTCTCAGAGCTAGACCAAGAGATCCAGGAGTGCCTCTCGTGGGTGGAAGTAGAGGCAGAAGATGAGGGAGAGACAACAGGACAGACATGCAGCTCCAAAGCTCTCAGGGGGCTTTACATTTCCAACCAGCCAGCATCCAGCAACACAGCTCTTCCTCTGAGTTCTGCGTCGCTTGGAGCGTACAGTGGGTTTGAGAGCAGCCCTGCATGAGCAAGACTTTGACTTTCAGGCTACTGCTCATGTTTGTCTGTTTGCCAGCTTCAGCATCCCTCCCAGATGTCTTGCTCCAGTTCTGCATTGACAGTTGTCTTTATGTTTGTGTGATCTGTATACATGTATGTACTGAGAATGTCTCCTTGAGGCAGAGATGTCTTCTTCACGAGGCAGAGATGAGGAGCCACTGGCCCCAGTGGTACTGTAAGAGGACATCATCCTTTCCTAAACAGAATCCTCATCCCACGGCTGCCTCTAGTGTGTGGATTCATATAGATTGATATGAGGAATGGTTTTCTGACTTTTGAAGGAACATCCTTTTTCCTGACTTAGGCTTTTATTATGGACAGCAGCCTTTGCCCACAGATCTCAGAATTGTGGCAGTTTGTGAGGCCTTTGGTGATAGCTCTCTATTACCATTCATTTCTCTTGAGCTGTGGAACATGCATCTGAGTTCTGTCTGATCAGGATTTTGACCATGTTTCCAGCAGTTTGGGTCAGGCTGTGCATGCTCCTGAACTGGTTGTATCTCAGCAACAGCATGTGAAACCCAATGTGCCAGAGTAAGGAAAGCACCACCATATAGAGCAGTCCTCTGGAAACCTGGGCTAAATTTACCTCTTTGCTTCACTGGAATGAACTAGTCCAGCATAATCTCATTTGAGCCACTTCATCCTTGAACTGATGGGCCCAAGTGGAAGAATTTGTTTCACGAACTGTGGAATGATACTTTCTCTATGATTCTCTGTGAGACATCCTTCCAGCAGGATGCACTAAGGGAATACAGATAATGTTTAAGGCTGCTATTGGGAGTGAGAGAGGCTGGAAGCATTTCAAGGAGAAAAACGTGTTCTCTTGAGGTAGCTAGGGTCCTCCAATATTATGTCAATTGGATTAGTGATGGTGGCAATATCCAAGGGTGAATTTAGCCCAAGAATCAGTCTAGTGACTGATTATTCTTTGTTAGTTTTAATATGATACCACTAAGGAAATCTAACTCATGGAACAGGACCCCATTGTGCCGGATAGCAATATAACAGAAGACATTAATGGTAGGTTATATATAGGATGCATTCTTCTGGCAATTCCCATAAGGGAACAACTTATTTTATCTCCAAATGGAAAAAAAAAAAAAGAGATTTCTCTTAAAATTGCCTGCAAAAACAGATCTTGATTTTATAAAGTGCTCTCTTACAGAATAAGTAACATAGCAATGTCTTTGCAAGCCTAATTCCACCAGCATTAGAATTCACTGTGCTTTCACACAGATGTCCAAAGCAATGGAGATGCAGCTTCTTGAGCTCCAACACAGACCAAGAACACAAATGCATGCCTGAGATCGGTAAAGCACAAAGCCTACATCACATCACCTCTCTCCTCATACTGCCTGTATTTCTCACATGTCTGCTGCTGCACATGGGGAATTGCCTTGAACCCAGATGGAGGTAACTGCACTGTGCAAGAGGCTCCCAGCTCTGTCGCTGCTCTCTTTATAAGGCTCAAGGAGGACAAACATACAGTGTGTTGTAGTACTACAGACTGTAGACCCCCATTACTGGTGATTACTGTTATTATTGATGTGTGATTAAAAGCACCCTGTAATCCTCTCATCTTTATGCTGTTTGTGGATAGAGCTGTTGGTGCCAACTGAGTTTTTTCTTCTGATACATTTCTGATCCCCTTCCCCGGACTGCCTGAGCATACATTTCCATCAGGAGCCAGCTCCTTGGAGAAACTATTTCTTCCTGTGCTGCTGGAGTTTCGGTATGCAGGTTTCTAAAGCCTTCAACACTGCATAACAGTTCTCTGTGTTTCTAGCTCTCTCTTTATGGCTGTGGTCAAAAGACAGGCAGCTTGGGTCCTCAGAAGCTGAGCTTCATAGACTGAGCTAATTCATTAGCTATAGTGTTCTCTGTACAGATATCATGTTCTGCTTGCCTTAGCGTGCAGCTTGTTGCATACAATACTGAATTTTCATAAAAGGATGGCTCACAGGAATGGACACCAATGAGGTAAAACAGGTGTTCCCATTTTAATAGTTTGTATAACATTGCTTAAAAGCTTATTATTAAAAAATGATATGTGTGCATAGCTAACTTCAAATTCCGACATTCATATGCATGACAAAACACTCACACTGTGCTGAATCCAGTCTGCAGTGTACACAGGCCGTGGTGTAAGATCTTCAGTATTCTATGTGGCCCCAGGACACTGGGCAAAAAGCACTACTGGGCATATACATCTGTAGATGTGCATATATATATGCGGGCTACTCCGAAAATAATACCCCCTGTTTCTACTAGTTTGATCCACAATGCCAGAGGCTGATACTGATGGTATGGCAGCATAGGTTGAACCTTTCCAGCAATATTCCATTACATTTTGTTGCTGTGACAGATGGCAGCAGAGGGGCAGTCTGACAGAAGGTGTCTGACATAGGAGTGCATATGAAGCAAAGGGGTGGAACTGAATTCCTGCATGGGGAAAAAATAGCACCCATTGACACTGACGCTTGCTGAATGTTTATGGAGACCAATGAGTGGATGTGAGCACAGTGAGGCAGTGGGATGTGTGTTTCAGCAGTGGTGGCAGTGACACTGGGTCATCTCCACTGAGAAAATGCATAGCCAATGGTGGTAGCTATGCTGAAAGTGGTGTTTTGTAGCTGCGAATGTGCAGATAGATGATGTACTCTTTGCATCTGTTGTACCTTCCATGGATATAAAAAGGCAGCATTACTTTTGGAGCAACCTATGTACATCTAGAGCTGCTCTTACCTCCCACACTACGTTCTGTACCAACACCCTTCCATAGCAATAGTGGAACAGTGCTCCCTGATGTTTGCCACTGGTGCATCTTACTGAAAAGAAAAATAAATCAGTGTTTCTCTTCCTGCGACACCGGTATTTTAGGTATTGTGCTGCTGTGTCATAGGAAACACCTGGCCCAGGCTTCTCCCTGACAAATTCCTTGTTGTGCCAAACAACTTCTCAGCAAGGGGTGAGGGCACTGCAGGAGGTGGTGGGCAGGTGAACCCCCAACCCATGGGTACCCACTCTGCTACTGAAGAATTGGGAGTCAAAAACATCCAGAGGGAGGAGGGTTGGGTGACCAACTGTCAGGGAATGGAACCTGGAAACTTCCAGCAGAAACAGTTTGATGGATGGCGTTGTCTCTTCCAAGAACCTCTATGGGAAGCAGATGCTCTTCTTCTTTTGATAGACCTCTAGAGGTCAGGAGAGAACCTCCACTGCTTGCCACTCGCTCTGTTATTAAAATTCTCCCTGAGTTATGGTAATTAGGCAGAATTAGGCTCCGCACAGAGGAACGGAAGTGCATTGACTTTAATAAAACAGAGTGTAAAACAACTTTAGATTAACTCCAGCCTTGTTTATTCTTGCACACTTGTAATTCTGATTTGGTATTTCCCTAGTGAATGGAGCTGTTGTCCCCTATGCTAAGGCACGTCACCTCACTTCAGCCCTCTAAGTGCTGAGCAACGAGGCCACTGCCTTTTCTTGCCATCACTAGCTAATCCCAAAGTACTTGGAAACAGCGATGGAGAAGGGGAGGGAGGAGAGGGACGTCTCCCTGCTCCCTACCATTGACATTCCTCAAGAGTCAGCAAGGCTGTCAGGTTGAGACGCGAGCCAAATATTTCCGTAATGGCCAGCAGAGACAGCATTCAGATAGTCCGCACCGCAGAAGCCGTCCTGGGCTCCCGCCAGACACATTAACTTTTTTTACTGATGCCTTTTGTCTCACTGACTCTCTTAGCGGCTCTGAATAGCCGTGCTCTCCTTCCTCCCCTCGCCGTGGGTGACATGACATGGGTAAGAGATGCGGCCGGAGCCATGCTCACACTGCTGCCTCTGTTTCAGCCTTGCGCCGTTTCCTATCGGAGGTGATGCGAAGGATGCTTTGCCAGAGCCTGGCAGAATACACGTGTGCGTAAGCCTCTGGGCTAAAAATAAATAATTAAACAATAAAAATAAAAAAGAATCAAGTCAGCAAAGTGAAGGAAGAACGAAATCTAATTAGTTTTATCTGCTGTTTGTTATGAGGCTGTCAGAGTGCTCTATTCCCTGGTTTTACAGCACTCTGGAAAATAACAGTGATGATAATATTACACAACTGTGCGCAGGGTTGTTCTTGAGGCAAGGAGGGAGCAGATTAGGGAGGGGAAAAAAAAAAAAGCAGCCCCACTCCTCACCGTTTTTCTCCTCCTGCCAAAAAGCAGAGGTGCCAGATAGCGCTATCTCCTGTCTTATCTGTCCTCAGAGGTGATCCACTCCATCCATCACTGGGAGACAGAAAGCACAAGTGGGCGACTGCTTGGCATCCAACTAAGGACACTTAAAATGTATCCTTTGTTCTCCCACAGATCTCCTATGTGTTGCTGACTGAGTCGCTTAGCCTTGGCTCCCAGCCTCAGTTCTGATGTGAAACCAGAGCACGGTGTTGGTTCCTCATAGCAAATACAGCAAGGCACAAGTGACATGGTAGGTGTGTAGGGTGAGGGGCAAGAAATAGAGATGTAAAGCTGCCCACATGTTTATACTACAGGGATTTCAGCATCAAGTTGCCAATTGATGAGGCAGCTGGAATTATTCTGTGCAGGAGTGCGGTGGTAGTTGCCATCACTGCTTTCCACTTTATCGATGTATAGTGATGGTTCATTAGGCTGTTCCTCTTCAAAAAGTACTGGGTAATTTTAAAAGTCTCTCTTTGCAGGTTGTTATCAACCTATCCTGTCCCATCACCTGGTCCTCACACCATGGAAGCTTTCACAGCTGTTTTAGAGAGAGTGGGATTTAACCCTGTGTGTTTGTGAAGTGTCCTGTGGTTTTTCAGGCTGAGGGCTGGCCACAAGTCTCCAGCTGGAGATAACATGCAAAAGATTGGAGTGCTAAAAAGTCTGTATTTGTAATCAAATCAGGAAAAGATGAAAGAGAAGGGTAAAGAAGGAAGAAGATATAAATTGGAGAGGAAGAAGGAGACTCAGTGAAGGGGGAGGGATGATGAGAACAGAGAGAGATGGGAGTAGGGGGCATTTGGGGGAAAGACAGGCAGAGAAATGGGAGAATTGTTCCCATTTGTGTATCTTCTTCCGTCCCCAGATAATGTGTCAGTATTAACAGTACCAAGAAACAGCCCTCTCTACTGTAGAATAAATCTGCCACTGTATTCCCCACTCCATAAACGGCAGCCAAGTCTGTATCCTCAGCACTGCATTGTGTGTTGTGCTGTGTTTTGTGAGTGCTTTTCATGATGGTTAAGCCTGTATCATTTCTGGCCTTAGGTTTCCTCTCTAGGGACTCACATCCTGAGACATATTCTGGAAGATCCAACATGTTTTATTGTTGATGCAGCATTTTGTGGCTACTTTCCTTGCCTTTTCTTTGTTCTGCTTCTTTTATTGCACTTAAGGAGAAGTGAAAAGAAGGGAAATGAATGAGGTGAACAGGAGAGAGTAAGAAAGAAAGGAGAAGGTAGAGAAAAGGGCCTGGCCATCATTCTAGCAAGATCTGCAGCAAGATGGTGAGGCAGCTGTTTTGGCATTGAGTTTTTTAGCCTTCGATTAGGCAGCTTGTAGCTCATTCAGGGTGAGCAAGAGGGAAAGACAAATCAATTACTGCAAACAATCATCCACTGGATACCCTGGCAATAATGCCAGTCCCAATAAACAAACACTACCTTTGGCTAATGGACCTCTGGACACCAGCTCCTAGCCAGCTGATGCAATTGCAATCAGAGCCCTATTTCTTGCCTCCCTTGCTCCTAAATGCCTGACTGATGGCTTTGTCTGGATGGTTTCCAGTGTATGCTTTCCATGTTTACAGTGCATGCTCATGCACAGATCTGCAAAGATTTCCTGGTTTTGCCACAACATTTTAATTTAAATAATAATAACTATATATATATATTTAGCTTTCTGTGCTTGTTTCCACATCCATGGAAGTATTAATATTTATTTGCAGGGAAAAGGTCAACAAGGAGATTTAAATCACAAGTATTTACAGCACAATTTCAGATCCTTAAAGAAGGCAGATGGGAGGGAATAATTCTTGCTTCCATCATATATCTGCAGTCAGTGAAAGAGAGAAATGCTGCCCGTTGCTGGGATCTTTGGTAATTCCTTTCTAGGGGCAACTAGCTTTCCTTTAGTCTTTGTGGCAGGTGGCACAGGTGGACCAGGCAAATCTCCATGATGAAAGCAGGAACAGTGCTGACAGAAATCCTTTGTATTATTTGACTAAACAGTGGTCTTCCAAGAATCAATCGTAGCGCTATTTAGGGAGCTGATAAAATGGAAAATTTAATAGAGGCGAAAAAGAGAGGCTTGGAAGGATAATGGAGCAGACTGGTAAACATCTGAAATGATCCCAAGTACTAGGAGTGTAAGGGCCGAACAGAAGAATATGAAGCCTTAGTGCATATTCCAAGATATGACTTGATCAGTTTCCCAGACACGTGGAAAAGAGAAGGTAGGAACAACAGAAGAAGGATTAATTGGCTGTGAAGCATCAGGGAATTGATAGCTTGGGTCAAGGAAAGAGGAATACAGGCCAGCAAGCACTGACTTAGAGATTAGAGCAAAGGTAGAATGACAAGATGTCCTAGGGCAAGGGGAAGAATAGAAGAAAAGTGAAACACAAAGTGCGTGTGAGAAATTCATTTTTATTTTAAAAACGAAAAAAGAATTGTTTAAAAAATTGAAGCAATAGCAAATGACTCGAAATGAGAACGGACTGGTACCAAAGCATGTAAGATGAAGGATGAAATCAGAAAGGTCCTCGCACAGAATGTGTTAGTGATGGTTAGGGATACACAAGAGAAGAAAAAGAAATCCTATAAATATGCTACGAGGAATGAAAGCATGCATTACGTACCACAGGAGGAGAGCACATACAGAGAGTTGGAATAGTCATTGTATTTTTAACTCTGTTTATCACCAAAACATTGGTATTAGAATCATGGAATTGTAGAAACATCAAATATCTTAGGTTGGAAGGGACCTTAAAACCCATCCAGCTCCAACCCCCTGCTGGTTGCCCACACCAGCTCAGGCTGCCCAGGACCCCATCCAACCTGGCCCTGAGTAAGTGAATTCAAACAGTTGGACCTGAGGGAATTCCCCTTCAGACTGCCCAAGGAGAGCAGTTTTTGAATGGTTAAGAATGGACTTCAGAAGCTTCTCTCATATTAAAAGGATTCTGCAGACTGGAGAAGGGCAAATAGGGTATTTGTTTGTGAAGATGGAAAAAGAAAGAGCCAGCTAAGTGGAGTGCCTGCAGAGAAATCTCAACAAATTATGAAACAATCAATTAATTAGCAGCTATAGGATAAGAAGGTGGCAAAAGACAATCAACATGGATTTGTCAAGCTGATCTAATTTTGTTCCTTTATTGGCTAATTGGCTTAGAGGATAAGGCAGGAGTAACATATGCCTTTGCTTCAGGAAAGCTTTCAATACTGTCTCACATAACATTTCCATAAGGAGCCAAGGAAGTATAGTTTATATGAAATATGTGTAAGATAAATGCATAGTACCTGATAAATAACTCATGAATGCTAGGGCTCATCATCACTTTACTATTCTAGAAGTTAGGCCAAATTACTCTGTGAGTAGAGAAGACGTAGAGAGAGACACAGAAGGTCTACATGCCTGCTAAAACAGTTGTCTAAGGTATGTGAAAATAGTCTTTTGCTGAGATAGTTCTTTTCCTCATTAACTTCTTAGTGAAGCCACCCCAAGAAGATATCCCACAACAACACCTGCATGGTATTGTTTTGCTTAAGCAGCTGTGAGTATACTGTGAACCAAAACGTCCCTGGAGGTCTTCAAGAAAAGGGTGGATGTGGCACTGAGGGACCTGGTCAGTGGGCATGGTCTTCCAGTCTTAATGATTCTGTGATTCTGTGATGAAATAACACATTATTTATATATTTTTAGAAAAGCCAAAAGCATTTTATTGAAGCTCAGTTCGCTGTTCACCACTGTTTATGTCAACACACCTCAATAAGTATCAGTCTCACCTCCACCTCTCCCATGTAGGAGTCCGCACCAAAGCTCCCCTCACCCAGCTCAGTTACCCCATCCTTTGCTCATCCAGTCCCACTCCTCCACATCCAAAAACCCTAAATGCTGGTGATTTGAGGGGCACCATCCCAGACAGAGCTGTGGTTGGAGCATGCACTCGCTGGCGGCTGGCACTCAGGTAGATGCCAAGAGCCTTAGAGCAGGGAGTGCACGGTAGAGCTGCTGTGCCAGATGGCCTGCCTGCTCATGGTTGTAAGAGCTGCTCTGTACTTTTCAGCTTTACTGATGCAGAGAGAACATTTTGAACTGTCTAAGTCTTATAACCTTGTATCATTGGCACACGAACAGCAGCAGCACACTGCTGAACATAATAACAAGGGGAGAAAGAGCTGTGGAATTAAGTGAGAATTTAAATCTTAGGGTTCACAGCTCAGAACGAGAGGCTTTAGCTGCGATATTTCCAGGAATTGGTTGAGTCATGTTTGAGAATAATGGATAAGATGAATACTTTTGTGACTATAGCTGAATAAATTATTTGCCAATAATTTTGACTGTGATTTGACCAGTCCTAGCTGCTTTCTCTAATGCGTATGGTGCGGGAACATTCACTGTATTCTGGATGTGTGTGCCAGGTATGCAGCTCCAGTCCTTGGCATCTAGCAGTGAATTTATTCCCCAGAGACAATTTTGAACACGATTTACCCCAGAGCGACCGAATCCAGGATTTGATCTGTCATATTCAGAATGATTCATTTTTCACCTCATCAAGTAAGAAGAGAGGAGAGAAGACGAGAGTGGGAAAGTTATTTTGCACTTCACAACAAACCCTTTTCTTCAAAGTCAGAGCTGCCACGGCACGGTATGCGGTGGCCCATCGAGGGACACGACAAATGTTGCTTGGCAACTCCACACCATTGATGGGAAACTCTCAGCATCAGAAATGGACTGAGATGGAGAGTGAGACTGTGGCATGTCAGGATGCTTGCTCCCATCTGTCCCTGCTGGAATTGACACCGCTCATGCCCTGGTAATTGTCAGAGGCACCAGTCAACGCAGTTCTTTCTGGTGGGTGAGAAAGTAATTGGGGGTCAAAAATGGGGAAATGTCCTCTGCCCCCTCCCACAAAGAGACTTTGGATCTCTTAATGTCCCGAAGGTTGCTGAATTCTCCCCGTGCAGCTAGCTGTGAGCAAACCTTACATAGCTCAGAGGTGTGGCTTAGTTAAATGCTACTGTTAAAAAAAGAGGTTCACAAAGAGCTTCTTGTCCTCTGCAGCACTGCACAGCCACCTTGGCGCATTGTCCAAGGCATCCAGCCCTGATGTAGTGTGCTGTAGCTCTGATAGCCTGCGGATTTCAGAGAAGCCAAGTTTGCAACAAGAGGCCACTTGTTAGAGCTGGAAAGAATGGTTTTCAGGCACTGTATTCCTTCATCAAGTGTTGTCACTGTAGAAAGATGATGAGTTAAATGAAACAGGTTGATTTCAGAGAGCAAATCGCATGTGAGTTGTGTGCTGACGTGTTTTGCCAAACTCCTGGATATTTGGCGACAGCAAACAACTGCAGAATGCACTGTCTGTGTGTGTGCCTGCACACAGCACACTTTTGGTATTTTCCAGCTCAGTGCTGATGTGGATCAAGGATTATAGAATCATGGAATCATAGAATGGCTTGGGTTGAAAGGGACTGAGCTGCAACCCCTGCCATGAGCTGGGTGTCCCCTACCAGCTCAAGCTGCCCAGGGCCCCATCCAAGCTGGCCTTGAGCACCTGCAGGGATGGGCCACACACAGCTCTGAGCAGCTGTGCCTCACCGCCCTAATAAACTTCACAGGCATTTAGAAAAATGGGATTTGGGGGTGCAAGTGAATAATCTATGGAAGCTGGTAGTTCTGCTTCCCTCACTATCAAGCTGGAGGAAATATGGCACTCACCTCTCTCTGACTTCCCGCTGCGTTAGAATGTCTCTTTCTTCTCAGTGGGAACTGAAATTTTGGAGCAAGAAGGGATGTTTTCAGGGAGCTGGCTTTTCCTTATCACATACAATAGCAATAATCTAAGAGTTTTGTTTATGGAAAGTGCTTGCGCTGTAGTAATGCTGCAGGTTTTATCAAAAATCAGTATATATGCCTTTGAAAATCCCCAACAGTCTATGTAGACAATACATGCAAAATATCCCCTGTTGTTCTGTCTTAGGCTTGTTAGTGGCATACTGTCTTGGTTGTTTTTAAGTAAAATACCCTAAGAGTTTCTAATATGCATTAGAAATTGGATTTCTCCTTTTGCAAGCTGTTTTCTGCATCTTTCCACCCCAGGAACGCACCTCATTTTGGCAGGGCTTCTCAACTTTTTTTTTTCTCAACAATTTTTTTTTACCCCAGGTTACGACTCCACTGCCTAAATATGACGACTCCTCATTGCCTTGCTCCCTGAACATAGGCTGATATGTTGAAAGACTGAATCCAGATGCAACTGTTTCTGGCTTTATTTTTTTTTTGTGTGCCTTTATGAAAATTTCACAGTCATAGGCTATTGCTGCATGTGGTGCTGTCTTGAAAAGCCCATGTAAACTTTCAGCTTCCAACTACAGCTAAATGCACTTACTTTTGCTTCCTTTTGGGTAAATAAGTCAGTGTTTCGTAAGTGTTTCTCCTATCTGTGTTTTTTTTTTTTTTAATTATTATTATTATTTTAATTGAAAGTTTGACTTTGTAAACCCTCTTCGCCTGCTGTGTCTTCATTACACTAATTGAAACAATTACATGACGTTTCCTGAGGATGGATTCTTCCCTGTGTGACCACCGAGCCCAGTTCTGATCTTCCACACACAGGTGTTGTGTTGCTCAGGTGGTGGTTTTTTTTTTAACCCTTTCCTTCACAAAGATGTCCTGAGGAATGAACAGTCTAACATATATGACATATCATAGCAGAAGCCTTGGTTTAGTCTCCTATCCATTTTCTTATGGAGATCCCTTGCCTCACTGACATTTGTGGGCATTTGTTCCTGCCTCACTGGTGGAGACAACGAATTTTCATGGAAGGGAGGGAAGAAATTGAAGAAAAACATCTTTCTTAGGCTTTCGAGGAGGCCTCACTTACCCTCTCTAGCCTGTCACACCCATGTACGTGGTTGTATACCCACATCACTCTACACAACTGCAATTTGGACTCCCCACTTGAATCCCTGCTTGCCCAGACAGGTGCCACTCTCATCTCTCTGCCCCAGGCCCTGTGATTGCCTGTGTGCTGCCTCCTCCCGGTGATCCACAGAATCATAGAATGGTTTGGGCTGAAAGAGACCTCGAATAATATCTTGTTCCAACGCTCTGCTCTGGGCTGGTTGTCCCTGCCAGCTCAGGCTGCCCAGGGCCCCATCCAACCTGACCTCCTGGGGCACTCACAGCTTCTTTGGTTTGTGTTTCAGGTTAACATCCTGCATGCAATGTTTGTACAGAGACCAGCCAGGGAAGGCTGGGATTTAGATTTCAGTCATGTTTCTAATACCTCTGGTTTCCTGTAGCTTTCAATCTTCTTTCCCAGAGGCATTTCTCCTGAAGCACCTGCTCACTCTTGCTTCTGCTGCTATTCTAGGGCAGTGCAGAAAGCAGGAGGCCAAGGAAACCCCCACTTTGGGTGCCAGCTGGCCATGCTGGCACTGCTGTGGGTAGGGGCTGCAGCACTGCACTGCAGAGCAATAACACCTTTTTGAAAAAATAATTGCTTTTGATTAAAATGTAAGGGTGCCATCCTCTTTTTGTTGTCATTAATGAGGGCTGCAGGCTATGGGCCTTTGAAGTATTTTCTTTTGGCTCTCCCTGTTCTTTCTTTCTTATTCTCCCTCTTTTTTTTTTTTTTTTCTTTTTTTTTTTCTTTCTTAATTTTAATTCTCTCAATTATCTGCCCTTTCCAGCTCAGAGTGAGATTTGTTAATTTCCACATGCTTACAAAAACCTGCCTGGCACACTCCAGCTCCCTGGCAGCCTCTAAATGGGCAGCCAGGCAGGGGAGCGAGCAAGCAGGCAGCACATCTGGCTCATTAGCTGCCCTGACCCCCCCTCGGCCCCTCCAGAGGGGAAGAAGGAGGGATTGCACAGGTACTCACCTTGCCAGAACAGCTCATCTCCTCTGCAGAAATGCCACTCAGCAAGGCATGAATGAACACGCTGCTGAGTTTAATTAAAGCTGTCCAGAACTGTTTTATTTGTCATCCCAGCCCCTTACAGGCTAATGGACTTCTTTACATCGTGTAACCTTGAAAGCATTTTTTTCTGTTTCCCAACCTATGAGTGGAATAACAGGAGACCAGGCTGAACCCTAATGGCCCCTCAGGTACTTCCATCTGTATGCCACAGCTGATTGCTAGCTTAGATGAGTCCAGAAAGGAAATAGTAAGCTTTGAAACTCGTTTCTCCTCTGTTCAGAGCTGTGGTGTGGGCAATGGAAACAACTGGGATGCTCATCTCTTTATTCCCAATAATTCAGCACAAAAGTGGCTCAGTGACTTACAGAGTCCTAGAATTGTTTGAGTAGGAAGGGGCCCAATAAAGGCCATCTGGTCTGACTCCCCTGCACTGAACAGGAACACCTACAGCTGATCAGGTGCTCAGGGCCCCATCCAGCCTGACCTGCAGTGTCTGCAGGGATGGAGCAGCCACCTCCTCTCTGGAAAACCTGTGCCAGTGCCTCACTACCCTCACTGTAAAAGACTTCTTCCTTATCTCCAACCTAAATCTTCTCTCTTTTAGTTTGAAACCATGTCCTCTTGTCCTACCAGAGCAGACGCTGGTAAAGTGTCTTTCTCCTTCCTTCTTACAGACCCCCTGTAGATACTGAAAGATACTCGAGTAAGATAATGCCACAGCTGGAGATCAGCTGGAGACATAGGAGAAAACTCATTCCCAGGAGAAAAATTGAGGTCTCAGTCCACTGGACAAAACTCAGCATACTCTGCTGCCATGCAGAGGTCGGGCATGTCACTGCATCTTCAGAGCCTCCTAGTTTGACCTTCGTCATCCTTAATCCCCAGTTTCTTCTTCCACAAAATCACATGTGAGTGCATATAACCAGAGTCTCTTTATCTCTCTCATTAAAGGCTGCCTGTGTGAGGTTTCTGTCGGGTCTTTGAGGAGGAAGAGATTGCTCTAGATCAGAGCAAGCTCTTAGCTAAAGTGCTTGCCCCAGATACAGGTATAAATCTGACTCAAACACTGCTCTGCTGGCCCAGCTAAACTGCTCGGGGAGGGAAAACTGAATCATATCAAAATAAAACTGAGGATTGAAACAGAGGATTAATAGCAACTTTACTAATGTTTTTCATTTTGAGATTCTTTAGACATCCTCTACCCCTAAGTGGTTTTCATATGTCAAGGAAGATATCCCTTTGAGCTGTGTGACTTCATGATAGCAGCTCACCTAAATATTGCACTGTGCTGGATCCATGCTTCAGTGTGAGGATGTAGGCACTGGGTTGTGCAAAAGCTATTTATTTCTGCCTTATCGAGGGACTCTGTATAATGCTGCCATTCCTCCCACACTTCTGTTCTCCTTTTGTTCTTAAGCTCAGGTGTGATCTCACTTTCCAGGCAGATGCTTCTCTCCTAAGCGCTATTCTAAAGATCCCCTTTCTCTGTTCCTCAGGCTGGAGGTTCCTTTTTCATTTCTTCCACAGTAAAAACAACTAATCATGGGAACTGATTCTAAAGAGATTGAAATGAATCCTCTGGTCTTAAATCTTCTGGTGCCTCCAGCAACAACACAGCAGAGAGCCCCAGAAGTGGCCAGCAACGCATCTCCAGAACCCCTTTTGTAGCATCTTTTGTCTCAGAGCTGAAAGGTGAGCTCCCGCAGGTACTGACCTGCATGGAAGTGCTTTGTCACTATTGAATCATAGAATCATTAGCATTGGAAAAGATCTCTAAGGTCACCTAGTCCAACTGTCCACCTACCACCAGTTCTGCCCACTAAACCACACAGAAGTACTTAGAAAAGTACCACATCTACCCACTGGTGGAAGTGATGGAGCTCCAAATGGGTCTGGTTTCTGGTACACAGACGTCAGCAGAGAACAACATGGGGCTACAAGGGGATTTGATGCACACTACAGTTTCCTCTGCCTTGCGCAAAACAACTCCAAATCCATCCATATTATTAAATTGCTGTGATTTAATAAGTCATCGTGTGCCACTGAGCAAAGATAACTGATAGCAGTCATTATCCCCAGGTCATGTCAGTAGGGTAGGTGACACTGAAACCTCTTCTACTATCATTTAGTAACTTCTATAGCTGTGGTAAGTTGATCGTATGTCCCCTGCTTCAAAATAAGACAAAACAGATGAGACGTGAACTGTATGTATCTGACTGAATGCATTTTAATCCCAGACAGCTAAAACCTCTGTGCCATCACTGAACAAAGTTCTGCTTTCCTCAGCAGCCCTGAGGTGAATGGTGCTAGCAACGAGGTTAAAAAATGATATTCATTCCATTGTGCTCTAAAGGGACTCTGCTTGAGCAAGGAGGTTGGACTAGATGATCTCCAGAGGTCCCTTCCAATGTCATTCTGTGATTCTGTGAAAAACCACCCAACCTCAGCAAAGCCCACTGGGACTCCTGGATTTTTTTCATTGGACCTGTGTTTTTTTTTAATCATAAATGAGATGATGATGAACGTGACACTTGGGTTGCTATGGGAACACAGCATGAAGCTCGTGTTAGCAGTGCTCCTTCCTGCAAGGGAGCACTGCTGGCTCTGGAGATGGGCGCAAGCAGCACCTGCCCAGGTCTCACCCACAAAATCTGGGGGGGGAGCACCATTTATTTTACCAGAGGAAGACCTGAAGGGACAAATCACTGCAAAGGTAGGAAGATGTGTCTGATAGTTTGTATGGAAATTGCAAAGCCCTGCTGGAAACTTGCCACAAAAATTCTGATGAAGATTGTAAGGGGGGGTCCACAGGGACCTGCAGACCAGGAGACTGCTTCCACCACCATGGGACATGCATGGAAGCTTTCAGCATGGGGAAACCTGGAGCCCTGAGCCGCCCTTGTAGCCACTACCTGGGCTGCTCCAGCATCAGCAGGAGAGTGGCAGAGGCCACTGCATTTCTACTTTCCTATCCAGCTTCCCCCTATCTCCTTCATTCAAGATTTACAAATCCCCCCTCATCCTTCAGAAATGCTCATGTTTACTTGGTAACACCCATGCCATCCTCCCACCTGCCCACCCTTAGGATTTCCCTGAGCCTCAGCTCAGAAATAATCAGGAGACACTTTTGTGCTGGTAGGAAACCATTTGGAGCTTTCAGAAAGACAGTTTCAGAGAGATTCTTCATTGTCATCACTATTTTTCTCTTTCATGGACCTCCCTTTAAATTCTCACCTAATAGCACTTCATCAAGGGAAGAAATACACTTGTAAAGATCTTACAGAATTAGGTTTTGCTGAAGCAAAGAACAGAGGTGAGGCTGAAATTCTGCTTGGAAGACAGGTGTAAACCATCATCAATCTGTTTCAATAATGCGATTATTTGAATTTTAGGTAGCAGGTGGGACCTCCCCAGAAAGAAAAAGAAAAAAAAAAAGAAACTCAGGGTAAGAAGAGCTGAAATTATAGGAGAAGGAAGAAAGGGGGTGATGAAGGCTGTGGCTTTGGCAGTACAGCTGCTTTTAGGGACTACAAGGAGGAGTGAAAAATACCACCAAGGGAATCCAGCCAGGTGGTTATAAAGTATGATAAAATAGGATTTAGGGGAACAGCTTGCAGCATGGTAAGTGTTAGTCTATAAGACCTGTCAGAAGTTTGGTAGAGAACAGCAAGAACAGCAGAAATAGATTAGGAATGTGAGGCTTGTTGCAAGTAAAGAAAATTTCTTTTCTGTCTGTCATAAATCTTTCCCTCTTCACCACTTTAGCTGCTTCCTGCACTCCCTAAGCAGGCTTAGTGCTCCTGCATGGCCAGAGGGTTTCAATTTGAGCTCCAAATAATAATAATAAATTCTATAAAGTGATTCCATGTGGAGAGGGGATATAATTGTGCTTTATGTTTACACAGTAGGGCCCACAAGAGTTTGGGTCAGGCAGAACACAGAGTGGTTTCTCACCTGCAGCTCGTCCTGGGCCTGATGTGCTGCACCTGTTCTGCAGTAACAGCACAAAGAAGATGGCGAGGGGAAAGCTGCTCTGGCTGGAGTTGGTGGGTTAGGGCTAAGTGGTGAGAGGAGATGTGATTTTCTGTGCTGAGTTGTAGCTGGGATGCTGAAGTTAAACATCTGGTTAATTGATAAGAGGAGCTACAGCAGCCCTGTACTTGTTACAGGGTCACGTTGGTCACTTGTTACAGCCATGCTGGGACGTGGGAGCTTGCGTTGTTTTATGATCGTGAGCCTGGGTCTCCATTTTGACTACACTGCAATGAGTGCCGAGACTGTGCCTGGAAATTGGATCATCTGAGCCTTGAACAATACCTGCTGCTTTTCCCAATGAGTCAGAAGCCAGCCTACTTCTGCAGAGCTTCACCACCATATTTGGACCCAGGTATGTCGTGTTTCATCCAGTGTTAAGTGGAGCAGGAGCTGCATAATGGCTGTGCTGAGATATTTCATGATTTCTGTTAGTGCAAGAGTCACATTTTAGGAAGAGCAGAGAGAAGAGTGTATCTGTTACCTCTTATTTCCTTGTGTTTGCTTTGGGATGTCTCATGCTTGGCCACTGCAGCTGCTCTGTCCTGGGGCTGCCTTGTAGGGAAGCTGCTCTGGGACTTGGTTCTTACAGTTGATAAGAATCTGTTTGTTGGGCAGCCAGTTCTATGGTGGTGGGAGGACCCCGTGATGGATATCTGCTGTCATCTCTGGGGGGAATTGTATTAAGGGCTTTTATTACTTAGAGGTTGTGGCTTGTTGGATGTGATGGCTGGCTTTAGGTTTGAATTGCAGTTTCTGCAACGTGGGAAACCCTGGCAAATCTTATGTTTCTACAACCTTTGTTTTTCTGTCTCTGCTTCCCTCAGCTGGAATGGGGATAGCACCTGTGCTGAGGCACTTGGTGCTGCTGTTCTAGTGAAGGATTGAGGGAATTTTTTTTTTCCCTTATGGTACTCCTTAGGCTGATCCACCACACTGACTGCTGTGACCTCCAGCTGCCCCATTTGTTCCTCTCATTCAGTAGGTGGTTAGAGGGCTGTATACTCAACAGCATGGATTCTCACTCTGATCAAATATCTTCTTTTTGCGAACTATCTCTGCTTGTTAAGTAGTTGAGCATTTCACAATTAGCAGAGTTTGTATGGGAGCTGCTGAGTCACGGCCTCAACCACTGATTGAGCACCTGGGGAAAGGACCCGGTCAGCCCTGGGAGCACAGGTGAAGGCAATTTAGCTTGGCTGCACCTCTCTTAGACCTCATTGAAGGGCTGACTGCCACTGTGGAAGGATCTCTTTCTGGAGATCCATGCTTGGTGAAGCTTTCCCCTGCAAACCTGGGATCTTCTGATATGGGTGAGCAATCTTCTTACCTTCCTTTATAGCATCTCCCTAGTATGCTGGACCTTCCATAATCGCACCTCTGTTTTAGCACTTCTCCCATCATATTGATCTGTCTAGTTGCTACAGAGTTCCCAGCCAAAAGCATGGGACTCTGGTAGGTACATGGTGTGCCCTAGAAGCTCAAGCTGGGGCTGTGTCTTCTCTTCAAACTGAATTTGATGGAGACTTATGTGCTTCCTGTATTGAGACTTGTGGAGAATTTTTTTTGTTGTCTTCACACAAGATTGTGCAAGGGAGAAGTTTAGCACTGGAGCTGTGTCTCTTTAAGGCAGGACCTAGAGCACTAATGTAATACGTCACATATGTTGTAGAAGGAAAGTTTCCTTCTGTTTTTTTGTTTTTAGCCCTAAAGGATGAGTTGGCATTGAGGGACACGATTTAGTGGGTGTGATGGGTGATCTTAGTGGTCCTATGATTCTATGTGTTCAGTGCGTGTATTTCCAAGGAGCACTGTTGTGCTCTGCGTCAGAAATTACATCAGGCCAAGAACTAACCCCTCCTGCTTGTTTCCTTTCACCCTGGTTAAGCTTTCTTGTCTGATGAGGGAGTATGATGCTTTTACATACCCTCCTGATGTTTCAGACTTTCCACAGCCATACTTTAGAATACTGAACAGCTCCAAAGCTTTCTGCTTCCTTGGAGCATCTGGCTGGAATACATCTGGTCAGATAAAGTCCTGTAGCTCTACCAAGTTCAGGGTCACTAAATTAGTCCAAACCAACCTTTCCCTTGAGATTTTCATTGGATGCAAAATCTACCTTTGTTTCCTGACTGAAGCTCTATAATTGCAGTGTCTGTGAGACACCTGCAGTCTCCTGAGGCTCCTGTTGGTCTCCCAACATCCAGGCCCAAGTCTTTCCATTAGTTCTGTGCACCAGAGCACTCATTCCGCCTTCCCATATGTCTTATATACTGAGTTCCCTGTCTCTGAGGAAAATTTCACATCTCCAACAGGGGAAATGTGGATATATTTAACTTTCCTGCAGAGTTTTGCTTGTCTATCCTTCAGCTGCATTTTTGCTTTGTGAGTTTGGGGTTTTTTTTGAGTTTTTTTCTTTTGTGATTCCATGCTTTTGCTCCTAATCCCACCACCTGGTATGCCTCTCACTGCAAAATCTCTACCTCCTCAGTGTATACACCCTTCAAATATTTGTAGGCATTTATCACTTCCCCCCTGCTTAGTCATCTCTCTGCCAAGCTAGACATATTTAGTTCTTCTAATCTTTCCTTGTGAGTCTCTCCCGCACTCATAATTCATTTCTCGTTGCTCTTCTTTGTATGCTTTCCAGTTTGTCAGCACTTAAGATATTATTTTGGGTGCTTTAATATGTGCAGGCATGGAAAAAAGAAGAGAAACTTCCTCAAAAGAGGAGGTAGCCACAGGGAATATCTAAAGTGGGCAAACCTGGGACTTCCTGTTGCAGGTTCTAGGTGAGTCTCTGAGGCTAGCTTAGTTCTTACGGAGTACTGATAGATGTGCTGCTAATGGATCAATGGTGAGCACCTTGCTCATATTTTTTTATCTCAGGAAAACGGTTCCCTTTTGGTCATCTACTGTTCATGCTGCAACCAAGATGTGGGGGAAAAAAAGGAATGCAATTCAGCTTTTCCTGTTTCTAGGATCCTACTTCTTTCCTTCAAGTAACTGAATGGCCATTGTTTGGATGGTAACTTAGTACAGCCACACCCTGGAGGGATGGCATAGAGCTGCTATTCAGTCTCCACTCTGTGGAATTTGGTACAAGAAATGGTTTTTGAGGTGTTCCTGGTATTCCTGTAGACAGTAATCTGTACTCTGATGATGTGATGTGAGCAGAATGATGGAGAGCAGCAAGTGCTCATTCATTAAATGCTTCAAGGTCTGTAGTTTTGCTGCACCGAGAGCTTTTCACATATTCCTCATCACCATGCAGTGACCTGCAAGGAAGCAGGAGTTTATCTTGCCAAGCAGCACTGTCAAATTTACTAATCTAAGATGGGTATCAGTATCAAAATGTTTCCAAAACAAAGCTAACTTCTGTGTCTGGTTCACTTCTAAATTTCTGCTGCCAATGCCAAACCAATGTGCTTTTTCAAATAGGAGTGAAAGGTTCTGCTTTGTTTCTTTCAATATTCTGTTCCTCCTTCCCATCCAGACTAGATGTTTATCAAACATCTGTCTTCTGGTTTGGTTGTGTCCAGGGGATGATATGAGCTTAATATGTATAATATGAAACTGGCTCAGCTGGTGGGGCAGGAAATGTTCCTCTACTGTGGTATCAGTGCTGCTTGACTATATTAAGTCAAGCTATAAAAAGTGAAAGCAAAAGCAAATGATAGCAGAGTTTGTTGCATAGGGGTTTTTTTGTTTGTTTGTTTGTTTTTGCAGCCAGCCCATGCTGGTCTGTGTCATCAGTTGGTGCCCCTTTACAGTACAAAAGATGGAAATGAAGAATGCCAAACTTGCTGAGTGAAGAGCTGCTATTGCTTTGACAGTGGATTGCCTTTCCTAGCTGTCTTAGGAGCAGCTTTGGAGAATCATGCTGAACAGTGTGTTACAAATCTATACACTGAATATTAAAAAAAGAGAGAGAATGCATTTACTGTCACTTGCAGGTTGACTTTCACCCTTCTAGTTGTCAGAGCATTCAGAAGCATTAAACAATGGGTCTTTGTCTACAGAAAGAAAAACAGTGCTGCTATCGCAGGCTCGGTTGGGAGTGACAAAATCATTCTGAAAAACTGTTAGAAACAAATGCTCTACATATTTCCACCAGGCTCAGATGCTTGTACAGGGGCCTGATTCTTGAACCAGCACTGCAACATCTACTTTCACACCTTCAGGCTGTTTGTTAACATCACCAACCCAGAAACAGGCAACTGCCTGCTGCCTTTGATGCTGTTGCAAACAGCCTTGTCTTTCCCAATGGAATCAGTGGTGTAGAATCAGCAGTCTGGCTCATCTTGTTTTGTCATGTTTGTCTGCTGTCACTCACATTCAGAAAGGAGGTGGGTTTTTCTGTTTGCTTTCACTTTAAGAGCAAGCTCTTGCTCAAGATCTGTTTGGTTGACAGTGTTTTCCAAACAAATCGTATATTGGAATCACTTTGTTCATTGCTGAAATGCAAAACAACACTTTTTACTGCAGAATCTCAGGAGACAGAGGAGATATAATTCAGCACAGCAAGATTGGTCCTATAGAATTGGGATTATTACTGTATTTAAATCAAAGTGCATTGAACTGGGGTTTATTCTGTGTGTGTATGACAAGTGAGCTCTCACTTAGGTACAGGTAAGTACTGAATCTTGCATCCTTTCTAGCTATTAGCACAAGAAAATTGTTTGTAAACAAGTATCCATGAAGTTTAATGGTTACTTCTCCGTCACAGTTTCCCCTTGTTACCTCATTGACTATTGTTTTACATTCCCATGGACTTTATTTACCTGATTCCAGTTTGAAAGTTCTCACCTTTAGTGATACATACTACTTGTATTTTTTGTTTTGAAATGAGCTCTGTATCAGTTGCTGCTCTTTGAGCCTAAACAACTAACACAAGGGCACATCAGGTTTCACCTGCTCCTGTTCCCAAGGTGTTGCTGAGCAGTGATGTTCAACCCCAGCCTCATTTCGATTCGTTGTAATGGAGTGATAACAAAACGCATGGCCGACTTCCCTAATTAGTCTCGTGCTCCTCAAGGTCTTTTGCTATTGCCTGCTGTTCTCTCATACAGTTCAGCTTTGTGGGCTTTGATATTTCCCTAAATGCTTTTAATAGTTCTCTCCCTCTTCCAAATAATTCTTAGGGCAGGAGCTGATATATAGCAAACAAAAAGCAATGAAAGAGTGGTGATGCATTGGTACAGGCTGCACAGGGAGGTGGAGGAGTCATTGTTCCTGCAGGTGTTCAAGAATGTAGAGATGTGGCACTGAGGGGCATGGCTTAGTGGCAATGTTGGTGACAGCTGGACTAGATGATCCTAGGGGTCTTTCCCAACCTTAGTGGTTCTATGATTCCATAGGGGACAGAGGTTTTCTCTTTAAAATCAATGTATTGTTCTTTCTCTCTCCCATAAGCACTAATGAGAGGTGAAGAAGAATAGAGCCCATTGTCTACAGACAGTGGGAGACTGAAGTTCTTCTCCTTGGACCATGGATAAGCCTCCTAGGAGGTGCTGTGTCAGAGCTGGTTTCTTTAAGGAAGGCTATTATGTAGAATCCTCAAATGGGGAGGAGTGGTGAAAGATATGATCAGAGTCCTTCAGCACTAATTAACTGGCCTCTGTAGAAATGCCTAGCTCTGTTCAGATTCCTTTTTTAAAAGGAAATCTCAGAGGAGACAAATGAAGTCTAGTTCTGTGAGTGCCAATGGAGACAGCTGAGAACAGAAAAGCTGTGGATTAATGCAATCAATTTTCTGTGGCCTACCATAGTATTGGACTTGGTTTTTCCCGCCTTCTTTTTGCATTCATGCATTGAAACATAGCAAGAAGTCTGTGCATTTCTCTTGCCTCCTTTATTCAGAAATCCCTAGGCTCTTCACAAACATTATCTGATTTTAAATTTCCAGCTATCTATCCATCTATCTAATCTCAAAGCATTTACGGATTCACAATGCGGAGGGATGGCAGTGCACAGTATAAATCAAAGTTTTTAGCAAAAGGAAATCACTAAATCTATTAACAAATGATTGAAGGACTCCAAATTTAGCCCTGGCAGGAAGTCAGGACAACAGTTGTCAGAAAAAGTAATTGCTATTTTACCAATCCATGCCCAATGTCCCATGATGAGATACAGAATTAAGATTGTTAGCATTTTGCAAGCAGATATTGAAGGTTGCAAGCAATTTAAGACTGCAAATAGCCATATTCATAATACGTTATTGCAATATTGGAGAAGAAAAGGAAATCTTGGGGGCAAAGTAATGAGATACTCTTTTCCAGAATATTCTCTTCTAGTAGATCTGAAGGATGTTTTCCTACTCAGCAGGAGGGAAAGGTTAAAGACCATTTGAATGTGTGTTAGCCTTCACATTAGGAATATCACTGGGTGTGCATTTATGTTTGAGGACTCTGTGTCACTTCTGCTGAATATACTGCCCAACTGTATTAGAGATACACATATAAAGTACTCAATTTGAGGAGTACAGATAAGAGGCAGGGCCAGCCACTGTGACTCATGCAAACAATTTTGACTGGAATTCTGAGCATACAGTACTACTTTGAATATGAATATAGCCCATATTCTGGTACTTAGGGAGAAGCTTCATGTTCTGTAGAAAATCTCAGTGATCTGGATGCTTGCATAGAGCTTCTGTCATTTTGCTTTTGTGCAGTAATGTGGGAAGCAGAGCTAGAGATTAGCAGGCAGACTTGTCACGGGCTCAGTATCTTCCAATGGTGTGGGGAGAATTGAAGGAATTTCCTTATGAAAGGATCTAGGAGGGCAACAGTCTATCCATTTTCAGTATTGACTGTCTATGTTTTGTGTTGTTGAGTCATATCGCAAAACCTGACTTAGTCTGGCTTTACTGTGCTCTGTATCTTGCTGATATTTTGAACTAAAGCAACTGAACTAACTGATGAACGCTAGCCAGTTATTTTGCCTGTCTGAATCGTCTTAACTAACTTTCAAAACTACATTGAGACATTTGACACTCCCGAGGGGGCCAAGCAGAACAGTGTTACGTTGACACATCCCATCACAAGGACTGATCCGTTAGCACTGAAGTAAAGCATTTCACTGCTGAACTTTGCTCCTCTTCGTTGTCCTTACAAAAGTACATTGTAACATGGAAGTACATTGTATTCAACATCTTCCAGCCAAAATCATCTTCATCAAGGCAAATTCAAGCATCTGACAGAGGTCATGAAGCAAATGAGGAATTGTCCCAACAATACCGAGACAAGGCATTAAAAAGGATCGAGAGTTTGAGTAAATCCGCAAAATAATTTGCATTTCAAATCTTAGGCAAGCAGCTGTGTAATTTCTGCCTTAGATTCACCGCTGTGATGTTCATTATCTGATTATCACTACCTACAACCTTCCAAGCACTAATGCACATTGTCGTCTTGGCTCTTGAGTTACTGAGATGTGTCTGACACCGAATTTGTGAGTAATTGCTAAGGCTCCCCTCAATGAAGCATCTCTGAGGACGCTCTTGGAAATTAAATGTTCCTTCTCAAGCCACTATTTGCTTACTCAATCTCTATCTTATTAACTAATTATCAAGTAAAAATGTTAATTTGAAATATGCATGTCACATTTGGGGGATGAAAGAACTAGAGATGAAAAGATACTCAGTGGATTAATGCTGAAGTATTTCTTCCATCGTGCCATCTTCCAGGCTCCTGCTATGACCTGACCCTGATTGACTGGCCGCCTTGTGCATGATCCAACACAATGCTACTTTGAGATTGCTGTCTTGAGTTTATAGTGCTGCAAATACTGTGGGTCACATCCCTTTATTTAACAGCCATAAACTCAACCGTAATATCCTTTCTTTCCAGTCTTTACTTCTTGAGCAGTGTCAAGATCCTTTAACTTTCCCTGAAAGAACTAATGGAAGGAAAACACTAGGTTGTAACCAACTAAATTCTGCTTGTCTTGGGCTGATTTCTGGGATCGTTTTTTCAACAGCAAGAAACTGAGTTTGTAGTGCCCAAGTCTTCCCTTTTGTGACTTAAGAATTGTCAGTTTCCCCAGTGTAATATAACACAATCCTCTTAAAGTGTTCCGTGCTGCCAAGGTGATCCACTGTACTTCTGCACTCAAAGCATATAATTAAAGGAGAAAAATAAAGACTGAAACCAGGCACCCATTTTTGCACTGCACCTTTATGTACCTTCCTCACTCCATTAAAGAAGAGAGCTTCTATCAAGTTTGTTTCTTCTCTGTAGAAGAAATGAGAGGCTAACCGGTCTTGCCTGAGGGAATTGGACTGTACAGTACCTGGAAGTGTTGTTCACAGCAGTAAACTTAAGCTTTGTGGATAGCTTTTTTTCATAGTGTAAAATACACATTTGTTATTGAAAATGCCTCTTGTATGCAATAGAACTTGATCTCACTTCAATTGTCAATGAACTATAAATATTTATAGCAGTGTGCCTATAGTGAATTTACTTGAAATTTGCAAGGCCATAAGCAAGATCATAATCTGATCCATTGTCCCCTCAGCAAAGGATTTTACAAGGTGGGGATCGCATTTGTAGGTCTTTATTCAGAGGTAACTGAAACAGACAAACAAATAAGAAATCCTCTTACTGCAGTCAGATCTTGGCTTGATATTTACGTGAAATATATTCATCTTCACCTTAATATAAATGTCCTTTTATTCACAGTGAGTAGTTTGCTATAGTTTCAGTTCATTTTCCTTTCTCAGAGCTCCGTGGCACTTCCACTGTTCACCCTTCATTTTCACAGTCGCAGCTTGAGGAAATTAAATATGACTGTGGAAGAAATGGAGGAGGCTCTGTTTCTTATGTGATCCGTATTTGGGTAGAGCTGCAGTTAATATTAAGTATGTACCTTTCAGAGCGGGCCTTTTCTGTTCTCTGGCAAATCTGTTTTCTTCTGTCTCTAGGAGTAAGTGCTTAGTTGTATAAACCAAAACAAATCCTGTGTTTCTCTATCTTATCAGCATTTGTGAATGCTGGAGAAAACGCTTCCAGCTGTCACTTACATGTTTGCTTTATTTTTCTTTCTACCAAAGCTGCCTTTGTTTTGCTTGCTGGTGGATATGCTTGTTTCTAGGAAGGAGGTTATTCTGTCTACCTGGATTCTGAAATATCTGAAGGTTTGGTCTATGTACAGAAGCAACTATGAAAGGGTGACGTTAATTGTGATGACATGAGATGGGAAATGTTCAAATATGTTCAACAACAAAGCGTGTCATCTTCCATGTTTCAATTTTCTTCATTGGAGGAAAGAGGGTACCATGAAAAGTGATAATGGAAAACTTGATTTTTAATTCCAGCCAGCATTATTTCCTTCAAAAGCAGAAAAAAAAAAAAGCTTTCTTATTACTGTTGTCTGTTTGTGACTTTCCTACTTTGCTTTTTTTCATGTACCCTGTGTATGACAGCAAATCTGTGCTACCCCAGGTGGGTTCCTGTGGTGCAAAAAGTTTAGTAAAATGGTACCTCAAGGAAATGTTCGTGGGTGTTCCACATCACTTTGTAGGCTTCTGTTCTTTACTCTTTTGTCCATCAGGCAGTAGGTCTTAGTGATGAACCTGAAGATGGATGGTACAGAGCCATCTCAGTCACTTTCAGTGATGGATCAAGGCCAAGATGTAGCAGCTTTGGTTAATATAGTGAGGGATGTGCATTGCTTGTAGAGGATAGACAAGTTCCTTGTTTTCTGATGCCTTTATTTTGGTTATCTACAAAGTAAATATTAATAGGATTAAGTTTCTTAAGAGACCCTGTATGTATTCACAGCTTCCTTCTTCACTGTGGCTGTTTTAGTTAAGAACTCTAGATCCTAGAAGAAAGGTTACATGTATGTGTGTGTGTATAAAGAAAACTTAATAAATTACCTATAAGCCTGATTTCTAAATCAAACTGGCATTTCCTCTAGGAGATAGTAAGTATATTCATTTTGTGGATTAGTTTGAAGTAGTCAGTGGGGGAATTGACTATGGAAAATGCTAATTTTCCTTAGTGTGAGGAGGGGAAATAGAAGGATTGAAGAAACTGGCTCAGAATTCACAGAGCTGTATGACAGAGCTGGGAATGGTATCAGGCATCTGATTGCCATCCAGGTGTGATCTGGCCACTGCAGAACCTGATCTCTCTCAGTTCAGTAGCATGGCAGAAAACTAAGCACAAATGCTTCTTTATGATGGGAGCAGAATGCAGATCTTGTTCTTGTGATCTACTGTTTGTAAGCAAATCATAACTGAAGTGCTGTGAAACACAACTCCTGCATTGTGCTTCGCTTAATCGTGGAACAGAACACACTCCAAGGCTCTGTGCAAATTTCAGGATCCATTAAATCTAAACAGTAAGCAAATATATGAACAGGTCCTCTCAGGAATTAAAAAGAAGCTCTTACTTTTGTTTTTCATCCTCCTAAGAGGACTGGTTTCCAGCAAGAATAATGATGAATATATTTATGGCTCTATCTGAGGCAACTTGCTACCAGTTGCAATACCTGATTGGCTTGCAAATGCTAAAGCATTGTCCAGTCTGGAGCAGAACGAGCTCTAGAGATCTCACCACGAATCCCTCACCCTTGATTCTCTTACTAGGAACATTAATCTCATTAGTGAGCCCCATAATGAAGGTGGAGCATGGGAAACCTTCCCCTCCCTTCTATACACTTGATATTGCTATGTACTTCAGAATATATATTGAACATCTGTGTGAAATGTATGTGGCAATATAAAAGCCTTCTTTTTAAAAATATTTCAAAACTGGCCATTTTCCATGTTACTTTAAATATACAGTGTGTACTTGTATGTTTGACACAACATTCTGGATATGTTCTTCCATATTCAAAGTATAATGAGTAAGATTCATCACAAGAAAAGCCGCATTTTCCATGTTAGCAATGCTAATGAATAAAATATACGACATTCCTGCGTTGCTTGCTATTATTACTTGCTTTTTGCAGTTTAACTAGCAGGCAGAATTATTTCTTACTGAATTCTTGTGTTAGCAGCAAAGGTTCCCGGGCTATTTAATAGCTGTTTGGAGACCAATGATGGGAGAGCTAGAATATTGCTCTGGCTCACAATGGGCATGTGTCTATGCTAACAACTCGGTAACAGTAGTGCAATCAGCCTGACTGGTTTGTATAGTACTGTTTTCACTTGTGTCAGCCTCAGGTGGAGGGTGTGAGATGGTGTATTACTCAGCATTAGCAAATAGTGTGAAACAAAGAGCACAAGTGTTGTTGCTGAGGATCCTGTGTATGTTTCAAGGGGGTTCACTTTGTTAGGTTTAGTTTGGCCTTGCAGACTAAATGTGAATCAGCATTTAAGTGCTTCTGGAGCAGGTCTTCAAGTGAATTGTCACCCAAAAGGAATCCAGGCAAGATCACTCTATGGTGGGAGTTGAAACACAGTACATGGGAACAATCTGGTGATGCTCTTTAAATGCACAGTCCTGGTGCAGGAATGCAGGTGAGTCAGGTGCCAATAAGGTCATCAGCATGAAGTTATTGTTTCATTGTTTAGTCAAAGAGGAAAAAAAGCAGTCAACTGGGTTTGACTGGTGGACAGGGAAAAATGGAGTGTATTGAATGTACCCCTATCCTTTTTGTCTACTAAGAGCATTCATGTTTAAATGTCTGCAAAGTATTGTCTCTTTTTTTATCCTTTTTCTGTGTAGACAAAGATGTTCCCAAAAGCAGCCTGATGAATTAAAAGTGCTCAAGTCACAGTAAATGAAAACAGGTTCTTTATTTAATTATTGATGGTTCAAATTAAAGATTGTAAGCATTCTTTCAATTGAGTGGACTTAAGAGGAGGTTCTTTGCAACAATTGTCCTAATGAAGGATGATGAGTCTCATCTCATTCCAGGGGAGTGGAATTTGTTGTGTGCTTTGGGGTCTCTGCCAGTACATCCTATTACAGCATCAGGACCCTCGACAATAAATGATCCACATTCTTGGAATTAATGTCTGTAATGGGAATGGCAGAAGTGGAGATGATGATGATGATATATTACCTTGACCACAGGAGTGCATTGAAGGATAATTGAATAAGGGACCAAATTCATTTCTGATGTAACTGCTCCAGTTTGACCACACGGTCGTACCTTGTGTTAATAAAAACACATGAAAAAATAATCTTGGCAATTCTCATTTTGCTGTTATTAATGGTTGTCTTACAAGACCAGAGTGCAGTTCGGGAGTCTGGTTTGCTTCAGTTAAAAGTCTGAAGTCGTACATGGAAGCTTCCTCAGATTTGTCTAAAATACTGGCTAGCAGCCTCAGGGGAATGAGATTCCTTGCAATACTTCAATGCTGCTGCTTAGTTCTAGGCATGGCAAATAACAGACTTTCCTAAGAATTTTCCTTATGCTTGATTTCAGCTAAAATGTAATGCAGGGAACTCAACAGTGGCGTGCTCTATACAACACCTGTATAAATATTTTTCAAGAATATATTAACATCTCTATTCCTATTGAGTTATGCCTGAATTCATAGTCTTTAATTTATTTGATTACTCGAAGTACGCTGCCCTAAGTTTGTGCCTAGTACTGGGGAAACTGGCTGTAGGAGTAAGCTAGTAATATAATGGTGGATTTACCACCTCTTTAACATGTGTCATTGCCAGGAGCAGCTGGCTGCTTTCTGACTTATCCCTTTCAGCTGGTCCCCTTGACACTGAAACTTTAGGGATTTAGAGGTGGATTTTGTCTGTTTGACTTCACAAGAGTTCATTCTGGAACAGGGGAGAAAAAAAAAAAAAAATTAAGCTTTATGATGTTACTGTTTTCAAGGATGCCTCTTTCACCTGTTCATACGCTCTGCCATAAACTGATGTAGTATTGCTGCTTTTCATCTTGGGTTGTTGTCATTTGAGCCTCACTGATGGATTTTAAATGCATGGGCCTGAGCTGTTAATGCACTGGATTCTTCCCATTGCCAGAAAGAGGAGAATGTAGCAGTAGCAGAGGATTGTTGCAGAGGATGCATGATGACTGCTGGGGACCACTGAAAGTTTTGCTTGGAAGACTTTGCAGCAGAGGCTGACAGGTGCTAGAAAAGTAAACACTGCTGGCAGCTTCTTCCTGTGTTGGTTTTTTTTGTAGCACAGGTGAAAGTAATGTGAGAATTGTTATCTGTTGCTTTAAACAACTTCTGAAACAGAAACAAGAGCTCATTTGCTCTGGATTCTTCACTGCCTGTTACTAGCTTTTGCTTTAATTGGATATAAGAAAGTATGGCTAGAGCTCCTTATGTGAAGCTGGTCAGTTGGAGAAGCAGCCACGCAGTGAGTGTGTCTGATGGTGAGGACAGATGCTCCAGAGGTGACAACTTCAAGTATTTTAGTCCAATTTACTCAGAAACCATCTGCTAAAACAAGGCCAGCAAGGTCACATCTGTTCACATTGTCTCTATCTATGCCTGGTCTAGAGGTGACCCTCAAGTTTATAGGCAAAATGAGAGTGAGGAAGAGCTGGGCAGGGAAGAAGTTCTATGACTGAAAACGGCCAACGCTTGGTGACAGGAAAGGTAAATGCTGTGTGTTTCCTCAGCTATGTCTAATCATTAAAGATCTGTAATAGGAACTTATCAACTGTAAGTTCAGAATTGTACTAAATAGTCTTGAAGTCTCCATAGTCTTTCAGGGAAAACAGGCAAGTAAGAGCAACCTCTCCTTTTCTTTAAGCCTTCCTAGGCACAAGGGGGGGGAGATGCAGCTAAATTCTTGCACTCGCTGCTCAGCAAATGAAGTCCCCAGGAAATAGTATGGAATCACGACTACACACTGGAAACATTCTTTATTTGAAGCAAGCTCCTCCCACATAGACTATTCACTGTTGAATACAGGTCATGCACAGTCCTACACATCTCAGTAACAGCCTCGTTTCCCACCCTGGCTCTTTATATATGGGGATGTCTAAATTAGCCTCCATCAGAAAAAGCCTCTCTCCTCCAGGCGAATGCACAAAAATGTTGGCCTAAAAATTGGCATGCAGATATGTCACGTCTCTGTGTTTGAGAAGGTGACTTGCACAAATTTACCTGACTGCTGAGAGTTTTCCATTGTTTTTTTTCTTCCCCTCCTGCTGGAAATGGTGACATATCTTAAAGCGCAGCATTATGGGCTGCTAGTCATGTTACATGGGCAAGGGTATTCAGGAGATCAGAAGGAACTGCCAGATTGTTTAAAAGCAAAATACAGCTCTGGGCTAACTGCAGGCAGGAGACATTATTATGTATAAGCTGCAAACCAATGGGTGGGATTGTCTAAGCAAGCAAGTTCTAACTTTGAAGGCGTTGTCAAAGCTAGTGAATATGAGCCTTGGTTACACTGGCTCTGTTGAAACCATTTTCCATGAATTCTACCCCCAGTAACAAAGCTGGAATTGTTAAGATTGTAAATAGCTGACTCCCTCACATCTTCGTTCCTCTTTAAGTTAAAACCAAGCTTACATTCATTTATGAATACTGGTGCAGGTGCAAATTCTGCAACCCCAATGTTATTACACAGAATGGCAGACAGACTGCCAAATTTAGGCTTTTACATCAACTCTAGGCATACTAAGCAATTTTCTGTGCCCTTTCCCATTCCATACCTCCCCTGGCATGAGCAGGATGCCTGTGCGTGTGTCTTCCACGTGTGACAGTGTTCTGTTTAACAGTGAAGCAAATAGGAGCAAGCAGAGATGACATGTACCAGCACCACATTAAAATGATTTAAGCCATTATGCGTGATCAGTAAACCCCCAGGCAAGTTGTCCTCATTTAAAACTTCTGCTTACCTATTACAAGAACTTCTGTAGAACACAAGTTCCTTGGGTTGTGTTTTGTCAATTTGATCAGTGTTCACAGACACTGCAGTTTGAAGTCTCTCTGAATACTGTGCTGCTCACCTCAGTGCCTAAGTTTGGTTGAACCAAGGCACTTCCTTAGTGTCTGCGTGTATTTGTGTGGATTGGGCAAGTTGATTCAGAAGCCGTAGTCGTTTGAAACTTACCAGGTCAGGAAGCTGCCCTGAAAGACCAGATTTCTCTTAGGCATATATAGCTTGATTGCTGTACTTTGCTTAACAGCTACTGCTGTTTAATGTTGCTCAAGGCTGAAAGCAGGCTGAGTGATGCAGGTCATTTTCCTGGGCAGAAATTCCATGATGCTCAGTGCCTGCTTTTACTGATGGGGTTGTGGTCACAGCAGGGTCTCGTGTAGTGAAAATCCAGCCTCAAAGCTGGAGAAGACAGACTTTGACTGTGAGTGACTTTGATGTTGATCCTACAATACATAGTTGAAAGAAATCATGCTTTGATGTGTGTTAAAGGTGGAGTTAGTGACCCTGTTTTTTTGAAGGTTAAGATCTCGAAGAGGAGAGCATCACCATTTACCAAGCAGAGCGGATCTGAATTTTTTTCATTATTACTTCAGCATTATAATAGCAGCTCTAGCCAGAATTTTGCCATCTACTCAAATTCATTCTTCTCTGTTTCCTACCAATATGAGCAATGGGTGAATTATAAGCCAAGCATTTAATTGCCTTAGAAGGTGGGCTCTTATTCCAGTATGCCGCACATTTCCGCTGTGACCTCTGTCAAATCAGAGTTTCTCTAGCTTCTCTGTTTAGGCTGTGAAGTTCATTCAAGTTACAGTGTCTGTTTAATGTGAACATGTCTAGGTCTTAAAACTATGGGGAACTCATCTCGAAGAGGGCCTTCAGGCACCGCTGTTACATGCATCAATAATATATATGTATTTTTACAAGCAATCTGGCCATTAAGGGTTTATTGCATGCCAACAACGTATCAATGACTATAACTAACTGTTTATAAGGCAGTGAAAAGCCCCAGGATATTTCGGATTTGGCTTTGAGCCCTAGTTTGCCTTCTATGGGGAAAAAGAAACAAAAGGCAGGGAAGAAAATCAGTCTGCCAAGTATCTTCTGAGCGGACTCAGCAAGATGAACCAGACAGTTCTGCTTTATCCATTGGAAGATGGCCGTGTTGCAGGAGAGCTACCACTACCTCTATGTTAGCAGTTGTTTATGGTATATAGCAGTGTTATTAATTCGTTGTTGCATTCACGAAGGCTTAACAGCACAGCAGTGCCAGTGTAGGATGCTATTAAAGATCTCCAGGGCCCTGTGAAAGATGAGGGGTAGGCAGCAGTGTTAGTGTTGTTTGGAAGGATAAAACAATTGTTCTTCCTTGGGTGTCCCAAGAGGGATCCAGCAGGGACACAGCCAGCCAGTAACAAATTTTAAAAAGGCTTCTTTAAACGCTCCATATATTCATAAGTCCACGCACACGAAGGCAGTTAAGAAGTCTCAAATGATCAATGGGACGTGTGTACAGATGGTGACAGTTAAATGTACAGGAGAGCTGTGGAGAGAGATGAAATGAATATTATCAGTGTGATTCCAGTGGTGATAATGAGAAATGAAACAAACAAAGAAATGATTACAAAGAGAGTGATGTGAAATCATTTGGGGAGGGGAGTGATTACAATGGAAAGAGCGCTAAATTAGAGAACTAATTATCAAATAGGTTTCACGCCATCCAAAAAGCAACCTGGAAACCATTAGCAGCACACCCTGTGGTTTTGCTCAAGAAGAGGGAATTAATGGCACTAGCTCTAGAAGGGCAACAGAGGTAATGAATCTCCAGTCCTTAAACAGTAATGATCTTCATGACAGATATTTCAGAGCACCGCATTATCAGCAGTCCTACGATTGCCTTTTGCTTCATTTATAACATTGCCTTGGGAAGAAAAAAAATAAGAGACCTCTGCAATGCTTTTCTCTGTCTGTGGCTGAATGAGGAAATGCTTTGTGGATAGTTATGATGGGTCCAAGACCTCATGTACTGGAATGAAGTAATGCTGATTAAGAGTCATTCCAGTCTATGGAGCACAGACCAGCCTTTTCCTGACATGGATTGGGCACTAACGTTACATTCACATGGTGGAATATCTGGTTGATTGCAGGGTTCTTCCCCTTCTTGTGCTATTGTAAGAGATCTTGGAACAACCTGGTGTTAGCTGGTTCATTGATCACAAGGCACTGGGTGACCTGCAGGCTGAGTGGGAGGCTATACCTGGTCAGGACTGGTGGCAGAGAAGGGCTATGGGATGCACAGAGCCATCAGGGCTGTCAGTCTCACACCTTCACCAGGAGTAAATTCACTTGAAAGAAAATATTGCTAAATATACTGTGTGTGGGTGCCACTCAAGATAAACAGAGAATCTGATTTCATCTGCTTTGAATTGCATTTGCTTATGATTACCTGAACAGACCCCATTTATGCTGGCTTTCCCAGTCTATTATTGGCAGATGTCTGAATGCAAGTGTTTTCTTTCTAGCTTGATCCGTTAGAATTTCACAAATAAACTCTTCTGAGATCCAATTAGTTACTGCACTTGTTATTCTTGCTTTCAGAATGTCTCCCTTCTTAATCTTCCTCCCTCTTGGTGCTTCAGGGTGAGTTTTTAAGGCAACCCTTTAAACCCAGGCTGACTTCTGTGGTTGGAAATGGACCCATGAGTGCAAAATGGGGTCAGTGAGTAACTTAAGGTTGCTCCTTCCGGCCGTGTCTTGGGGCTGGTGGTTGAGCTTGGGTGATCTTAGTGGTCTTTCCGACCTCTGTGTTTCAGTGACTTAGAGGAGGAACATTTTGGTTGACAATAGCTGTAACAGCCTAAGGATCTGGATTGGGCGCTTATTGTACAAACTGGTACAGCTGAAGAACAGAGACAGAAGTGTCAGGCCTGAGAGCTGAGTATGATTTGAGAAATCACCAGTTCTGTTGGAGAGATGAGTAATACTGTCTCTGTGGGAAAATCAGTTGGCAGAGCAGAGTGTTAGCAGAGGAAGGGAAAGGTGAAGAGGTAATTATCTCCTAGGAGAGTGGTGCAGAAAGGAGTGCTCAGCACAGGCAGGGAAAGGAGAGGAATGTCATGCACTGATGTGACAGTGGGTATTTGGGGTTCTGGAGGAGGTGCAGTCTCCAAGGAAAATGCAGAAGAAAAAAAAAATACGAACTAAACAACAACAACAAACAAAGCCAAACAGGGTTTTTATCTAACATTTTACCTCTTCTTCTAGGAACAAGATTGAGCTTCTAAAAAGACACCAAAATGGGAGCAAAGTTGAGTTCCTGAAAGGACTCTAAAGTGCTGCATAAAGAATGGCTGCACTGGTGAATGAAAGCCAAGCCTCTTGTGGCTGTCATGTGCTGGGTAACTCTGCAACTTGTGTGGAATTTCCTTGAGGAATTGTAAACCATAGCTCAGGGATACCTTGACTTGGTTTAAAAAAGCCATTCTTCTTGATTCCAAAATTAAATTGGTGAGAGTAAGGACAGAAAACTGTTTTTGTACACCCACGGACTGCCCTCGGCTCAGCAGTACTACATAATGACATTTTAAGCACTTGAAAGTCTATTATCCTATGCAGAAGAACAGCTCTGTGCCTCAAATCTCAGCCTAGGACTTGAGAGCTGAACTGAAGCCTCTCTCTTTCCAGGTTTCCTGTTGGCTTTCAGATGGGGTTCATTCTTCTCTCGTTTTACTGTCGGGTCTAAGCTCAGAGGTGGGTGGGATGGATCTCTCTCTGGAGATCCTGATCTTTGCCTGTTGACAACAGAAGGAGCTTCAAGAGGGGAAAAAAACCAGCCTGGATTTTGAGCTTTTATTTGGTTAGATAGATGAGAGCAATCCCAGCCTTCATCAGTTGTCTAAACTTATTTAACTTCTTTTTTTTTTTTTTTTTTTTTTTTTTTTTTTTTTTTGGTGCCTTGGAATGGAAGTGCGACACAACTTCCCTATGGAAAAGAAATGAACGTCTTGAAGTTTGCAGTGTAGGAAGATGCTGTCCTAAGCTGTGCACCATATGTACCTTGGGGAAGATGGATTTTTGTTTGTGCAGCTTCAGTTTCATGATGATTTCTCTTTTCAATACAATGCCTTAAATCCTTCTTGCTGCTGTTTCTGCTAGTCAGAAGCACAACGTCTTACACAGAAAATGATGTAAAAATCATCCCCCTTTCCCCCTTCTCCCTTAATTGTTATGTTCACACTTTAGTTGAAGTGTCTGAGTGGAGGGTTTAATTTAGATTTAATAGGATAATTATTGCATGACAAATTAATGCCAAACAATTATTAAGTGCATCTCTACTGAGGCTTTTGGAGTTTGTAATAGGATAGCTATCAGCTACCTGGTGGTTCAACTTCAAGAAGCCTGCTCCTAATAATCAGAGTATTTATTTAATGTGCAATTTAAACACTGATTTAGGTACAGTATTATCAGGAAATTAGTCAATTCCCATGATACCTGAAGGCCAGCAATGCCAAATTGTTAACATGGAGCTCTTGGGTGGCCCTGCAGGAGGGATATATTGGTATTGCTGGTGTCACTGTTGGCTGTGCTGCAGCTTGGGAAACAATGATGAAAACCACAGGCCTTCACTTCTGCATGCCAGATCATCTGCAGTCAGTGCATGCCAGGTTGTCTGCAGTCATCAGTGTTACCCCAGGGTGAAATTGATTGCACAGACTGAGGAATTGCATTCTGGTCTGTTAATATGGGATTAGTTTGCCTAGGCATGTGATTAACTGGGGGGGAGATGCTAGGTTATTTGTTGTTGTTTTTGTTGTTATGTTTTAAAGCAAAGTACTTGGAGCTGTGCAGAATTAATGCTGAGGGTCTACTTCAGTCGGTTCCATTATTCAGACTACCTCCTGCAAGCCATCCAATAGGGGCAGAACTGGCTGAGATGTCCTGGGATCCCAGCATCCTCTGGCAGCTTGTGTTGTATTACAGGTGCCATAAGCAATAGCGGTGCCCTTCCCTTCTGACATATCTAATGGTTATAGGAGGTTAAGCATTTGCTGATAGTAACATCTTAGGAAAGCACAGCCAGAAGAGATAGGACTAATGGAGACTGCAGAAATAGCAAGTATCCATGGCTGGTCACAGTGTAGGTTCATTCATGGATGTGGGCAATATTGGTGGTAGGTGGACGGTTGGATTAGATGATCTTAGAGGTCTGTTCCAACCTTAATGATTCTATAAGTCCCTGCTTAATCTAAATTACACCATAACTTCCTGACCTTTAAATCATACAGCAAAGTTCTTGTATGTAGTTTTGGTTGCTTGATTTGTTTTTTGTTGTTTTGCACTTTTTGCCATTTTTCCCAGAGGCTTGGGACAGGGATGACTGACAGGAGGACAGTTTTCTTTACGGGCTTTATGTTAATTTTGTAGCTGGAAAGCTTAGCTGGTTATCAACAGCCTGGATAGCCTAGCTGGCTGCCAGCCTGTCATTACATTTTGATTAGTGTTTTTAAAGACAGCTCCAAAAAAAGTGCCCAGAGCTGCTATTTATTTATTTACAATGGGCTTACATTTGTAAAGGAATAAATAACATGCCTTCCTGTGAGCTGGGAAAGGGAGCTTATTGCAAGGCACCCAGAGTGGGTACAAGTGCAAGATGTTTGGACCAAAATTATCTCTACCCCCAACAAAGTCATATGAGTACATCTCTCTGTATATCTCTGCATGTAGGAGATTTGTGAGGAACAGAAGCAAAGCCATGAGGACTTGCCCCTTTCCTTGCCTGCTGCCGCTAGCTGTTACCACGGCTTCCTTTACAAATGGCAAAGCAGCATCTTCTCTCCCTTTCCCAACTTGGAAGGCAGCCAGCCTCAGTTATGGCATTGCTGCTGATCAGATATTTGAAATAAAATACCCCTATAGATGCTTCAGCTCTTCCTTTTGGGGTGGGGGAGTGTTTGCCCTTTCAAGGGCTGCTTGGAGTGCCCGTAGGGTTTGAACTAGATTTGAACTCGGTCCTTTGTAGATTTATTCTGTCCCTCTGAAGATTCTTTTCAGATATCATTATTTATGAGAGAAGATTGCTCTTCTCCTCCTTCCTCCCCACCCCCACCCAGGCTTCAAATCTCATTGCTGTGCCATCTAGTTTAATTTAACCCACAGCAATTAATGTCCTTGACTGGCAGTGTTTAAACAGCAAACAATTTCATCCTGTAAATGGTAGTTTGCTGCCTGGAATACGAACAGATCTTTAACAATTACATCAGACTATATTTCCCTCATGGCCACTGTAAATAAAGCACATGCTGTATTTTGATGTTACAGGTAGCGAAAGTGACACATGATGTCAACATCTTTCACTTTTTTTAAGGAATTGCCAAAACTGGGTTCTTCAGTGACCAATGATTGTCTTTATGTTCCTGTTTTTGCTTCTTCAGTGCAGTGTAGCACGATAGAGTTTAACTCCTTGTTTCCAGGAAGGTGATAGTTGTGACTAGGAAAAAGTGAATTGAATTCTCTCTGTTTTCTTCTATTTCAGACATCCCCAGTGCATTGAAATTGTACAGTGGCTGCTATTTTGCGTGCTGCTTTGGCCTGGATGAGGAGAGAGAAATGTTTTGTTCTTTGTTTTCTCAGCAGAGAGGGCTGAGTGTTGCTGCTGTTTTGGGTTGTTGTTTTGGGCACCTGAAGCTTGCTTAGATCACATCAGTGACTACCAGATGTAATCAGCCAGAGACTGGCTTAAGTTGATGCTTCTATTTCTCTTATTGCACCCATAGCTCCTAAGCCTCTTCCCTCCAGAAACCCCTTATAGCACCTTGTTTTTTCTCTTGCTTGTCTTCCAGCTAAGTACATGATGATGAAAAGGCTGACTCAAAAGAATGAGGCCCCAGCTGCTTCACCACCCTTATAGAAGGGGAGATTGTAGGGAAAAAGATGTCAGGAGAACCAGAAGTGTTTTCTGATGTGTCTCAAAGCACAAGTCCTGAGATTGTAAATGCAGTTGAAGAATGTTAATTGTCAGCCCCGAGTGAGTTCATTTAGCATGGTGCTGTGCTTTCCTCTGAGAAAGCCCTTGAGAAATGCTGATGCCTTCAAAAACATGATTTCAGGGAAAAGTCAGGGCTCTCAGAGCAAGGCTGCCTGAAGTTCATGGGCGGGGTATTAAAGGCTGTGAAGTCTCCATTATCCACATTAAGTTAACATCTTCTGACATAAGATTAAAAAATATAGGCTCGTTTATTATTTATCTTCCACGTCTGGTAATTCCACCGGCTGCCACATCTGATAAGAACAGCATAGCTTCTCGGGGGGCTTTTAGCATACATGGAGATGATACCCAGGCTGCTATAGATAGATGGAAGGCAGATTAATAACCTTTCATAATCTGTCTTTCAGGATGGTGGAACTAAGGTTGAAATCTCCAGGTAGTCTCCTCAACAGAAAAAGGGGCATTTTCTGTTCTTTGATGCTTTTGATACTTGATAAAATGTTGAGCATACCTTTAAACTAACTAATCATCTGAAATCAGAAAATTGAGATTCTTTTTTCAAGAAATGCATAGATGAGGTTTGCGTTCTGAAGTCATATGGTGTTCATAGGATATTCAAAACAAAGCTATGTAGAATCGAAGGAAAATACCAATGTTTTATCAATAGAAGGTTGCTTTTAAAAGATATCTGGGATATTCTTTCTGTGACCTGTAGTCAAACATTTTTATACTCCCTTTGTATGAATCTCTTTACAGGAATCCATGTTCACCCACACATAGCTATTAAAAAAATGTCTGGAAAGCTATTTCCAAGCAAGCCAGTAAGTTGCAGGGTCTTATATACTGCCAGTTATTTGTTGACAAATTGTTATGTTAAAATTGCTGAGATTTTCTTAGGCTGTGCAGACCAACTTCTGTGCATTGCAGTCTTAGGAATTATCATAGAATCATAGAACGGCCTGAATTGAGAAGCACCACAATGATCATCTAGTTTCAATCCCCGCTATGTGCAGGGCCATCAACCACCAGACCAGGCTGCCCAGAGCCACATGCAGCCTGCCCTTCAATGCCTCCAGGGATGGGGCATCCACAACATCTCTCTGGACAACTTGTCCCAGTGTGTCACCACCCTCTGTGTGAAAATTGTTTAAAATTTGTACATTTGAAGCATCCAGGCATTTGCTGGGAGGATTGTATGACACTGTATTAAGAATGTGCTGGTGATAAATAGTCTAATGCAAATACTATGTGGGCTAAGGCTGGCAGTCTTGTGAAACAGTTGTGCTTTACTTGGTTGACTACTCACAAAGGGAGAAGACTACATGGTAAAACTCCCCAGCACACACATTGGTATGGGAATAGAGATGGGGCTTTAGCAAACTAATCTTGAGTGCTCAGCCTCTTTTTTTTTTTTTTTTTTGTGGTGTGCATAATCAACACTGCAGAAGCTGCTGGGGCTGAGCACTTTGACCATGCTGCTTTGTTTTCCTCTGGCTCTTGCCATGCCCGTTCCTTGGCTCTTTGTAGCACAGCCTGGCTCTGCAGAAATGCCCTGCACCTCCATGGCTGTGCCACAGCAGGAAGCTGTTGTTCAGGCAGTCCTAAAAGCTGCTGAACTTTGAAACCTGCCAAAACCTACCTGATCGTGGTGCCAGAAGCTCAACAGCTTAATGCCTCTCCACATCGCTAAGCACCATCATTCCTGTCTGAATGATGACCTGGTCATTGTAAAGGGAAAGAAAGCACAGTGAGACACGGTCCAGTTGTAATCTCTTAACTACAGCTCAAATGAGCTTTCCTTGCACTGCCTAGCCATGCCAGAATACAGCAGGCAGGCAAAAAGCAGGGGAAATTATCAATCTCTTTGTACTGCAGAAGAGTACTACATGTTGTAATTTAGATCTCCCTGTGGGAGGGCTCAGCTCACTCAGCATGAGTCTTACCTGTCCTTTTGGGAAAGGGGACATGCCAGTCTTGGTGTGCTTCTCTCCTGCTATAATTTTCTCCTGGTGTAACCCAGAGGTTTATAACCTTCAGTGATGTGTGTGAAAGGTGCAAGGATACACCTGAAGCTCATGCTGCTATTTGGAAAAATGACACGTAGTTACAGGGCTGTTAGGGAGAATCTGCCGCAGTGTTGGCTTGTCATCACCTGAGACTTGGTAGTAATCACCAAGGGATGACTTCAGTGGTGACCTCCCCAGCAGTGCTGATGCTGACAGGCTTTTACAGCCTGCTTGGAGCAAGTCGAAGTAAAAGCCTTTCTAAGAAAAGTAGAGCAGGGCATGGTTTTTATACCTGAGATCATCACATTGTATATTTTCCTTGTGAGCATGAACACTTCTACCCTCTATGAAGTTCTTTTTCCCTAGTACCCTTAGCTCACGTGAGAGTTGGTAAATGGATTAAGGATCCTAAATTTCTCTGGCAGTTAAAATACAAGAATTTGAATAATTGATGAGGCTCCACCCCAAGTCGGAAAGCAGCCCTCAAGCAGTGGGCAAAAGCCACTGAGTTTCTTGAAATGCTGCGTCAGTTGTGGGTTTCATTCCACAAACTTGGGTAGAGGAAAAGAGCAAGCAAACCTGACATCTCCCTTAATCGAAGCTGACATGAGCTGAAATAATCATGAGTTACAGTACCTGTGTTAGATGCATTAGTCCTGTGTGTGCCCAAGGTGTTCTGCACACGCACCAACTCCTGCTACAGCACTTCAGTCCGTGTTCCTGGATGAGAAGAATCAAAACCTCCGTTGTACCTTGCAAATTACTCCCCCGTGTGATCTTAAATATTAATCTGCTTCAGGTTATTAATCATCTGGAAGGCATGAAATCTATTAAGGCCGTGTGGTAGAAGCAAGACAGTCTTTTGTTATCTGTGACAGAGGTGGGATAACACATCTTGGGGAGGTGGCAGTGGGCCTAAGGCTATCATCTTGCACTGCATCTCCTTTGCACCTTTCTGCCTGCAGCAAGAGCACTTCCAAAGGTGCCGTGTGTGTGCCTGGAACTGAATAACTAGGGGTAGAAACAGTCCCCTTCCTGCTAAATCTGGCCTTATTGCAGGGAGATTTTGCTTCTAGGGAAAAAAGCATGAGGCCTGCAGCAAGGTGAGCCTCACACCCCTGCCAGGGGTCTGCTTTCTCCTTCTCGTGCTGCAGTGGTTTACGAGCTACAGTCATGTCAGACACAGGGTGTGCTCACATCATGTTCTGTGTGCAGCATCCCTGGTACTCCTAAAGATTAAATATGTAGCAAACCATAAATATTTGAAATACCCTGGAGCTGGCATATGTACTGTCTTTAAGCAGACCTTTTTGATCAGGTTTCTGGTTGGTGTTTTATTTTTTTTTCTTCCTATAACAGCAACACACCTCTCGCAAGGTTCTTTTTTCTTTGTTTCCTGCTCTTTCCCCTGTCTGGCAGCAGAAAGTTTCACTTTGCTTGGGAAGAGTGTTGATGCATTGGCATAGGGAGCTGGTGGAGTCACTGTCCCTGGAGGTGTTCAAGGGAAGTGGAGATGTGGCACTGATGGTCAGTGGGCATAGGGGGGGTGAGCTGGGGTAGGACTGGGTGACCTTATTGCTCTTTTCCAGCCTTATGATTCTGTGATCTGTAGTGCAGTTTAAGGATCGGGTTCTGCCACGCTGACCTGTTCTAAGCTAGAGAGTAGGACACCAGGTCTGATTATTGTAGAGATGAGCAGTTCTCGTTATGATGTTACTTAACGCACTGCTTGAGGTTAAGCTGCCCTTGAACTTGCCTGGGAAGACCATCACTGAAGGATGGACAGATGAGATGTTTACTTGAACTTTGCTTGACTAACACTGGGAATGTGATCAGGTTTTCCCTTATTTTTTTTCCTAATAAGCACTCCTGTCTGTTGAATAGAAGAGCCAGGAACAGCACTGAAAGAAATTCCCACTTGCATCTAAATGAGTGTTGCTTGGGGGAAGGAAGAATGTATTCCTTCCCTTGACTTTTAACAAGAGTGAAGAAGCAAATGGGAGATTTGCAGTGAAGTCATGCAATATTTATCAGCACAGGATTCCTTTAGTCACCCTATGTAACTACATTCAATGTAACCCCGGGGTGTCCCAGTGCAGTAGTTCTCCCTCAGGGACTGAACTCTGCACACTTTGCTCTGTGAGAGGCTGGAAATCTGCAGTTGTAGTAATCCTCGTTAGCAAACTCATTAGCCTCTGATATGGATCACCCTGTAGGGGGAGACAATGATTCTCCTTAGTAAAACATTTTATGTGATCAAAGGCTGGGAGGATCTCACCCTTTTTTCCTTACACTTAAGCTGAAATGCAATTATCGACTTCCAGAGGCCAAGGAATAGATAGATAACAGCAAGCATTGCCTTTCTCCTGATGAACTTCTTTTTCCAAGTTTTTCAGAAGGATTTCTCCATCCGCCTTAGCTTCAGAGATGCTGCAGACAGACCTCTGCAGGGTACAATTCAGGGAGTCTCATAGTTTGCTCATTTCTCAGTCTATTTCTATTTTTAGTCTGGTTTTCTAAGAAGCTAAGAATCTGTAGTCATGTGTGCTCTCATCTTCTGTCTGTCAGTTGCTCAGTATTCTTCTATTGGTTTCTGAATTTGTTGACCAGTTTCAGCCATTCTAGACAGAAGAAATTATGCTCCTTGGGAACATGCAATGTTTTGGAGGTTTGCAGTGATTATTACCTGCCCTGTGCTGGTTCAAAAGGCCAGCACATGCTGGCACACCAATCAGATGAATATTTTCTTGCCCTATACAGATGTTGTAGACAAAGAAATGGGGATTTCAGGGCCAACATACGTTGTATGTGATGAGCAGCCATGAGTGAGAACTGGGCTTAATACCAGCAGAGAGATAGGATGCTAACCCAGAGGAAAACAAATTTCATTTGTTTCCAACAATACAGTGGTTTGGATTGGAAGAGACCTTTAAAGACCATCTAATTCCTACACCCCTGCTGTGGGCAGGATTTTTGAGCTCAGTTGTACTCCTGATGGTGTAGAAAGGAGTCCTGTTGTTAAAAGATGTTCTAAAGACAGTGTTCATTATCACTCTGGGTACCAAAGACCACCAGAGTTACCTCACTTGAACTCTCCCTTGGAAGATCCCAGCCTGGAGAGAAATATCCAATCATCAACTCACCTCCCTCAGATCTGAATTGTGTCTCCTACAATGACCAGATTTGCCTTACTGATACCTATTGAGAAAGAAGATCTGCGGCCAACTCTTGTTTAGCCACACGCAGCCCTGCACTTCAATTGCATTGCTGACAGAGATGGCTCTCATCTGCAGACCAGCAAATTGTGTTGATCCACTCACTGATGAGAAATGAACTCCCTTTCTTTTCTTTGTTAGAAACCTAGAGATGTACCTTAACTATATCCTCTGTTCAGCTTGCACTTTTTTTTGTTTTTTTTTTTTAACCTTTTAATAGCTTTCTAATCAAGATCCAATTTTGGCTCAGGGCTTATTTGAAGTTGCAAACCTCTTTGAGAGTGTTGAGAAGTTGTGGTTCTTCAAGGGAACAAGTGTTGCTGTTTCTGTGGCCTTTTCAAGCACTGCTAATAGAAGAGCTATCTGAGTCTGTCACACACAGGGAGTTAATTGAAAACCTGTCTGTCTGCTATTGGCCTCTGTGACAGGTTGAATAGTGTGTCCTTCAGGCAATGCATCCCAAGCTGCTTCTCTCCCCATGAGTTTGGATTTTCAAGATAGCAATGGGAGAGAAGACAACATTTTCACATTTTTGGACAACAAATACAATATTCATTTTGCATAGATTTATTGTGTGTCTGGAAAACGTCTCTCTCCTCCATTCAGTGTGTAACAAAGCTGGCTGATGTTGTCAGTGCTTCTCTGTACTGTGTGCTGGTGATAGTCACTGGGAGCAGTATTGCCAGACGCACTGGCAGAAGCCCAGCCACTCTCTGAAAGTGGCCAAGTGCTCCGACTTGCACGCTGCATTGCAGTGTGTTGATGCTGTTGAGTAACCACAAGATGTTCCACTGTAACGGCCCAGGCAGCCGTTGGGTCTCAGGTGACCAGGAGCTGCTTAAATCAGGGCACTGAAATCCTATATCATGGTTCATAACAATGAACTGTACTGATCCTGCCTACACTGAGGACCTGATCCAGCAAAGCATCAAAGCATTGCTTAGAGGCACCAGGTGTGTTTGGAAATCTTGGTTATTTTGTAGAATGGAAATTTGCATTCCTCTCGGAACACCAATTGTAGCAACGTTGCATCAGTGTGATACAACAACATATCCCAAGGGAGGAGACTTAAGCTGGGCAGACTGGATCTGCAGGGAACAATTGAGAGTGCTTTCACAATACGTTACAACAATTCTGTAAGAGAGAGGTAGGAGCGGGGAAGAAGCCAGCTTCCTGCTGGTACATGGTGGTGTTCAGCTATGGGTGATCATTTCTGATCTGCACAGACATGCTGACTATGCTGGAGGCAATTCTGTGACTGCCCTGCTTCGGTTACATCCTCGGTTGTATGCAGTAAATGTGAGGTTTTCAGGTTGTGGATTTTTTTTTCGCCAGGTGCTGAGAGTAGTAGAGTTGAAGATGGGTTGGCAGTGCCCTCAACCTATTCCTCACCTCCATGCACAGCAGTGTGGGTCACCAGAACCCCGTGTTAATTCATTCTCATTTGCAGCCCTGCGGGGTGTAGCTGTAGATCACTTTGGAACACATGACAAGCCAGGAACCTTTCCTGCAAGTGTGAGAAAGCACTCAATTTACAGCCGTGTGGGATCTTTTAAAAAGCCACGTGCGGCTTTTGAACGTTACTTCAGCGGACGTTTTAATTAGGCTGAATGTGTCTGGGAACGTTGTGCTGTGACACTCCTGTCACTGCAGGTTAGGGTCTCTGCCATTATCTGCAGCTAGGAAAGGAAGGAGCACACTGTTCAATCTGTTCAGCTTAGGAGCAGAATGTTTGACAACACCTGAGAGGTGAGGGGGTGGGCAGAGGCATTGAACTTGCCTGTATGTCTGGGGCTATGCTGGGCAAGCAGCTTTGTGCTGGCTGGAGCTAAAGAAGGGGCCGTGCCTTGCTGAACTCTCATCTGAAGCATCATGGGGCTCGATGACATCCATCATCGTGTGCATTTTGCTCTGCTTTTATCCTAGGCTGCATTTTGAATTGCGATTATGTTTTACGGGATCCGTGCATTGTGTTGCAGCCGCTCCACGTGTCGGCTTTCCGGCTCTAATTTGAAGCTGTCGCTTTGCCTGGCTCCTATTCCACTCATTGTCGCACCTGCTTTGATGTATTGAGCCATCACTTGTTTTGTGCGTGCTTTTTAATCCTTTTAATTCCTTTGATTGCTGGATGTTGAAAGACAAAAGGAATAAATAACTGGAACAAAGACAGAAACGTGTGCTCGGAGCAAGTTTTCCTCCTCCTGAATTCGAGGTTGTTCTGCTGCTTCTCACAGAATTATTCTGGTTCCCTTTAATTGTCTTTTTCAAATGGGAGGTACACGGGAAGGTACCATAGTCTTAAGTCAGGCAGGTTCAGCAGCTGAAGTGCTCAGGGACCTGACTGGACTCTCGTCTGCCTCTAAGCTTCTTAATTTACTTGGTAATTAAAAAAATTTTCAAAGCACTCCCCACAATAATCAAACCGGGGTTTTTGTCTTTCTATCAAGGGAAAAGCTGTTTTTCCTTTGGTGAAGAAAACCAGTCAGGGCAGCTCTTGCTTTGAATCCTTACTAAGAGACACTGCCTCATCCAAATGTCAGACACATTTGAGAGCCAGCATTATTTTAATCAGTCACCTCTGCTTCCTCTTCCCTCTCAATCACAGCCCCAGCAGGGCCCTGCAATTCCTTGCTGCCTTACCTTCCCTGGCTGCCTTCCTCCTCACTCCTTTGCCTTCTAAATCCTTCATCACCTGCCTCTGCAGGTCTCCTCTGTCAGACCCTTGCTGCAGATCTGTTTGCATCGTCCTGATTCTTTTTCCAGCTCATGCATACTGGTCCCCGAGGGGCACGATCAAAGCACAAGCCAATAAGACTCCTGGTGTAAGGACCATGCAGATAGCTGGGATGTTCATGCTGGGTTCATTAGGTTCATTGTCTTTCTACCCCTTTGAGCAAGGCTGTCACTGATTTCCTGGTCCCTTTTTAGCAGCCTCCTGTCTGCAGCAACCAGTTTGTCCCCTAGCCCTCTGTTCCCCTCCACACCAATGACTCCAGCAGGAGGTGACCAAGCTCTGTTACGTGCACTCATAAGCATTTATGGAGACCTTCTGACTAGCCCAGGCTGGAAAAACATGGTACAATTGAAATGAATTGGTGATGTGCCAGACAGACCGAGGGGTCTGGGACAGAATGGGACTGGAACTCAGAAAAATGGGTGACAAACAGCTTTCTCATGGTCCCTTCTCCCTTCTGCAGAGCCTCAAGTACCCTCAGTAGGGTGATATATACTGCTGCAGCTCCCTGCATTTGTCCTGAAAATGGAAGGAGATTATTTTTGTAGGCTTTCAAATACGTGAACGTTTCTAATTTTCTTGCCTGCTCCTGGGGCCTTAGCTTTGTTAACATTTTGGAAATGAAGCTGTGCCTTACGAAAAAGCTTTTCACAGAAAAGCATTCAAGCAATCAACACAGTGACCAAAGTCCCGTAACTTTGGAGTAACTATGTTGCCTTGTTCATTTTTCCATTTAACAGCACTGCCTCTCCTGCTCAGGTCTTACTCTTATTTCAGTCAAATGGGAGCTCCACGTCTCAAATTATGTTGGATGTGTTCTTCTGCTCATTTGGGGGAGAGAGAAGAAGGGCCAGGCCATGAAATTTTTAGTCTACATCTTGTACCGAGCAGTGTGTGTGATATGTCATGACTTAATCTGTCTGTTGCTTTACTTAATACTCTCATGTAAAAAGGATCACGTCGCAGCAGTAGGATAGAAGGAGGAATCCGTCCCAAAAGGGCGAATGTTTGTATCTTCTGTTCCTTTCATAAAAATTCCAAGCAGATGATTTGTAAGGAGACACACTATGACAGATACAGCCTTACTGTGGAGCACTCTCTGATGTGATGTTGGCAGAAAGAGAGGCTTATTACTTCAGCTCATCAGCTTAAAGTTGCTTTGAGTCCTACCTTTTAACTGGGCTGTGCATAAATAACGACAATCATGAAATACTGTAACCTCTAGACCTTTAGAGAAATAGAACATCAGATCTTTCATTAAAGAGGCATGTTGTGTCTTGCTAGGAGAAGGAAAGAATTTATCAAGCAGGGAGGACAGACACAAACCCTTACTGGAATGCTGTATTAAGGACAGTAAAATGTGCCCGCATAAAGCAGAAGTTCCCTTAATAAAAAATCATTTATTTCTCAACAGTTGAGTCAGCAATGCTAAATACCTCCCATGAGCTGAAAAGATGACACTTTGCCTTGGGATGAGTCAGAAGGAATTTGCTGAAGGAATGATCTTTTTTCTTATTTCTCTGATAAAGTAAAGCTACCTTTTTACAGTAGAAGCTACAGTAGAAACTTCTGTTGCCTTTGGTCTTAACTTTACATGTTTAGATGATGTACTGAGGGATTTGGTTTAGTGGGCACCGTTGGCGATGGGTGTGTGGCTGGCCTAGATGATCTTGGAGGTCTTTTTCAACCCTAGAATTTCTTCCTATGAGGAAGAAAGGACTGTATTTTCTGTGAAGCAGCCAGGCAGTTTCTGTTTTTTTACTAGAAAGGTGACAAATGCTTTTCTGAGCGCCAGGAGGCAAAATTGGTTCCATCCTTGTTGGTTCCATCTTTGTTGATTCCATCCCTAGAATTATTTTCATCAGTGACACATCAAAGTGCTTGCTAGATAAGTAGCCCTTCTCCCTATTCTTGTAGTGTTTGCCCTTCTCATTCTGGTATTTTTCTTCAAGCCCAAGCTATAGACTTCCCTCACCCCATACAGATAATGTGAGATTCCAGCCATGGTCCTATGCATAGATAAACAGCTGGGATGTTAGGCAATAACAGCTGCCCTCTGTATAACTCTACAGGAGGAGTTTGACACTAGGGGTAAATATTTAATGTTTTGGGTTTGTTTAATGATAATTTAGTAGGCAAATGACAACACCAGGGAAGTAACATCTTTGATATTAGAAAGAGTTGTTGCATTCTGTTTAGTAAAGACGTAAACATTTTTAATTAATAAAGTGTTCTTCAAAAATGCATTATTTACTGGATTGAATAGTAATGAGAAAACAATTTATCTCATTTAATGAACCATTTTAAAACATTCTTGACAGAGAGGGCAACAGACTGTTCCCTTTGGCGTTTTTTTTCTCCTACTGTTGATACTCAATTGCATACAAAACAAAACACGTTGGTATTACAAAATAATAGAAGACTAAGGCTATAGAGCTCTTTTTTTCCATAATTTGAGCCATGAATTCAAACCTGGCCTTCCTCAGTATCAACTGCTGTTAGCTACTGGTTCTTTTCATACAGAATAACTGGGGAATGCATCAGTACATCCCAGATCAAGCACTATTGCAATCTCAGAGAATTAAGAACAGTGCCATTGTTAAACTGCAGCCTCTTGGAGTAAGCTCAGTTTATTCAGAGAACAGAATGATCTCTAAGTACAAATCTGGCCTGATAGTCTCTGGAGAAATCCCTTCATAAGACTATTGAAAGGTTATCTGTAATTTGTCTGGAAAATAGAGTCAAAGCTGTTAACATGGCTGTCATTGTACAACCCAAGGAAGTTCAATGAGTCTTTGAGTTGTCAAGTACAGAGATTCTGGCCTGCTTAGAAGTATGGCAAACACTCCTGAGGATTCCTGCCAGAATTCAGAAATGTATTGATCAGGATGCGTCAGAGGAAAAGAATAAAAACACAATATGAAGCATCCTGAAATTGAAACGTAAAGATCAAGCACCAAAATATAATCAAAATTTATCAAAGAACCTGTTATGACACAAAGGATATACTAATTAGTGTATGCTAATTCTATCAAGTGTTTCTTAACAGTGGGGAGCAAAAGGTGGCAGTTCCTGATGCTTGCAGAGTAGTCACCAGCCAGTCAGTCCCATCTGAGAGGTCAAATGGGTATGGGGGATTCATGAGGACTGTTTCTCCCATCTGGATGCCTATACTGCTGTTTTGTTCAGATCTACCTCATCTATTTTTCCTTCACATCTTCCATCTGGTAGGCTTCCTCAGCCCGGTCATGCTGGGATGTGTGGGATGGGTCATTTCAAGCAAAGCTGAAGGCAAAAACTGCAAAAAATGTGAACAGGATGGAGGGGAGTGAAGAGCAAACACATATGTGTGAGGCTGGGAGATCCTTGTGTGCCCATAGTGACTGGCTAGAGACCTTTGAAAGAGAGATTATACAGAAGATAGAGCCAAACTCAGTGCATGGTAGGAGGACAAGAGTCAGTGAGTACAGGTTGGAGCAAGGGAGCTTCTGACTGGATGTAAAGGGGAAAAAAACTGCTGGAAGTGTTTTGAAGTACTGAAACAGGCCCAGGGAGATGGGGATTTCCATCCTTGAAGCTTTTGAGATTTGATTTGAAAAGGCTTTGAGTAGCCTGATCCAGCTTTGAAGTCAGCTCTGCAGGCAGTTGGACTAGGTGACCTCCAGAGGCCCCTTCCAGACTAAATTATTCTATAATTCTAAGAAAATGAACTTTATGCTTTATGAACAGGCACTTTGTGGCACACCAAACAAATATAACAAAAATATATATATATATATATATATATTTATATATGTATTTTTTTTTTAATTAAGAATTTATCCTTGATAGATTTGGTAAAAGATTTCCTTAGCAACAGCAGAATGTGGGTTTTTTTTTGGCAGGGAAGGGGTGGTGCAAACATACTGTTCCAGCACAGCGTAGGTGCTTGGACCATCAGCAGGTGCAGTGTGAAAAGACAGATCTCTGAACTCTAAACTTGGCTGACTTGCACTAAAAAAAGAAAAAATAGAAAGAAAAGAAAACCGTCTGCACCTCAAGCTCTGCTGAAACTAAATTTGGAGTTGAGCATGGAAAGAAAATTATCTTTGTTTTTGAAATGGTCACCTGAAGTTTTCATTCAAATGTTGGCAAGGACTAAGAATAACGTCATGCCAAACATTCTTGTGAGGATGGAGAAAATAGCTACACTTGAGCACTGTAAAGCACCTGACCAGCATTTCAAATGCACCTTCTTTCCTTCCCTCCTTTGGTCAGCAGTCTCTAGGAAATGAGAAGCAATCACTTTCTTGTTGGTTCCCCCAGTGGGCGGCCTTGCCTGTAAGCAATTTGTCATTTAGCACTGTTAAATGAGAGATCATGTTTTGGGTTTTTTCTTCTCTGTTACCCAAGCTGTGTTCCTGCTGCTGTTGCAGTAGTGAATATTCCCTCCCCCCCCTTTAGCTGAGAAACACACGCAGAAGTGCTCAGGGTGTCTGGCCATAAGTAAAAGCATGTTGTCCTGCTGGAGCTTGTAGCATGAAACTATCAGGTAAAAACTGATCCTCAGGAAGATCTCTAACCTCAGCTGAGCTAAAGGAAATAACAGGAGACAGGGAAATGGCATGATTCTAAATCCAGCCATAATGGTGCTCTCGAGTCCTGTGCTGGACGTGGCCATGCCTCCTCTGATAGAATGGGAGAGAATCACACCAGACATTCTCCCTCGAGAGAAACACTGTGAGTCTGTTGCATGAGATTTGCAGTTGAATGATGGCTTCTTTGAGCCTCTCAAGAGAATTAACCAAGCCTAAGCTGAGTTACGTCCTTAATTTGGGATAGTCCCTGTCAAGGTCCAGGAGATAACTGCCCAGCTCTCACTGGTGGAGTGAGAAGAGATGCTTACTGATGGCTGTTGTCCCTTGGTACGTGACCCAGGAGAGGTTCTGCATTTGGGGGGTAATAGCATATTGGAGAGACAGGCCCAGGTAGCACAAGGGTCTGAATTAGACTTGTAAAATCTGTACACATGTCACCAAATCTGTGTGGTCCTATCCTGTACAAAAAGATTGTCACTGTGGAAGTCTGTTTGCAGGCAAATACTCCAGTTCTTTATCAGCTACTTGAGACAAATCATAAGCCTGTTCTGTGTGTTTTCTCTTTCTGTCACCTTATGCCTGTAAACTTCCAATAAATAAACAAATAAAAAGAAAGTATATGGCTGTTAGTCAAAAGAAAACATCGAGGAGGTGAGAACATCTCTCTCCAGAATGACTAGTGCCTGCAAAATGAGCACTGGGGGAAAAAAAATGAAGGGAAGCCATGGAAATGAACAACAGGAGAATGCTACAAAACGTTGTTGCTTCTCAGTAGAATTTTACCCATCAGCTTTGACATAAGTACCATATTTCGGCTGTAAAACATAATTAGAGCAGTGAATCAGAAAGGAGCTGTCCATCGAATAGCACAGTGTGTTCTCAGCCAAGGAGAAGGATGTGAAACTCATGCAAATAAGGCTGAGTTCCCCTGCTTCCTCCTAAGGAAACTGAGTGTGACACAAAACGTCTGCAGCAAACTGCAAATTTCACATGCTCTTTGGAGCCGGAATTTGCCTTTGAGCTCTGCATTAAGTCGAGCAAGCTGCCTCCCTCCGTCAGCTCCTGCTCTCAGAGCTCCTCTGCGAAGTGGAAGTGTTCCACAGTGCTGCTCCTCAGCTCTTTTGGGGGAGAGAACTGCAGACTTGGAAGTGAAATAGAAGCCTAGCTGGTGTTCTAGGAGGACATGGCAGAGCAGCTCTTCCAGCTCAGTGCTATGGGTTCTGCTGGTGTTTATCAGGCTTAATCCAATAATACATCATTTTATCAACCACGCTGTCTCTGTGCGTGGAGGACTTGAAAGTTGGGTCATTTAAAGAGCCCTTTCAGAAAAAGCAGACTCTTTTCTTTTTCTGATGCATTTGTGATTTTTTTTTTTTATGTTTTCCTTTTGTAGTTTTCAAGCATATCAAAGTCACAAGTGGCTCCCTGGAGTTCCAGGGTACCTGCAGCTGGGGCACAGCACAGATTTAGTGGTTTTACTATATATTTTTGCCTGCGGTCTCTTCCTACAGCATGCCCTGTATGGTATGCTCAGTTGAGGTTTCTATTTTCCTACAAGTGCAAAATAAGAAAGAAGACCTATTACAAAGTAGGGCGAGGGAGCTGTGTTTGCCAGGAGCAGGTTGCTCAGCTGCTCCCTGAGGGATCTAAGCAGCTATTTCGTAGTGGTTCAGAATCATCATCACTTTGATAGTACTCTTTGCTCCCTGTTAAGGCGGGGACTACAACCATGCTCCTTCCTCAGGAAACTTCTTGATCCAAGGGCCGTGCAGCCTTGGAACTGTAGCAGCAGGATATGTCACAATTCCTTTTCCATTGCTTTTTGTCTTCTCGAGTGATTTCTTCTTCAGTCATAACTTGTAGGGTACCATTTTTTTGACCCAAGTGCTGTGTGTTAGATGTTCCTCTGCTAGTCCAGGGCCTTGGAGGCTACATCTATACTGTTACGGTGTAACTCAGTTTAGCTCTGTGTTCTTGATCCTTAGTATTTCTTTTGTGTGGGGACAAACTTTACTTGTCTGGACCTACCTCATTTGTTCTCCAGCCTGTGAAGTCTAGGCACTGTGGGGCACACATGAAATACTGCTCCTCCAGCCAGTGTGCAAATAAATGGCTCAAGTAACACTCTTTTGCAAAGCCAAACTCATCCTTACTTTTACCTACTAAAAGTAAGGTTTGCCAGAGCAAACCTGGCCATAAGTCCAAGTTTATTATGCATTCACCTAGACAGACTGAACCTTATGATGGCCTGACTGATTAACGTTACATGGATTTTAGAGGCATAGTAGCCATACAGGTAACAAACAATACCAAATGGGTGGAATTTCAATGATAAATGCGCATCCTGATTAACATCTGAAGTGAAAGATACCATCCCAGCCAGCTCCAGCCTGACCCAGAGTCTCTTAACAAACATCCTGCCCACTGGCCAAGCTCACAGAGCTTTTTGTCCCCAAGGAATTCAGTGTCTCTTTTTTTATTCCTGCAAAGGAAAAATAATTGTGTTTTAAATGCAAAATTCATCTTGGAGAAGCACAGCTGCTAGCGGTGGCCTTTTCAAATGCATTCTGCTTTCCAGAGATAGCTGATTCAGAGCTACACTTGCTGGTTGCTATCTTGTGCTAACTCCATCGCAGAGACCATTTTTGCCTTGGATACTTCCAGAATGTGTGGGCAGCACTTAGCTGTGGTGTATGGCAAGCATGTGTGTCAGCTTCATGTCATCTTGGCAGCCCAGAAAGAATCACTGTTTGAGCTGGAACAGCCAAGACTTTTGCTGAATAGTGATAATGTTTCTGGGTTGGGTACTTGTGTACTTGTGCTTGTAGGCTTCCCCTGTATCTCATCACAGCCTTTGTATTCAAGTGTTTTGCCTCAGGGATTCGCTTTTCCTCTTGAAGGTAAGCGTCCTTCTTGCACAACTGATAGAAAGGCACTGACATTTTGAGACGTATCCAAGCATCTGAGTATAGGTGTGACATTTTAGGTGCTCAAGAGCAGCACAGGCTGGCAGATACATCCAGGACCCAGTGGAGATCTTTGACCTTTGAAAAACATTAGTTGAAGGCCATGGAGCACTCCCTTAAGGAGTCTGAAGGTATTTTGGACATGAGTTTTTGAAGCTGGATTTCTCCTTTCTAACCTCATGAGTCTTCCCAGAAGCAGCATCAGAGGGAGGTATTGGGTCCCTTTGAAATAACTTCTTGACTTCATCTTCAGGAGTTAGCTTCTCTTGAGAAGATAAAAGGATGACAGCAAAATGGTGGCACAAGTAATAAATAACAATCAACTTCTTGTAAAGGACCTGAATTTTCAGTTGCTATTAGCATCAATATTAACAGAGATAGATAAGCACCAAAGAGAGGTAAAAAGCACTTTGCCAGCTTAGAGATACTACTGAAAGGAAATTAGTTGGGCTCCGTGTGTTCAAGAGCCCTTCCCAGAGCTCCCTCTGTCTTTACCTTGAACTGAGTTTGTTGTAAAGAACACATTCCAAGAGGAAGCTTTCCTGTGCTTTGATCAGGCATCTATCTTCTATGCTTCTGGAGTTAGAGATCCCATGTTGTCCTGTTTCTCCCATGAAGTTTTGCTCTTTTCTCCTCCTCCATGGGACACTTTGGCCAGTAGTGAAGCTGGATGGTTGTTGTCTTGTCTCTCCAGACTGATTTCACCATGTCAGGCTCTTTCACTCCCATTAGCAGCAAGTTGTTAGTGTGTGCAATGATCAGTTGCTCTTCCAACCTTCTCTTTCCATCTGACAAAGACAGAAAGATTGTCCTATCCAAGTGGAACTTGACCAAGTCTTGCTGGGTGAATGAATTGAACAGATGAAAACATTTCTAGGCTTTAGCATCATTTGCAGTGTAATGGCATCCTTGCTATTAACTTAGCAAAAGAAGAGGGACCTGCTGGGAATCATTTTTCCATTTTCATTTTAATCAAGAAATCAGTAAATTAATATTAGTTATATGAAAGTAGCACAGACTTTTTGTTTCCCCTGGTGAATACTTACTCAAGTTTTAAACAACTTCTCATCATTCACTTCTCATGTTTTCCATGAGTTTTACTGCCAGCTAGGTTCAATGAGAGCTTGTAGCAATGTCTCTTACATTCCAGCTCATGGAAAACTGGTGCAGCAGTCTGAAATGTGCTGATCTGATTTATGGAACCGGCTGGAAAGTAAAGAAACCTCAACTGTCTGATCAAACCAGAGAAAATTGAAATAAAGAGATGTAATAAAGCAAAATCCAGCCAAAAAGAAAGGTGGAATTCATTCTTTGATTAGTTTTTCAAAAACAAAGCCGAACAAAAACAAAACCTTCCATCAGTAGGGATGTCAGGCACTTTCAAAAGATTCATTCTTCTTTTTTTCTTCTTGTTTCTTGCCACAATAATTGCAGAAAATCCCTCTCACACATGCAGCTGTGTGGGGCAGGAAGCTTTTTTCCATTCTATCACAAGGGAGAGTCAGCATTCAAGTACACCAAAGCTTTATGCAGGCAAAAGAGTAAAGATGCAAAGCAACTTTTCCAAAGTTGTGCCATAAATCTGAGAAAAATGTCCGCTGAGAGACCTTCCCCAGAAATCTCCCCTTCCTCTTTAAATCCAGCTGTATCTTTTCTGTGTTTCCAGGACCTTTAGTGTTTTTCTTTGCATCTGAAATGCTCTGGCTGTGTGATGATGTCCATGCTGCTTGCTACACACAGCCTCGATCAGCATGCTTCTGGCTGCCTCTGCTCCCTCTGACACATTCTACAGCCCAGTTTCTGGGATTATTTTATCTTCATATGAGAGAGTTCAATAACAAAAATAGCAAACACAAATGCTTTGGCTGTGAAACCTGGGTCGTGCATCTTCCCTGCTCACCTGCAGAGAGGAAACAGAAGTGGAGGCAAAGGGGGAAAGAGTGCGTAATGCCTGCTTTTGTATTAATGAATCCATGTAGGACTCACTGCAATAGATCCAGTCGTTACTCTAATATATTGCCCACCTCCAGCCAGAAGTGCTAAGCTCTTGGCTTGGATGAGGCAGTTTGTGTAGGGAAGCAGCAGCTGCAGTCTGCTCTCCTGCAAGGCAATAAGGATTCAGTGCCATGTTACTGCTTCTTTATTTTCCTTTTTAATTATGATAGTGGAAGTTGACTGCCATGATTGAGCTTCAGCTGAAGTACAGATCCTCCCATCCCTGTGCCCTTCTCCCACTCCCTGACTACCCTGCCTCTGCCTTCCAAGACACATAACTAATAGCCAGTGACAGTTCCCAAGAGACTATCTATAAAGTTGAGTCCTTGCTACTGTCTATGACACAATCTTCATAGGTGCCTGATGTCAGCCAACAAGTAGCTCGTGCATGACAAACACACAAGGTCAGATCTATCTGCTTCTTCAATACCTTAAAAACCACATGCTTGAAGATGTATAGAGCAGAATGCATGCAGAAAAATATAGTTATAAGAGGTAATAGTTTTAAGTTGCCCCAGGCAAAGTTTGAGTTGGATATTAGGAAAAAATTTCTTGTCCAGAAGAGTGGTAATACAGTGGCACAGCTGCCCAGGGAGGTGGTGGAGTCACTGTCTCTGGAGGTGTTCAGGAACTGTAGGGATGTGGCACTGAGGGATGTGGTCAGTGGGCATGGCAGGGGTGGATCAACAGCTGGTGATCTTAGTGATTTTTTCCAATCTTTATGATTTGATAATTATAACTGGGGTCAATAAGACATTGCATTCAGTTGGATTATAATGCAGTAATAAGTTATCTGAGTTATCTTTGCTGCTTTTTCTCCATCGCAGTATTCATCAGTGAAGGTGTATTGAGATCCATGGGGTCATCATGTCTACAGCAGCAATTTTTCCTCCCATAAAAGCAATATTTTTATTGCTTTCAGTGTGTATATTCAAACATGTTTGGTTTGTTTTCTAATCAGTCTCAGCCTCTACCCTTATTATTCACAAATACAGTTGATGACTATAATGACTAAACTGAAGTTCACCAGTTAAGCTCCATCTTGCTGAAGGGAGCAGAGGAAAGGACGCTTGAATGTGCAAGTGGGTTGTGCAAAGAGGCTCTCACTGTCTGAAAGACAGGCAGAGCTTTGAAAAGAGCAAGATAGTTCAGATATTTCGATGTTTGAACTAAGACTGGGGCCAAGGGAATGGAACCAGGCTCTCAGCACATGCTTCATGGTTTGCCAGCAAGCTCTGACTTTGCCTGTGATGTGAAAATATGGACAGCAAGTGAAGCTCGATGATTCCCAACTCATCTAATCAGATTATTTCATCACCTGAATGAGAAGTGACAAGTGGAAGGTAGAACAGGAACATGTGTTCAGCAGGCCTGAGCTCTCTTTGACGTGGCTCGTTTGCCTTTTTCAGAACTGTGAATATGGTGGTAGGGATATCCTGGAAGGCAGATTTTGCAGCATGTCCCAGTGGGCAGGGAGTTCATTTAGAAGACAGGAAACATCTGTTTTCTTCTGAGCTTCTCTTCGTTTGCTTGGGGAGTTTGTGTGATGAGAGGTTAGGCCATTCACCTCCATTCTTGAGGGACCCTTGTATGAAGAAAAAAGGAGTAGAGATGAAACAGGCTCTACCAGTGCAGATGCTGGGCCACCGGATCATCTGGAACTGTGATGATTCAGATTTTGTCATCTTGCTCTGGGAGAACAAATTCAACTCAATGAGCTCTTGCCTTTAAAACAAAGGGGGAAAAAAGTAACCAAAAAAAAAAAAAAAAAGCAGATCAAGGCTGCATCTCTGTAATAGCACAGCAAAATGACAGTGCACAAAACGAGAGGTGAAAGCAGCATCTCAAACAGCCCAGCAGGTACATGATTTTGCTTAGTTTCTGAGAGGTTAAGGTGACCGAAAACTCACCTGCCCTTATCCAGCAGAGGGATCATTATTAGCTGTCCTTCTTGGTCCTCATGTTGAACTTGTTTTTAAGGAGGAATCCTTGGCTCTGAAAATAGGGCAAGAACACAAAGCTGCTGAGTATCCCAGTACTTTTTTCCTTTCCCCATAAAGAATAGTAAATACCATTCTTAATTCTACCCAAAAAATTGTCTGGAGGGGTCATCTTAAGCAATTGAAGTTGTTGCTAAAGAAAGAAGAAATGGGAGAACTTGTAAAATTAAAGCTTTACATAATATTATACACTACAAAGACTTTTAGCTGGCATTTCTCTCCTTTTTTTTTTTTTTTTTTTTTTTTTTTTTTTGCACCTTTAATAAAAGAATTAAACGATTTTTAATTGGAGTTACTTGCCACTGGAGCTTGTCATTGCTTGCTAAAGTCATTGCTTTTGTAACAGAAAAATAAAACAGAAAACTCTGAGGTTCATGTAGGAGTTTTTAGTGTTTTACTTGGCCAGGATATATTATCTTTGATCCTTTGTGTCCCATCAAAATTAGCATAACCATTTCCTTCCAATAAAATAATCACTTTCCCTTTCTACTATATATACATTTTTGTCACTGTGGAAGTGAAATACGGAGCTCAGTTTTAATCTTTTACCTTCTAGGGATTTTATAATAGAAATAGAAAATTAGGTTTTGTCCCATGAAATTGTCCAAATCTTTCAAAAATATTTCTGTCTCATATTTTTAGAAGAAAACTGATGTCTCAATATATTGGAGGTTTTTTGAGTGAAAATCTCAAGGAAATCTTTTATTTAGATGCTTTCTGAATTTTGGAAATATCTGTTCTAATAACTGGAAATATCTTCTTGCTCACTCTTGTTAACCCACTATGTGGGCAAGGAAAATCAGGGGTTTCCATCAGAAAAGTGAAACTTGTAAAAAGATTCAAAACTTTTTGGACCAAGAAATTAAGACCTATGTATGTAGTGTGTTGGAAAAGAATGAATCTGCATGCCAACAACTCACACTAATGTCCCTCCGTGAGTGTGTGGTTGCATTAGGATGATTGTACTCCCACTTCCTTTATCCCCATTTTTCCACCATCAGCTTCATCACTGCAACTTTTGGCTGACCTTTAGCTGTATTTTGCCAATTGGCCAAGTTTCCATTGCTTGTTAGGCCATAATGAGCAATTTCCAAATCAATCTATGTGAAATCCGAGGAAAATGTATAAAAGAGCATTGTATATGAGCATGTATGAATGCTCAATGTATGAGTATGTATAAAAAAGCAAAAGATAAAAGTTGTCTATTGTGGCTTCAGTGCTTCTTGTGAAGCAGAATCAAGAGAAAAACAAGGCTGTTCACACACCAAGTGAAGCTGAAATTGAAACTCTTAGAACCGGTGCATGTTGATTCCTTTTGCTAAAGTAATATATTGATCCTTAAACTAATATACTGATCCTTACTGCTAAGCAAACCAGCCTATGTCACCTTTTATGCCAGGCTAATTTAAGAATAAAAAAAAAATAGTGAGAGATAGGGAAGCAGACCTGAAATCTGACCTAAATTCTTTGCTGACAGGGAGATAAACCAGGTGGCTTAATCGGTTTTTCCTGTTTTGACTGCATTTTGCAGTACACCCTTTGCACTGACACGCTCTGGCAGGTGTTTTCTGCTCATCTGGGGTGAGAAGTTGCAAGGATTTAATCTGCCACATGACTGCAGCCAGCAGTGCTCAGAGGTGGACCTTGACCACAGCAACTGAAGGGGCAAATCTGCAGTGATGCACATTGTGTTGGTTATGTGATGCTGATGGCACATTTGTCTGTAACGCTGCTCTTGCAAAGCTTGGCTCCAACGTGCAGCTGATGTCTGTGTGCCTGCTGTGCACGTGTGGCTTCTTTTATTGCAGGGGGCAAAGGGTGTGAGTGCATGCAGCAAACCCAATGGAATGGGCAGAGTGTCAGAGACCCCTCAGATATCTGTGCACTGAGCCTTGTGCTCTCTGCTTGTGTCCTGCAGTTTCCTGGTGTAGGCTGCTCCTTGCCATCCTAAGCTCTGGCAGCATGTCCCAGACTTCCAATCTGAGACTCTCAGAAACAGACCCATCTTCAAAATCTATAATGCAATTCACAGAGTCAATTTTTCATCCAGTGCTCCGCGTCTGGGGCGAGCAAAGTTTTTTAAGAGATGTAGTCTGTAGGTTTTTTCTTCCTTTTTCTTTTTTGCCTTTCTGTTTTGTTTGGTTCCCCCTCCCACCCCTTACTCTCTGTGACAATTAATGTGAGTCACTGACTCGCTTTTCTGCTTCTCTACTGTTTTGATTGGCTTTTTGTGAGTCCAAAATAAAGCCAGTCCCTTGTGGAAGCATTTGAAGGCCTCTGCTAATCAATTAACTCTAAACTAAATTCTTTGTGGAAGGAAGTTACTGAAAACTGTGAGGAAGGAATTGCTCTATCTTAAGCTTTGGTTTGCATTGCCACTGCACTGACCCGTTTCATTAACATCCCTGAGAATGTCTGAGAGATTCCCGAGACCAGTACAAAACTGCTCAGCTGCGTGAGACGTAGGACTGGGAAGGACCATTCTGGGTCACTGAGTTTGAGAAATATTTGCAGAACAGCTGCTCCACACAGCACCAGAAAACATGTCCCACTGTCCCGCATCCCAAATCAGGTGACCTGCTGAAAAAGATCAAAAAATGCAGCTGATCCTCCCAAGAGAAGACAGCAGGACAAAGTGATGATGTCTCCTATCCTTGTCCTTGGAGAGGTGTTCAAGAACTGTGGGGATGTGAGGGACGTGGTTAGTGGGCATGGTGGGATGGATTGACTGTGTGGTCTTAGTTGTCTTTTCCAACCTTAATGATTCCATGTGCTACATTTTTCAGCAGTACCAATGCTGAAAATGTTATTCATTTCAGCAATGGACGAAGAAGCTCAACAGAGAGATCTGGTTGTTGCTGTGTGATTTCCAAACTTTCCCTTTGGCTGAGGAAGGTTGAGGGTCTTGGCAGCAGTACAAATCCAGGGCTGGGGCACTGCACGCTGTTTTCATGCTGTTTACTGGAATAGGGGGAAATATGTGCTCAGACTAGCTGACCCATTTTACTTGAAGTGACACAATTTGTGTTTCATTTTTATCTTTGGCTTAACCTTTAAGAGAAAAATATGTCTGCTTCCAAAATAGGATCTCAAAAGGTTTTGTTTAAAAGAAAAGCAGAAATGCAGCACTGGGAATTCCTGGATTTCTTCATCCCACCTCTCCAGAGGGGAAAAAAAAAAAAAAAAAAAGAAGAAAAGCTGTTTGTTTGCTCCCCATAGATTCACAAAGAGTCTGACTGATGACACACTGCTCATGGAATCCTTGTTTTGCTCACACTTGAGCAATATTGTTCCGAGCATCAGATGCTGACGAGTCATTGCCTGGCAATGCAGGGAGCTCGTGTCCCTCCTCTCCAGCTGAACCTGTCACATCTGCCAATGCAAGGAACTAAAAAAAAATCTCTTTGCTTTAAATCACTTCCTTTGAACTGATGTGACCTCTCCTATGTTACTGAAGTTCGTTGTCCGTTTACTTTCCACGTGGTTCTGCCGTTCGTCATCCCAAAGTTTGAGCCTAAATCATTCATGAAGGGACAGTAAAAATGATGGTAGATTAAAAGATGGTGTGCTGGGTTGTTAGTTTAAATCTTATTTCCTTACAAAGGGAAAATGTTTCCAGGAATGGATTCATAGTGTTAATGATGATCTGACGTCAGTGAAGAGGAGAGGAAGGTTCTGAAGAGATCTGGGGCGGGGGGGGGGAAGGGGGGAATGACAGGGAAGTCAGTGACAAAATGAGAGTGCAGTGATTTGAGAAGAGACACTCAGCTGCTTTCTTCTCTCTTTGCTCTGCCTGTCCTCTGTGACAAACACATGGATGATGGAGTTGAAACTGATCTAGAGTAGAAATGCAAATGAGGTCTGCATGAGGCAGCATCTTGCCCGTTTTTGCTGGAGGAAGCTGGCTGTGTCCCAAGCTCCCCAGCAGCACTGTACTAAGGTACGAGGGAGCTGCAGGTGCCTCCAGGCTTCATGTGCACCAACCATCCGCTCCTGCAGCAAAGGCTTTGCTGTGCCAGGTGGAGCAGATTAAGAGGTGGAAAAATGGGCCTGAGCCAAACCTGTGCTCGACGTGCTTTCAATCCTCAGTGGCCCCAGAAGGTATCTGGCTGCCCAAACACGCTCGGCATCTCACAGAAAAAGGCAAAAGTTGGCTAACAGTTTGACATGGCTCTGTTAGCCCTCACCTTGCCTTTACTTGGGCACACTGCAACACAAGCCAGGAATCCAAACAGTTTGTCGAGGAGGCTTCTTGCTGCTATGGTACTCCACACCTCAAGGCATTTATATACATTTGAGTTCAACAGTTGTGGTGTCTGAGGATTTTTAATACATGTTCCTGAGTTGCATTCAGATTGCCCTGACTTAATGTTAAATGTCTAACTGGGGTAAGCAGTCCCAAGAGTATAAAAGAGGGCACCAGGCACTGTTTACCCTTCACTGGGTGATATGAGAGTGGGACCTACGTTGATACACAGCAGTAGATGACCAAAATTTCCTCCTGAGCTCTTGTAAATCATGGTAATGGCTCGGTGCAGTACTCAGTCAAGGAGCCTACCTGCTGTAGGCTAACTCACTAGGAGAAACCAGCACATCCAGGTGATTGACTTGGATAAAAAAAAAGTAAACTTCACTCACAGCATGTTCTTGGCAGCATCTCTTCTCTCCCGGGATGCTGTGCATCTTTCTCAGTCTTGCTATGTCATGCTCTCAAGTGATGGAGAGACCGAAAAATGGGTTCAGAAGAAATAAGACTGGACAATGCAAAGGTTTTATTTTAGGGGCTTGAAAGCGATCTGGCTTTGTTCTTCTAGGCTGAAAATGCTGTGAGCGCTGTCAGCACAGTGCTCTCTTGTCAGTGACTAAATATCTCATTAGTTTGGGATGAGGGATGTGAAGGGGATGGCTGTTGTCAAAATGAAGCATTATGAAGCAGGTAGATCTCAGGATCAGCATTTGAAACTTCCATGTAATTTCTTGGCGTTTCTTCTTAATTCTCTGAAGGACTGTATTTAATGACACACTTTATCCACTGTGTGCTTGACCTCGTGTCTGGTCTCCCCAGGATAGCCCAAAAATCAATGGCAAGGTTTTAATCAGCTCTAATAAGTTCGTGGAAGAGAATCATTTACTGAGGCCTCTCTGCTGTATTTGTGCTATGGTTCCAATTGATTATTTGTGCCAATTATTAACTAAGAATCAGGACAGGAGGGAAAATAATCTGTGTTTGGTCATTGTTTTTATCTGAGATTTTTAGATGCTAACATCAGCAGCTTCCTTTGCCCCGAATCCTTCCACTGCACTGTGTAATTGCAACGTTTCCCTTCTAAATTATCCATGGCTATTTTTCCCCTTTATTTTTCCTAAAGCAAAGGGAAAGTGGTTGGAGGAAACAAGAGGTCCCTTATTAATTGTGACTCCAAACAGCTTTAACAAAGAATGGGGGGGCTGGAAAGCACCTAGTACTGTTTATGCATAGACTAGAAGCAGCATTCATACACAACCATGCACTTCTGAAGTGACGAATTTGAAAATAAAACCTTAAAAATAAACAACTCTTGGAATTGTTATATTTAAGGAAAAGAAAAAAAAAGAAGAAAAAAAAAGCCTTTCTGGGCTCTGCTGAAAGCTAGCAATTAGGTTGCGCTGCAAAAAGTGGAAGGCAGACAACTAGTAGCACCTCAGTGGTTGTCTTTGCTGTTTTGCTGCTATTGGCTCCATCAGAAAGATGTCATCTCCATGACACCAAAATATATCAAACATTCTGAGAAATACTGTGCTTAGCTCTTCAGCTGTGTGCTTAGTGGAAAGCAAGCTTAGGAGAAGTTCCGTGTTAATTAAATCTTGCTTTCTTTCTTTTATATGGTAATTGCACCAATTATAAGTCAGATCCTAACGTCTTTCAAGGTGGTGCTTCTGAGAGTTCTACTCTCAGAAGGCATTGCAAAGAAACCTCTTGTTGAGTTGCCACCATACAGAGTGAGCACTCAAGCAGAAAAGGAAATCAGAGGGTTGAGAGCGACCGTATCTGTTAATGGCCATGCAGCTCCAGGTTGTGGAAAGGCAAACCTTCTGCATGTGAGAATGTCTGGGACCTTGGGGCAGACCATCCTGTGCAGGTCTCCTAAAAAGCCATAGTTTGGGGAGGAGATAATAGTAACAAATGATGCTAGTAACAACTCTTAGCTCCTCTGCTCCTGGGAGTATTTGGGAGGCAGCAAAGCATGTCCAGTGCATGGAAGAATTACTGACACTCCATGAGATAAAAGTCAGACAGTGATTCCTCCTTAGGAGGTTCTGGTGAAGTGAAAAAGAGAACAAGGAACTCCAACTTTTACTGAAATGAAGAATACTGCTTAAGCAAGGGATTAGCTCAATGCCTGTTTTCCTAAGCAAACAGCCATGTTGAAGTAGAAAATGTATCTGTGTTTTGCATTTCCCCCATCCCCAGTTTCCTATGATCTTGCTTTGGAGCTTTCCCTAGCAGACCCACCACAGGCAAGGTCTCCTTCCCCAACACTCCCCTGGTCCCCTGGACAAGCATGCTCAGGGTTGGGTGAAGCAGAGGCTGAATGTTACAGCTGAATGCAAGCTGAGTGCTTCCCGTTAGCTCAGAAAGATGATGCTTAGAAACACAGGCTGTAATTCTGAGAGCTTCCAGAGACCAGCAGTGCTGTGACCACAGGAGCAGGGAGGGATGGTTATTCCAGACCAGCAGAGAGAGCTCTTGATATGCACTCACAGATGAGCACATTGTGGAAGCACATCACAACCATTTCCATGGCAACTGGCTTTGATGGACTTCAGGGCAGTAGGAAACCAAAGAATAAGTTGACTTAGGGCAGGGGAAGAAAAACTGTGGTTATAAATACTGTGGAAGTGCACGTGGCCCATTTCTCTGTAGTGAGTGCATGTGGGGAGGTACTCATACATATCAGGGTAATAAGGTAGAACTTGACCTAAGCTGCTGCCTGGGATATTTGTCTCAGTCAGAATCTGCTGCCAAACCTGAGGCTTTATTTCTATTGCTGGGTGCTGCTTCACCAATCGGAAGAATAAACAAACTCCACAAAAATGACAGTGTGCTAGGAGTTGTCCACTTCTGCACAGCTTTGGAGTCTTCCGTGAGTATTCGCCCTTTGGAAGTCAATAGGACAGTTCTGGACAGTGATGAGTGATAAGGTTGCAAAAGTCCTCTAAGATCATCTAATCTAACCATCAGCCCACCCACATCGTGCCCAATGACCACGTCCCTCAGTGCCACATCCCCACAGTTCTTGAGCACCTGGTTCTTGACTCCACCACATCTCTGGGCAGCCAGTGCCACTGCATGACCATTCTTTATGAGAGGAAATTTTTCCTAATATCCAACCTGGACCTCCTCTGGCAGAACTTGATGCCATTCCCTCTCATCCTATCGTATTAATTTATTTTCAATCACACTCAAGAGGAAGAAGCAGGGCCCCACAGCAAACAAGCCTGGATTAAGTGCTCAGCAGAGCTTCTATCCGGTTCCTAAAAACAGATCCGGATGCACTGAGGGCTTAATGCTAATTGGAGAGAGCTTGTGGTGGCCCCACCAGAGGCAGAGGGATGATTCAGTTGGTCCTGAGGCTGCTTGGGTTGCGCTCCAGCAGACAGGATGCTTGGCCAGGATCAGTGGTTTTAGCAGGAACACCAGGGAGCAAAGACAAACAAGGAACCTCATTCCTCAAAGAAAGTGAGTTTTGCACATGCAACTTCTGAAACAATGGCTGTGCAGGGCAGAACCTAACCCAGAAAGGCACTGTTCTCACTTTGTCAGACGTGCTGAGCCCCTGTGGGTCTAAGCCGGGTCTGGGTGCACACACTGACCAGCAGGCTTGGAGCCATCCCCTGGTGTGAAGAAAGGGGCTGCTTTTCTAGCTAATAATTCAGTAACGAAAAAGCAGGGCAGAGACACGGAGCCTGCAAACCCTCACACCTGTTTTCCATCAGACAGGACCCATGCTACCACCATGGGCTGCTTGGAGGCTCTTTCTGTCGGGGCTCGTTAGCACCACTAAATCACAGCCACGGCCTGCTGTTCTCAAGCGGTCATTCCTGACTGGGGATTTATCATTCCCATCCCCACCCCTCTCTGTTTGGCATTCTGGAGTTATTTATTTATATCAGGAGAGACAATTGCAGCGTTTCATGGGTGGGCGCAGTGGAATGCTAAGCAGGCAGGAGCGGGTCCCACAGGTACTGCAGGATGTGGAGTTGATTTGGCCGCATCTACGTGACTGATATTAAATATCACCATATGGAACTGAAGTCTTCCCCGGGAGTTTATCACTAATTCATCTAAGGGTGACTTTTGTTGTCAGTGTTAGAGTAGCACTGGCTGTTCTTCCCTTTTTTTCCCTGTGTTTCTACACTGTCTTGTATTTCTTTAATTTCTCTGAACTACTCAAGGCAAACGGAAATATTAATTAATCTGTTTAAAAATAACGTCTACAGAAAAGCTGTTCTTGCACCTGGATGTGTGAATGGAAAGCATGTAATTTGGTCATGGGGGAAAACAGCTCACTTCCCACCCTTCTCCTGTGAAATCAGTGGCTTAGCCCTGAACCTTCATTCTTAGCAGAGATGGAGAATTTATTCCATGTAAACAGGACAGTCTATCAACTGGACTTTTCTTGTGGGGTTGTGTTGTGCTGTTTGTTGGTCGTTTTTTGTTTTTGTAAATGCATTTTTTGACTTCATATTTGCCAGCTGGGCTGTTTGGAGTTTAGATGGCAGTCTTATAGGAATTACCTCAAGACTTTAACATGGAATGTTTTTCACCTTGACCCTTTGCTTCTTGCAACCAATTATTGGATTTCCAGACTTGCATATACATGCTTCTGATCCTGACAGAGGGTGGGCATACCTGACCCACTGTAATTAAACAACCTCTTTCTCTGGCTAGGATTCCATGGCATTCACAGAAACAAAAGCGATTTCTCTGTCATTTATGGGAATGACACTCTCTCCCAATGAGCTCATTCTCTTGCTCTCTCCCCAAACCAACCACATTCAGTGTTATTTCTAGAACTCATTGTGCTGGGTACGGTGAAAACCAGAGTTGTGAAACAGAAGTAGAATTGAACTCAGCCTAAGCATGTCTGTGATACAACTGATTATCTCGTTGTTGGATAAGGACCCTTAAAAGTCATCTAGTCCAACTCTTTTGCTCTCCCAAAGCCATTTTTATTTTCCACTGCCCAGCTGAGCATCTCTACTTCCCTCTTCTCCAGGTTTTTCTCTGCTGTGGAAGATGCTCTTTCAAAGCTCCCTTCCTTTCTGAGGAAATCTCCTCTTCAGACATCAGAGCAGCAGCTCAGATTTGGAAATTACAGCTGGAGCAAGCAGCTCCACTCAGTGTTTGTTCCTCTTTCTTGCTGCATGGCGTGAGAGTGATGAGGGGAAGATGGATGCAGTGGCGCGCACAGTTCAGGTTGCACACCGCTTGCTCCCTGAGAGCCCATTAAAGGGAAGATTTAGATGCAGCATTGGGATGACTGGAGAGTTAATTCCATGTGGAGGACAATTAGCAGTTCCTAGTGAAGCAGAACCGGCTCCATGGTGAACTCTGTCATGCAGTTTTCTTTCCCTGCCCTTTGCATACTTTTAATTCACCCAAGCCAAATTGTCTCTTGCTGCCTTCTGCAAAAGAGGGTATCAGTCAGGGAGGTATCAGTCAGGGAGAGACATAGCATGTATCGGGGCCAAGTGTCTGCTACAGTCCTCAGTGCAGGATGCTAATGCTTTGCCCTGAATACAAGCAGGTTATCTAGGTGGTCACTGCTTATCTACTGTCTGGCCAGACACAGAGAAGCTGGTCAATGGACCAAGCCAAAAAACAGGTGGAAAATCAGACATACAGCAGCCCAGCCCAGATCCCGTGTTCATCCTCACCATCATGCACAAAGCTCTTTTGCTCCAGTGTTTGCATGAATCATGAAAAAATGCTGAGCCACCCAATCCTGGCCACTGGCATGCCATAGACTAAAGAAGTTGTTATGGTCATGGGTATTGGGTATAGCCAGCTTAAAAGTGACAGTCTTTATAGACGCATTCAATTATGTTTCACGCGTTTTCACCCCAGTATCAGCACTGCAAGTAGAGTTGAGATCGCTTATCACATTTACTTTTCCAACCTGAATGTGAAATGACTTTTTCTTTTTTTCTTTTTTTTCTTTCTTTCTTTTTTTTTTTTTCCAGTGGAATAACTCTGAACCACTGGGGTTTGTAAGATTTGCTTTAGGGGCTAATTGCAGTCTCCTTCAAAAAGTTTTCACCCGTATGTTACACGCTCATGATGTAATTTAAATTCCACTTTTTAGCTTGGTTTTTGTCTAGGAATGTTTTTCAATTTCTCTTCTGTTTTTCTTTAACTATCAGAAATTTCATACAAGAGTGGTAAAGAATCCCAATGAGACTGTTATTACAGAATTTTGCTACAGATTAGAAGTTGTACAGAACCTGCCTAAAATTGTATTTTTAATTAATTTTTAAAGACAGATTTTCATATTAAATTTGACTCACTGTGATTCTACAAATATACTACCAAAATTAAAGACCTTTTTTTTAATGTGTTTTATTGTAAGAACTTGGCTATGAGCAACTGCTCTGAGATACCAGCCAGAAGACACCAACAACTGGGACTTTCTCCCTGTTTCTGCATAGAGCTGCTAAAACATACCAGTCAGCTTGCCTCAGCTTTCACATTTATCTCTGTTTGTTTGACACTGGATTTTCCCTCAGCTATGGACTAGAGGAGAGTCAGTAACCTCAGGACAATTACACTGACTCAGATACAACAATCAGTCTAATTTATTTAAATATAACCACACTGTATATTCTTGGTTCACATGAATTTGTATTTGCAGTCCTTTTAAAACAGGGAAGTTTCCTCAGATGCTACTTTTCTTTGGAGAGACTGTGATTACTTTTATTTCATAAAAACTCATTTATTTACTCATACACCTTCAAAAATTTCATTGTGTCCTTAAAGAGTTGTAATTTTAGGGATCAAAAGCTTGTGTTCTTCATAGGCCTTTAACAGACTGCTTCAGTGCAGAAAACAGTGGTGGACTTGCGATTTTTTGTCTGAGAAGATGGTGCTATGATTGAAAGTGATCATGTTTCCATTGTTTAATGGATTTCTTCCCCTTGATCAGTTTCTCTGTTATTCAGTTGTTGGCTATGATAGCTTGTTTTCAGTGACGTGATCCCCCTTTTTGCATTGAGCCATTTTTTTGACCTGTCAAGCTACGTACTCACCAGCCAAATAGCTACAGAATCCGTGTGTTGTTATTCTCATCTCTTAAAACCTCAAGATCCTGTCCCACTGCTTTTTCAACTTTCATCTTTTTTCTACCTGAAGATGCACTGTGGCTAATCTAATCGTGGTTGGAAACTCTTAACAGTATATTTATACATAATTTAATGTCAGAAGATTTACGCTTTTTTTTTTTTCTTCTATGACAATTAACCTGTATTACAATCATAATTATGATTCATACTAAATTAGCAAATTAACTGAAAAAAAGTCTGGAAATTAAACTGTCAACCACCAGTTTGTTCAACAAATAACCAAACCACAATTGCCTTGAGATGTCCAATAGCAATTCTGCACAGAGGAGATGCTGTCTTAATTCACTGACATTTAGGTTATTCTTGAGACCATTTTTTTTCTCTCCTTGTGACTAAGGTTAATATTCAACTGAAATGTTCTGTTGCTTAGAAACCATCTTGTAATGCTGAATTCATTAATGCTTTTTTCCAATTTGCTCCCAGGAACCTTGTTAGATAGTGTTTCCCACTTTTATCCTAATTAACAGGTACTGAGAAAAAAAAAAGAAAAGAAAAAAGAAAAAGAAATAAAAAAGTAAGAAAATGTACTTCAGCAGAAGTCCAGCATCTCTACTGGATTTGCCATCCTTTTTCCCTTGTTTGCTAGAGAAACAGCAATATCTCTGGCCTCAAGCTCCTAATTCTCTTTCAGTGAGTGACAATGTCGTTTGAGCAAAGCAAATGTAATTCTCAGAGTGGTCCTGACACAGCTGACAGTCAAGATGGCTCTTTCCATGTATGGGGTGACTGGATTGCAAAGCAAATGGGTGAGCTCTTCCACCAGAAGCAGCTGAGTTCAGCAGCTGATTTCAATCCAATCCAGGCTTTCATTGCATCTTAATGCTTTTTTGCTAGTGATGTGCTAGCAAGGCAGGGCAGCATGCACAGGACTAATTATAGAAGCCCAGCAGCAATCCATGGCTCACTTGGAGCTATGAAATCCATGGCTCAAAAAGGAGCATGCCCGAAAGTTGACCAAGTGGTTTCACCTTCTTCTCTTAATGGAGCTCTTCCTAAATAGCTCTGAAATTACCTCTAAAGGCCTCATCTCCTTCCATATGGATATGTTGTAGGTGACTCACACTGCAGAGTGCTCGTTTCAGTCTTCTTCTGCTCGTAGGTGCCCTGAAAGCCAAAGAGGAACGTGGCCAAGCATTTGTGTTGAGAAATAGGGTGTTTTTGGACAAAGCTGTGATCCCAGTTGCATCAACAGGCCAAGCAGGATAAGCTGTATTGATACCATTAAGCATCAATAAACATCAATACAGATTACTGCCTGGATGAGGAGCTACGAGATATGGTTTAGTAGCTTGTGGTACTAATAGGAATGGGAGGGTGGTTGGACTAGATGATCTTGCAGGACGTTTCCAACCTTGTGATTCTGTGAAGCTGCTACCATACTGTGAGCAAAGACAGAGAGTGCTGAGGTCTATGTGATGATGCTTAGGTTCTGTGTTCAGTTGGGCTTATTTATTTAAATTTAGCTGACAAATGGGTTGTTGTTGTTCTTTTTTATTTTTTCCTGTGCTGACCCTGCAGCAGTACTTGCCCCACTGGTATTCTAAAATGCAATGGCTAGTACCACAGAATCATTAAGGTTGGGAAGACCACTAAAATCAACCATCAATCCTTTACCACCATGCCCACTAACCATGTCCCTCAGTGCCACATCTACGCTAGGAAAGAAGATGCTATGGGTCTCCTTGGTAGATACTTTTTTTGCCTTCAACTCTTTAAATTAATTTCAGAAGGAAGGATAATTTCTCATTCAAAAAGGGGAATGGGGGGTGGGGTACGTAACCTAAAATGCATGTGCTGGTGATTGCTGTTCCTCCCACTCCTTTTCAGCACGCAAAACATAGAAATGCCAAAGCAAAGGTGTTTCCATGGTGTTTTCCACTTAGACCTCTACAGTCAATATCCTGCCCTGATAATGGCACAGAGCATGTTAGATTTGCAGCCCAGATCTGCAAACTCAAAAGTGTTGACAATATTAGTCAAAGACACGAATAACGCACGCACTTTCTGAAGGTTTGCGCAAGGCTCCCATGCCCCCAAGTTACCAGTGATTCCACACTGATGATAAAGAGCCTTGCTTTTTCCATGCTGAGCATTCAGGCAGAACTGTTGATGTCACACACGTTTTATTTACTGCCAGCCCTGATTAGATTTACCAATATTTAGCAGCCAGACACAGTATTAAGAGATCTTAAGTGGTCAGGTCCTATTAACAATTTGTCTTTGAATTTGCCCTCTTAATTGCTTTGTTCTGTTTTGAGGGGCTGATTTAAACCCTTTTAAAATTCTGTTAAACAAGGAAGACAGTGTGCTTGCCTGTTCTGTAAAAGGTGACAGCAGCATTTAGGTAAAACAGACAAATTCACAGAGGTTATTTATGTCCAAAACTAAACTAGAGCAAGTTTCAGCAAATCATTCAACTTAGTTATTTTTTTATGGCATTCTGAGTGAAACAATGAAACTGAAATGGCATCGTGGTTTTCTTTTTCTGGTTGGATTGAATTTCTTGAATAAAAGCAGTTTTGTTTTGTTTCTTGAACTGTAATACAGCTTGGTCAATTTAGTGCAGATATTTCATGAATGTAGGTCAACTTTTTCAGTTGTTTTAGCTTAAAAAAGAGAATGCTCTGAAATAAAAAAGTGATTATTAGGGGATATATGCAGTTTTATTGGGGGGAAAAAAAAAGTTGAAAGAAACTTCATTTTCAGTTCAACAAAAATCTTTCTTCTGAATTGTGGCAATTTGCTTTTCGTTTATTGGAAACACTTCTTAAAATGTATGCTTTGGATTAGTCTGAAGGAAATCTCTTTTCCGATCTTCCAGAACTGCAAGCGAAGCAAAAAAATCACTTCTTCATGCACTTTTGCTCATGAGGGAGTGTATCTTTGAAACCTTCCCAGCAAATTTTCCCAGATGCCAGAACTTCAGAAGGCTCTGATAGGATTCAGAGTGATGTCCAGCCAGCTAAATCTTTACCCGTGCTTTCTCAGGTTCACTTACAGTATCTCTTTTCTCACTATTTATCTTTTTCACCGTAGGAGCATGCTCAAAGCACTGATTAATAAGCACAAGGAAAAGCTTAGAGATGACATATGTCTAACATATTGCCTCGTGCCTCTTTCCATGTCCTCAAAGCATGGTTTGCAAATGAGAGAGACGGGAAAGACAGGAGCAAGTAGCAGCTGTGTGAATTTCAATCTGCCCAAAAGACCACTTATATCTCTGGTTTCAGAAAATGGTGTGGGGGTAAGATGATGGGTGATCCTGTCCTAAACTCACTTGGACTGCAGGAAACAGCTCAGATTTAAGACAACCTCAAGTGTCATTTGAACCACAAAGTAAAGGCTGCCCTGTTCTTGCACTGCTTTTCTCATCTAAGGGAAATGGGAAGGTGGAAAAGAGCGTGATGGGAAAGATGGACAGAAAGAATGAGGCAAAACCTCTCCTTGGCACGAAGGAAGAGGATATGAGCAACCTGACTAAGCTGTCTCTGGTGGATGGGGGCTAGGAAACACTGGCATGAAGGTACTGCCATGTGTGATTCTTGTTAGAAGTTGTTAAATAAAGTGTGGCTGATTTGTCTGGTTACTGTGGGAAGTCTCTGCTTAGGTGAAATGGAGGATGAAACTCAAGGGATAAAGGGGCAGTTTTTCAAGGGCTCCCCCTGACTCTTCAGCCTACCAAGAACATTTCCAAGTGAGCAGCACTGAGTCTCTCATAAGAGAGACTTGTCCTGAGGCACGGCCAGGTCCCTTTTGCAGAACTAGGCACTGATGGAGCATTTGTAAACAGAAGAAGAAAGCCAGTCTACAGGGAAGGATGATTTTATGGTGTAAGTGTTGCAGTAGGCCCCAGGATGTGTAGATTTAAGACCAATTTCTCTTGCAGACTCACTGAAGAGGAGTGAGTTAGTTGCTTGCCTAAGCTGCCTATGTGTAACACTGGAAGAATAATACCTCCTATTACTGCTGTCCTGTCTCATTGAGACCATATTCCCTTCTGAGGAGGAAACATATCTCAGTTGGTGGTGACATACTGCTGGGACTAAGGATCCCTGGTTGCAAGTGATTCCTGTATATGTTCATGTTACTACATTCCTCTGTGTCATCCTTCATTTCTTTCACATCACCATTACAACCATGAGGGGCCCATAGTTCCTGGGGCTGAGATAGCAAAGTCAAGAGAAAACCCCATTTGAATCCCATCTCTCCCTTGCCCTTCCAAGACTGCTATCTGCTTGGAGAGTTTCTGCCTACCTCTGGATCCTGATGGGAGCCTGTCCCTGGCAGTTTCTGCCTTTCTGATAACAGAAGTGAACAAAAGTAGTTATCACATTTCCACCTCTAATGTTCTCTTCCTTTCCATGAGATTGTAATAAACAAGTCTGAATTATTTGCAACAAGAATTATACAACAACAGGCTTCTTTTTAACAGAAGAAGGAAAATGAGGGACATCTTCTTTTTATTTTGATGAGATCAGTGTGCCATGACTCAGATGATTACTGAAAATCACTCATACTTCTTCCTGCAACAAAACTTCACAAAGCCTCAGTGGCCAAGACGATGGCCACCACTCTGGAAGGTCTCTTTCTCTGCACAGATTGTGAGCAGGTTGTTCCCATTTATTTCAAGTAAAAGCACAAGCCCATTTAAAGTCTCCTTGAAAAACTGAGCAGAGCCTTGTTTAACATTGCCAGCGGCTATTTGGATTGCTGCAGCAGCATTGCTCCAGTGGAGAGAATATTGAGCAATTCATGCCTGTCCTTCTGCTTCATGGCACTGGGGAATCCACTGACCCAATAGCCCATTGTGGGCAAGAGCAAAAAGGCAGTGCGGGAGATTGGAAGTATTCCAGAGGAGGTACCATGTTTGGATGGGCCTCTCTTCAGCTTTTCATTTTCCCCCTGTGCAATCCTTAAGCACTCTCTGTGCTTAAAAACTGCACTAAGGTGAAAGGAACAGCACAAAGTGGCAAAAGTGCCAGAACTGTGTTCCAGGGGATAGAAGAAAGTCACCTCCCTGCAGTGCAAATGTTCAGTGACTGATGACATTGCAGAGGGATCAGGGCTTATGGCCTCCTTATTCCATAGTAAGCAACAGCTTCAGTGAATTCCCCATTCTGGGATCTTTAACACTGCTATTATTTGCTCACTCTCCTCCAGGCTGCCCAGATCAGTAGCTGATCACAAACAAATAGAAGGTGACTGGCAACCTACTCCCTGGGCAGCAAATGAGAGGAACACAATCTGCAAGTGTTTGCTACATAACGAGGGGACTGAATGCATGCAGCACATGCAATACTTCTCTGCAAGCTGCTGTACAAACCTATCTTGTCACCTGCAGGTGTGATAAGAAACAGATCATAAGGAAAGTAGCTTGCAGTAATTTCAGAACCCAAATTCTTGATCCCTGTGCTAAACTCATAGCCTGTTGCATTTTACTTGGATATGTTCTGAAGTCTAGCAGCAGATTTAAACAGCAAAATGGTTTTCCCATTTAAACCAGACATACAGGTCTTCACTACAGCTCCAGAAGAGAGGCATGTGTTTTCTATTCTTGACAAACCTCTGCTCTCCCATTGACTCTCTCTACAACTGGTACAGTTCAGGGACAGGGGGTGGTTGCACTGCTGGAGATTGGGGAGCCTAGCAGAATGACCCCAGGGAAACTGTTTGTTGCCTGGCAAGTTTTGACTGTTGTGCAGCTGTCGTTCCTAAGCCAGACCATGTGAATTGTCCCATTTCTGCACACCCTTCTTCTGGTCCATCTCTAATTACAATTGTTGCTGTGTGTCTGCTGTTTGTGGCCTGGTAGATACAGGTGAAATGAGATGAAGATTTAGTATGCATACTGTGCCTTATTTACCCTTGTGATCAATTTGGCCATCCACAACAGAGAACAATAATCCTGTCCCAAACAGAGCAATCAAAAATTGGTTTAGGCTACAGCAATTGCCTTGTGGTTGCAAATGCATCAATAAAGGCAGCCTTCAGATTCGGGGCTCCAACTGGCCCCGTGCCATAGTACAAACACTCATGGAAAAATCCCTTCTATACAAATAGGGTGAAGATTTTTTAATTACCGTTTGCTTCATTTTTCTTCTTCCATCAAAGTTAACTTTAAGGCACATCTGCATGCTGCATCTCCCCCAGCAGTTTCTAGCCAGTCCCATCCTCAGCATTGCCACTTAAACAGCCCATTGCCTTGCCCAGACACATACTACAAGTCCTTGTGATTAAATATTCCCCAGGCTTTCTGTTTATACTTCATGCTATAGATCTGCTGGACATTAGTTCTTGTATACGTAGACATCTATTTTTTATCTATAGAAACTATAATAACCTTCAATGAGATAATCTCACCTGCTCCCAAAATGTTAATCTTCATTTCCCACAGCCACTTCCTCTTAAATCTAATGAAGGGCTATTGGGGCTGGCAGGAGAACAATGGTGGCCTTCTCCTGCTCAGAGATAACACGAGTGGAGCCTAGAAAGCAAGAACGATGCCGACAAGCCAAAGAATCCTGTATGAATTACACAGCCGTCGTCAAGATTTCATGGAAACTAATCCCATTTGTGTTTTGCTCTCTGTTTCTCAGTAGCCAGGCTCCTGCCGTAATTACATCTGGAACTTTTCCTTTCATAAGCTGCTTTTTAGAGTTCAGGCCCAAGGTCATGCTGCAGAGCGCCAGTTAACCAAGCAGTGGTTTGAGATTTTAAGTGCAAAAGGTCTCATGTTTTGCTGTACATGAGTACACCAGAATTATTATTTGAATGGATTTGCAAGCAATACAATATCATGGCTGAGTGTTCTGATAAGACTGAAATGAAATGTTTTCATGATATTTCAGTTTATGGGGGGAAAAAAAAAGAAGAAAAAGAAAGGTTTAATTTGTTGTCCTGGTTCATGATTAAACCAAACTTCTCCATCAAATGGGCATTCCATTTTCTGATGAGCCCCAGGGGACAATTTCTCATCTCCAGGGTGCTAGGTGGGTGTGAGAAACATCCTTGCCATACCTATTCTTGGCACATCCCAGGGAGGCACAGCCCCTCTGAGGTGGAGTCCCATGCATTACAGCACAAGTCAAAGCACTTGTTCCCAAATGTGCTTGGAATTTTGCTATTTAAGCATGTTAATGTATGCATATTTTATGTATGTTAAATAGGGGGTCAGTAAAAAGTAACCTCATTGATCCCGCAAATATTTTGTCATCATGAGTTACGGAAGCTGAGAATTTCTCAGTTTAGAACCTTTCACAAAATAAACAGCACTTTTTCTTGACTACCATGGCTGTTCCCCAGTGCCTGAAGATACATTGCTTACCCTGCTCCAATCTCAGCACGAAGCCGGTCAGTCAGCAGTGTAAATCTTTCTTCTCCTCACAGAAAACTTCAGCTGCTTGTTTCTGTTTGTTTTTGATTTTTTTTTTCTTTTGCATTGTTTATAAACATGCCAACATCTGAAGAAGGGACTTGTGTTTTTCCCAGAGGTCAGGCATTACAGAACTCATTTATTGGCTCAGTACAGACACTGCAAGCTGCCTTGCCTTCAGTTTGCACAGTGGAACCATTTTCCTTTTGTAATTGAAACAAGCTCATCCCCACATGTGTGGTGAAAGGTTTTAGGCACTGTATCTTTATCTGATCATGCTGTGGCAGTATGGAACCAAACTGAGATATCTGAAAAAAGGGGTTGTGTCTTATTAGTCACAGAACCACAAAATTACTTGAGTAGGAAGGGACCCTTAAAGGCCATCTGGTCTGACTCCCCTAGCACTGAACAGGGACACCTACAGCTGATCAGGTGCTCAGAGCCCCATCCAGCCTGACCTTGGAATGCCCAGCATTGCAGGGGTGATATTGAGTAGGAAAAAAAAAAAAAAAGAAGGAAAAAAAAGAAAAAAGGAGTAGGACAGCATCTTTGTCTTACAGAAAAACTGGTACAGAAAAAATGAGATAATGAACCATGCTGAATTCACTAAAAGATGAGTTTTGGGGAAAAAAAAAAAAAAAGAATATCTGAATCAGAGCAGGGCACGCGGCCATGGAATTGTGCAGCCCTGGTTCTTTTCTTTAGCCTGGTGTAAAGCAGTGCACGTGAGGACGATCACTATGAAACACTGGAGTGACTCACTAGTGTGTGCAGAAAAGGCCCAGAGTGGGTAAGGAGCTTAACACAAGCCTGGCAAGGGTTTGTGGCCTTTATGCTACCTCAGGGACAAGTTCTAAGCCTAAAGAGGATGAAGAAAAGATGAGGGGGAGGAGAGAAGGTGTTGTACAATGGTTTCAAAGCGCAAGAAAAGATGAGACCAGCCCTCTCTCAAGAGCTTAGAAGCAAAATTGGCTTCCTGGAGAGAGAACATAAGAAATCTGGCAACCTAAATACACTTAAAGGGCTTACAACTCTCTATGGAAAATTTTAAGGCTATTGAGGTTGAAAAATATATATATATATTAAGATTAAACGGGCTTTTTTTTCCTAGAAAAAAAAAATTGACAAAGCAGACATACGTTTGGCAGGAGAGTTAGAAAGGAAAAAATACTGGCAATGACAACAACAACAAGATGTGGAAATTTGGGTAAAGGGTCAATCTGCCTCCTCTTGGTCTCCCATGAAGGCTGTATGAAGTAAGTGAGATACCTGTCCTGCAGAGTTTCCGGCAGAGCCAAGGTTGCAAAAATAAAAACAGGTTCTTGAAAAGGCAAAACAGAGCCTTTCTGAGCAGAACTTTGGAAATGTAAGGCCTGTAAGAAACCTTGTAGAGTTAATGTTGACCTTCTCTTCATACCTGGTGCACGGTAGAGGATGAGCACTGTTGCCTGACCATGGGCTGGAGCTTACCATTGGCAACAGGTTGGTCCCAGTGAGTGGCTCATGGGAGGAAACAACGAGTGCCAAATGTTTTGGACTTCTCTCATTATGAAGAAATTGGCTGTGAAAATATGTGAAACAGTGCTCATGCAGGGCCCCTATCTCCCTGTCCTGGTAGCAAGGCATGGGCTGTTGAGATGAATCCATCCATTTGGGGTTCTCAGCATCCCTGTCCTTACAACCACAAAAAAGCTGCATGGCACAATCTGCTATCTCAGCTGTTAATGTGGCAGCAGGTCACACCTGGGATTTGAGCTTTGCCCCTGGGATGAGCAGGAGCAGGGAGGGAACAGAGTTCCTATTGAAACTCATACACGTCAGTGATATTTGTGAAGCAAAAGGTGGGTCACAGAGAACACCTATGTGCTTCCATTCAGGTAAAGGTGAAAACCCTCCATTCGTGTCAGTGCAATTATACCACTGGGTGAAAAGGAATGATTAGGTTTATAGGAGAAATGCCCATGCATTTCCATTGCTGGCTAGGTGTGAAGGGCCCTACAGGAGGTCAGTATTAACTTACCTTGTTAATACTGTGAGCACAGATGTCAAGCTTATCAGCCCTTCCCTCCCACCAGTATGCAAGATGGATGTAGATTCTAGGAGAGTATATTCCCCTCAGATCAGTGACCTGGTTAAGGCTAATTACCACACCGCTCTCACTCTAAATTAAAAAGGACCTCAGTAACTGAGAGCCCTGTATGATTAAGTAGCTCCAAAGATTAACTGTGATAGGAGCGCTACGGTGTTTCCAGGTTCTTTGGTGCTACGTATTTGTCACTCTTTGGACCCGCCAACATACATTGGAGCTCGGTTTCGAAAGGTTTTCAGAGAGAATCACCAGTCATCTCTCAGTTGGGAGTAGATAGCACAACGAATGCTTTTGAGCACCAGCTCTGTCTAAGCAGCAAAATCAGCTGCTCTGACAATTTATCCACCCAGCAAGTGCAGAACGCAGCACCAATGGGACAACCCACTGCCCACCTTCATCCTTTGGTGTTGCCTTAAAGGGAAGGCTTCCTATAGAAGCCTCCCCTTACTGCTCGTCATGTGCAAGGGGCAAAAGGAAACTGCACTGAGAAGCAACGCTGGCAGCTATTGGAAGAGGTGCAGTTCTTACAGTGGGAAAGAACTCTGTCTGCAGAGCAAACATTCAGACATACCAGGATGTTCTGTCTGTCCGTGGCCATTATTGGGTGCTTAGAAATTAACATAAGAAAGAAGAATAACAGAGAAGGAAAATTCTCTGCCAACCGCCCTCCCCATTTTTCATTAATCTGCAGCTTATAGAGTCCCACATCAGAGCTTGGATCCACTTCACTGTGTTTAATAAGCCCTTGATGTCCTTTTCTTCCATGAATTTGTCTAATTGCTTTTTGAACTCGTTTATACTTTGGGCAATGAGCGCTACAGTTTGATTACTCTTTGTGCATGCAGAAGGACTTCCTTTTGTTTGTTTAAATCTATGGCCTGATCAGTTTATTTGGTGCCTCTGATTTCTGCCTGATGAGAAACAGCGAATAATTGCTTACCGTCACTTCCTCTGTGCTACTTCTGTTTTTACCCATACACCCCTTACTTGTTTGTTTTCCAAGCTGGAGGTGATTAAGGAAAGGCTAGATGTGATACTTGGGGACGTGGTTTAGTGGGCAGTACTGGTGGTAGGTGGATGGTTGATCTAGATGATCGTACAGCTCTTTTCCAACCTTAACGATTCTCTGATTCTCCGATTCTGTTCTGATGGTTCCTAACAAGCTCTATATTCCTTTGACATCTGCTGAGCATTAAACAGAGTTTTTCGAAGAAAGTTGCAGTGATTCCCAGACGCCAGCTGATTTAGAACCTGTTGCTGTGTGTTTACCGTTAAAATTGATTTTCCTCATGTGCCTCACCTCCCAGTTATCATCGCTGAGCGTGCTTTTGGCCTGGGAAGGTTGTTACCACGCACTTCATAAAAAACATCCTGAAAGCTGTTTGATGTACATTTCGAATTGGGAGCGCTTCAGATCCATTCCTCTCAAACTTCTGATCTCCTCCCTGGTGAACTCTGATAGAGGAATTTATCGAGGCTTTGCATTACAGCCTTCTCCTCTTTGAGCACCCATTACACCCTGATCGTGAACTGCCAGCGTAAAGTATCTGACAAATTTCTTGTTTCTCATGTGGTTGAATTGTTAGTTCAAATGCTTTTCAGGAGACTTTTTTTGCCGTACCATGCGATAAATTTAACATGGGACTCGCCCAAGTTTGATGGGTTTTTTATTCTTTTTTTTATCTTTTTTGTCCTCATTTTCAGTGGACGTGGTTTGGGTTTTTATTTTATTTTATTATTATATGTTTTTTCATTTTAATCTACATCTGAGCCAAAGACAGCCTTTTTGCCTGTATTTGTTCCTTTTGCTATTTTTGTTGCGATAAATTTTAGTGAGCATCAAATGTGATCTTGCCTATAATTTTCATGCCACGGGAAAAGTTTTTACACTCTTAGCTGTTGATTTTGTTCCTCGTTTTTTATGAAGTTTGCTCTCAAGGTAAATGCTAATCCCACTGTAGCGAAGAGGTTGTTTATTTGTTCATCCATCCTACAAGACTGTCAAATTGAACTGAATTGTTATTACAGACCGATTGTAAAGTAGCTGGGTCTTGAATCCAGTCCCATGTACTGGCTATGACTGAATCAGGAGTTGTTTTTCTTCCTGTGGTATCTTAAAACCGTTAATTCAGCATCTCTATATTCATCAGCCTCAATACATAGACATGAATTAATGGGAAAATTATGCCTGCCTGGGACTTGATTTCTTTTCAGGATGAAACAGATCGTACATTAAATAACTGGGTTAGAACACAAGCAGTCTCAGATCTCCTTCAGGCATTTTGTGGTGATGTACTTTCTTTGATGGGATGGTTGATTGATTTCTATTTGTATTTGTTTATTTTGTTTGCATTTTCCATTCACAAGACTGAGTTTCCAGAAGTGGAAATGCATACTGCATATCCATACGCTGCGCACCTGCCACAGATAACATGGAAGAGGCACTCAGAAAACCACTGACCACTACAGAACACGTGCAGTTCCATTGCCCGTGTTTTTCTGTTCCACTTTCAAAGATTTCTCCCAACTCCACAACTCCATAAATGATATTTTAAGAAATCCCCAAATACCCCAGGGTTGTATCATCCTTACCAGCTCTTCCTCAAAGTTGGCTCCAGGATCTGTAGTGATAAATAACGCTTGGAACGTCCAAGAGTATAAATCGTGATGAGGATGGCCTGAACCCAGTAGCAAATGATGCAAAATTACAGATCTGTAGAGTCTTACATATTTTTTCTTGAGCTCGCATTCAGATGTTTAATATGTGGGCCCTTGTGCGTGGGACCAGCTGGAAAGCAGTACCTTTCTCTGTAATCCATCCCTTTATTTTTAGTGGAAGCTTTAACTGCTAACAGTTATCTGTCATGTCTGGCCTGTCTGGTCTTCTTCACTGTCATATCAAAGCTCTTATATTAAATAATATACTGGCATCATGTTTTTGTAAGAGGATTTTGATAAGCACTGAAGGGAGAGTCTGATAGCACTGCCATGAAACTCCTGGAAAGAGCACTGAATCTGCCCATTATGTACTGGAATCGCTTCTGCCAGCACGTTTCCAAGAACAGCTGCTCTTGATGGCTGTCCTACCCACACATTTCCATAGCATTCAGTGAAAATCCCTTCCTTCTGCGCTGCAGAACTACTGCTATTAGGTGATGAGTCCTCGTGCAGGCATCCTGCAGCACTGTCTGCCGTCCTATTTCTGCTATCTCCTTGTGCATACACATTGCCAAGCAGGAAAAATGGTGGGATGTTTTCTGTTATTGGCAAATTGGGACTGGATTCAGGGCCTGAGCTCATTTCCACCCTTGCCTTGAGTATGTTTGAACCTCCATCTCTGGGGCTGAGTGTTAGCATATCATCTGCTACCTTGTGCTACCTGCCCCAAGCTCAGCCCTTCTACAAAGGTCTGTGTTAATGGTCATGAAGAAGAAGGAATTTCTTGGCAATAGTCGAGAAACGAAAAGATTGGAGAGTTCTCAGACTGCTTTAACCATCCCTGGGTGCTGAAAGACCAAGGGAATTGTGTTGTAGAGAACTACACAAAAACATAATTGCTTTCAATTTTCTCTTTTCAAGTGAAATGTTATGATCAGGGTGCAGGGTGATCTGCAAGACAAGTTGGCAGAGAGTTTGGGCCAAAGATAATTTGGGATCGCTGCCACAGAAATACTGGAACCAAATAGAGACATAAAAATGCTCTGCATGCAGGTTGAAAACTAAGTACAGTGTTTGTTATTCTGTCTGCCTTAGTCTGGCAAGTGCTGGGATAATAAGAGGTGGGTGAGCATTGTTTCTGCTATTGATACAGCGTGATTACTTTTTTCTAAGAATGCTTCTCCTTAGAGAAGGTGTCTAAAATTGACGAAGGCAATCTATCCATTCCCAGCAAAGGGCTGCAAAATTACAGGCTGCCGTTGGAGGGGTGACATAGCAGGAATGCCGTGAGATCACCTCTGGCAGTGACTTATAATTTCCCACCAGCCAAATTCTCACAGCAGTGACTGAGCAGGACAGGAGGAGGGTTGCGATGCTCAGGAAAAGACGGCTGCTATTTATGCACAAATACATTAATAATCAACAATGATGAGAAATGAAACAGAAAGCTCACATGACAATTTAATAGGATTTGGGTAACATCTGATATACTTACCAAGTTTTGCATGAATCCGACAAGGACTCTGACAAATTCCTTTTCCCATTTTAATGGAGGTTAAACAGATTTAAGCAAATCTTAGGGCAGATTTATTAAATATTATGTAGATTTTTACAAACCCACTGGAGATTCAATAACAGTTATTTTTGAGTTAGCAAATCTTTCCTTGCACTTGTTAGAGATCTTGGTAGATTAAACAAGGAGCCAGGTCTAGCAAATGTTGAAATTTAATATTTAGAGTCAGGCTGAATAAACCATGGGCGGATTTTGCAATGACGTGTTCAAGATTTAACAAATATTGTCTCATCTCAAGAAAATAAATGTTAAATAAGGATGAAGATAAGAAGACAGGAGCCCCATTTACAAATCTTTTATGTATTTAATAAATACATTTATTAAATGATATGCGGTGCTCATTGGAGGTTGTGTCGATGTAAGACATTCATCTCTGGTATGACACAGTCAGGCTAATTCCCCATTTATTCAATGCTCTTGAGATTAAGAGAGTCCACATCAAGCTTAATGTGTATCTGGGAGGCTCTGTAACCATTCGTAAGGAATGGTAAGCAGTGGCAGCCTTGGTGTTAGGATGTATCTTCATTTTCTTTGGTTATACTTTGCTCTGGGAAAGTGAAACTGAAGAAAGAAAGAGAAAGTCATTTTGAGTTGAAAATGTTTCTCGTCCTAAAGTTGTGTGAGAGAGAAACTTCTGGAGATGGTCACGGAGGAGAGGGGAGCTCGTATCCAGAAAGTACTAAGGCAGGTGACAATGATTGGGGTTGTGGCAGATGTAAGCTTGTACAGACTTACACACTGGAACAGAAATCAGCAAGTATCTAGTATACTGAATATTCAGCATTTTTAGTATCAAAGAAAAGTTAGACCCTGCAGACTGCAGTTGGCTGACCCCTCAGCCACAGCTCATGTGGAATATCAGGGTGCACATCTGCTAGTCATTTGTCTTTCTCTTACTCTACCTGTGATTTCTACTCCTGGCCAGCTCAGCTCTTGGTTTCAGTGCTGAGACTTACAGAGAGGTGGTGAGCTCTTCTGGTCAGTTTTCAGGGCAGACACCCGTGCCCTGGGAGCTGGAAGAAGGCTCTCAGGTGGTCCCTGAGGCCCTTGGAGAGATGCAGGATGGTCTCAGGGCTCAGCTGTTACTGATCTGAGTACAGCAGTGACGGACTGATGGTTGGATGAGATGCTTAGTGGCCTCTCCCAACTTCTATGATTCTCTGTTGTGACAAGTGCTGCTACCTGAAGTGTGTTCCCTTTCTTGGGAAATTATAGGGAATGGCCTCATAGTATCATCCTTTTCACAAACAGCTTGAGTAGAGCAGTGCTGGGAGGCCATTTCACCTGGGTTCCCCTTACCTGTCCCTGTATCCAATCCTGCACAGTGTTGTCTCTGCAGTAGATTGCTGTTCCCAAGTATTTCACAAGAGGGTGCTTCTGACAGAGTGTCCAATCCTTGCTCCCCACAGCCCACAGCTCTGACCATCTCTTTCAAGGGAGGCAAAGCAATGGGACCTCAACAAGGCAGAGAGAGTCCAGGGGGAAAGCAAACCTAATAGAAATAGGCCTATTTACCACTGTCTGCTGCTGTTTCAGAGCAGATCAGCTGAAGAGATTTCCCAACAGCAGGAAAAACATCTCTCAGAGGAGATAATAATCTTAATTGAAATCAGGAAACCTTCAAGTATCTTTGTGCGTACAGTAATAGCATGACATTTAGAATCACAGAGGGATTAATAACAGGGAGCATGGTTCTTTAGTTCTGCTGCTTGGTTGGTTTTGTTCGGGGCGAGGTGGATGAGTTGAGGTGCTGTTGGGGTCAGCTCCTGCCAGGCTTCTCCCTCTGCACCCTCACTTAGGTCCAGCTTCTGGTTTGCTATTCAGGAGAGGAATGCCTGAAGATCACACTGTAACCTCTGGCACGATGAAAATAAAGCTGTTTAGCATTCTGCCATGCCACAGTGGAAGAAAAGAAAAAGCATAAGAGAGCTAAACAGAGATTCAGCTCACACCAACCTTTGCAGGAACAATTATAAAATGCAAATACTATGGACATTTCTTTAACAAAGCAAATCTATCCATTACCTGCCTCTGTTCTTTTATCAAGCACCTATTTAAAGAGAAAATTCTTCTCTATTTCATTTTTTTCCTCCCATGCTCCATGATGTTAATACAAGTTGTCCATCAGATTCCTCATTATGCCACCATGCCAAAGTAAGCCGACTCCCAAACGCTTATTGTGTCACATCAGATAACGATGATAACAGCGCCGGGCTTCTCCTTCTGCTGAGAAGCCTTTCACAGCATGAGGATTTATGGCAGGTGAAAACTCCACATTTTACAGAGGGAACAGAGAGAAAGCCATACTTTTTGCCAGAGCTACTCCTGTGTATTGGCAGGGAGCCAACAACCAAGTTAACCCATGCCCATTCAACGACCAGGAAAGATGTGCTAAAGAAGCAACCATTGCTTGAGACGGCCACTTTTCTTTCTAAACTAAAACTCCCTGCCCCTGTATCAGTTCTCACTACAGCAGCACATCATAGTATCGTAGAATAATAGAGTAAGATGCCAAAAAATAGAAAATAAAATTGGAAAATCAAAATAGTGGGGTTGGGGAAACAAAACAAACAAACAAACAAAAAAAGGCAGCATGGAGTTGGAAAGAGCTTTTCCTACCCAAACAGCTGCTTTTCTTCTCACTGTTAAACCTGCTATATTTGTCACGGAGTGGACAAGCTTGACATTGCAACCCAGCTGCTGTCAAAGCAGGGACTCCCCTGACCGAGCTGCAGGAGCTGCTCCTTTGGCTGCTCTCAGGAAGCCGGCTGTGCCAGCCGGGGACGCAGCAGGTGTCAGCAGTGACGCGTCAAAGCAGACAAGTGTGTCTCAGTCCTCCCTGCCTGCCGGCCTCCCTTTCTCTGCCATTTACATGATGTGTGAATTATCAGAGTATTTTGCTGCTTTCAACAGGATTTTGAAAATAGATCATCCGAAATTAAGGTCACTTTCCTCCCCTTCCGATTAGCACGGAGCTGCTTCCATATCTCTGGGGTAGAAATAAAATTTAAATGAGGTTCAACGTCTATTAGGAAATTTTCTTCAAAATGCTGCAACATTCTTGCTCCTAAGATCTATTTCTTTGCAGCAATCAGTTTTAAGAGTCTCTATTTAATTCAGGTGACAGGTCTGGTGGAGTGAGACATGGGTAAATCTGAGACTTAAAGTTGGAATAAAAGAGAAATCGAATGGAATTGAGTTTTACACTCTGCCTTTCACACTGCACGCATTGTTATTCACATTTATCACCATCTATAAAAGATGCAAGAAGAAGGGGAAAAAAACAGGAAATGAAATGCCAAAAAAATAACTGTCTTTTTAGGATGAGCAGCTGAAGGAAGATGGAGAATTCAGACTTGAAAGGGCACCCTGAGTTAAAGGGCCCTGAGTGCTGGTTTTCCTAAAGGGAGGTTGGGGGTGGGAGTTGGGGATGGAAGACACAAAGCCCAATGCAGGTATTTACAAAACTACAGTGAGAACCCAACCAACTCTTAACTCAGTCTGCAGACCCAATTATCTTCATCTCATCAAACTGTCCTCCCCAACAATCAAAAAGAAACCAGAAAACAACCCACTGTGACATTCCCTCCCTGATTTTTGTGCTGCCATTTATTAGCAGTGTTCTGCTGAGATCTCACAGCATTAAGAATCCATTACTTTTAACTCAATGTGCCACAGTACTTTTATGAGTATGCTAACTAGCACTGTAAATAATTGAAAATAAGTGATACTTGTTAAAATAAATGAACAAAGTGTATTTTGTAATGCAGTATCTTTGATTTTTTTTATTGTCTTTGATTGCTAATTTGCAGAATTCTCTACTTCCAAATACATCTCTTAGTCATTAGTGGAACTTGTTCTGATCTGCTTCATGAATAGAAATAACTTCATGGTTTGATATCAATAAAACAGGGGAATGCATGGCTGTGGAATATGTCAGTTAAAGAAGAACAGACAGGAGTTGCTGTAATTGTATAGTTCAGGCATTTGTCCTGCTTGCTTCTCATCCTCCTATGACTGGAGAGCTTTGCAAGTGGGAGCAACAAGAGAGGGGTTTAGGAAAACTTCAAGTCTGAGATACTTCTTCTACATAGGGTACCCGTTCAGCTTCCACTCACATCTCTCTGGTTTCATTTTTGGTGGTAGGATGTGATGGGGAGCCATGCTGTGAGCGCAGTTTTTTCTGAAGGATCATAGAGGTTGGAAAAGGCCACTAAGATCATCCAGTCCAACCCCAACCCATCCCCACCATGCCCACTGCCCATGTCCCTCAGTGCGACAACTACCATCTTCCTGAGCACCTCCAACACCTCCCTGGGCAGCCTGTGCCAATGCATCACCACTCTCTTGGAGAAGAAATTGAAGGCAGCAACAGGCTGAACAGCTCCTTCCCTCATTTGTGAAGACTAACATCACCCCTATATCTCAGGAGACACCAGGGTGTATGCCACTAGGCCTGGTCTCGTGATCTTGCTGAAAGTTAACAAACAATATTAAGGGATTATTGTTTATATCAACTATATCAGAAGCCAACTTATGGCTGCATTAGCAGCCAACCCAGAAACCACTCAGCAGTTTCGTCCTGCAAGCACCATGCTGCAATCAGCAGCTCCAGGCCAGGCTAAAGGATCTGTATATGTGGACTCACTTTATTGAGCTACAGTGTTCTTTTGTGCCTGCATTTATATTCAGTGTCCATTGCTACTCCCTTTAAATGTATATGCTCATGCCTTTCTTCTGTTTTAAAAGCTGCTTGTTATTTTTAGAGTTTTATCTGGAATCAAACAGGGATGTTTCCTTTTCCCATGCAAATATGGACATCACATGCAGAAGGGACCTCAGCAGTGCTGCAGATCCATTTCTCTGCCCCAGGGCAGGACAAACTGTCCTCATGTCATCCCTGACAGATGTTTGTCCCATTTAAAGACCACCAGGGACAGGGACTCTACCATATCCCTGGTGCTTTGTTCTCTTCTTCACTTGAAAGCTTTTCCTAATATGTATTCTGAGTCTTTCCTGCTGCAATTTATTCCTATTTCTAGATACCTTTCTAACTGTGAAAGCAGAGGGCAGATTATAGCCTTTCTAAGTGCCTTTTTTGTGTTATTCAAAACTTAAGTTCCCCACTGAATTTTCTCTTCTCTCTACTGAGGGATCCCAGGCTGTTCAGTCTTTGCTTGCAGGTCATGTTTCAGAGACATTCAATCTTCCTGCTTTCCTTTGGTCTCCCTTCAATCTCTTTGCCTGGCCCTTGAAGTGTGCATTAAAACCTTATGCTGATTGCCTAGGAAAGCCTCCAATGCACCCGGTTTTGTTGCTGCTTAAAAGAGAGTGAAGTCATATCTCATGGTCTGAGATTTCTATTACAGGCTTCCACGTCTCAGGTAAGCAGGCACAATGAAAGTCTCTACAGAAGTTAGCATGGACACCTTCAGCTGCTCACAGTTTAGTCAGAATAGGAGCTGGCTGCAGTCAGCCAAGCCAACTTCCCAACCAGCTTGAGCATAAGATGCTATTAAAGACTGCAAGATTTGACCCTGCATCCTAAATCACAAGAATGACTTTGAAGTGTTGCTGAAAACAGTCTGTTAAACTAAACTGTCTCCTCTGCAGTTTTTAATAAAGGACTGTTTCAAAGTGAGAGAAGTCTAGTGGCATGTCAAATATTTTTCTTTATGCATGAATTTCTATGAGCCATATGGAAAGGAAGGGGGGTGAGGTACCACGTTTTCATATAAAACCTCTTCCTCGTGACAATAAGGATTCAAAATTCTATTTGGAGGCAGGAACTAAAAGGTTAAGCGTGCCAGTGAAGCTGACAGTGTCACCCCCACTTTCCCCCAAAACAGCTCCATTTTTTCAACAAAGCCAATTATCTGAAAATGACAGGAAATGATTAGTCATGTTAATTAAAAATAATTTTCTTTCCTACTCCTAAAAAGGTCAGATCGTCAGCTGTATGGAAAATTGAGCCTTCATGCACTTTCATTTGATTTCCCATTCAAAGTCTAATTAGTTACAATTTGTTGTTAAAAGAGATCTTTTTCTTTCTTGATAAAGCCCACATTTTTTATCCTCTCCCTAGCCATTATCAGGTTGATATTATTGTTGCACTATACATGTATACATTCTCATTGAGGCTAGCTCAGAAAATAATGAAGAAAAGCTCACCCAGACAAGTGCATTTTGAGGCTGATGTGTCACCATGAGTACATGCCTCTGTGCTGACCTCCAGTCTGAGTTGTTTCTGGAGAACAGAGCAGAGAGAAACTTCATGTAGTTCAGTGACTAGGAGAAATCAGGCCCGGCAGTGCTCTTCCTGTTGTCAACTTCTGGAAAAGTTCAAAGATGAAGGTGTTCATTATTGAAGACAGAGAGGTTCATCCCCAGCATTTTGGGGAGAAATACAATTTTTGTCCTAGTCCTTATTTTGTTTTCCATTTGTTGCCTTTGATGAAGAACGTCATTGTTGGGTAGAGTATTAGGTAGAGTATTGGGTAAAGTATTGGGTAGAAAATTGAGTAAAGTATTAGGTAGAGTATTGGGTAGAATTCAGCCAGTTTTTGAGGCTACATCCTAGCATCTGCCTTCTGCTATGATGCTTGCACTCCCAACCGTCCTCTAATTAACAGTGCCTCATCTTGGTGTCTCCATCCAACAGGCTTTCCTGGCACGTTGCTCGGTCGGCAGAGGTCTTAGTGCATCATCTGCAGCTGGTTTCCTCACCACTGCATTTTCTTATCCTCCAGTACTAACAATCTCACTGACCAACCCAGGGCTGGTTACTTTAACGGCCTTCCTTTAGGTGATGAAAAAAAGCAGACGCATCCCTGTCTGCTAGTGATTGTTACTGTGCTTGAGGATAAGGACACTAGACCTGGACCCCAGTGGCTACAGCTGTGGAAAAGGCTCATTTCAATTTCGTGCACAAAGAATTATCTGGGCAGACTGACTCCCAGTTCTGTCCATAACCTTACTTACCTGCACTGGATGAACCAAATGATGGCTTTGGCTCCTGCATGCAAGACATAGAACCTTGCCATTCCCATGGTTTCTGTGATAGAGGGACAGGTAACAAGTCTGCTGGAGAACACATTTTTTCTTCCATGGAGACTTTTTCCCCCAGTTCTTTCTCACATTTTTCTTCCCCATTCCTTTCAAGGCTTGTATCTCATGCAACTGGCAACTTTTACATGGAAAAAAGCACGATGAAAAACGAGCACTCACAATTTGTTTATGTACAAGCTCTACACAAGAGAGGCAAGGCTTATAGGAGTGAACAGCTACAATGCTCAGCTGTAAAACACTGAGACGCTCTCTGTGCTTAGCATAAAAGTGCCCAACAGGCTGTGATAGTGATAAATACCATCTTGGGAAACTCTTGTATGGGAGGATTGATGGATGCAAAGATTTCCAGTCTGAGCCTGGCTCATACTGGAACCAGTGCTCTGTCCCTTTCCAGTTGCCTTGAGGTAGCTCAATCCTAAACTGCTTTTTCTTTAAATGAGAATTTGTATGCCCACATCTCCTCCCACCTCCTGTGGGTGCGGCGAATGTGGGGAACAAATAGGAGTGTTATTACTGCAAATAACAGCTTAGAAGAGCTTCAGACTAACTCCCAGTGTCTTAATAGAGCCCGTCAACATGGAAAGACCATTGAGTAGCATCAGTCAAATGAGAAACCACTTAGCAGCACAGCAGTGTGGGAGATTAAAATGCCTCTTTGTAGAATATAAAGGTCAGTGAGGCAGTAAACTCCTTAAAGGGGAAGACAATGCATTTCACAAATGAAGTACCCAGCCTGGAAAGATATGTGTCAGCCATGCGGGTCAATAATCCCTTCGAAAGGAAGACACATTTATAAATGCCATTTGGAGACTTAATGTTATGTGAAGGTAATGGCAGCCACAGGTCCCCAGCTGGGATGAAAACCCTCAGAGACAGTTATATTCATCTTTCTGCTCTCTGCTGCATCTTCTGCTACTCAGGTGTGAGAGAGCAGCCACGGGGCGCCAACACACCCTGCCCCATTTTCATCTCCATGGCCATCCTCCATCCAGGCTTAACCATCTCTTGAAATCATACAACTGTGCATGTACACTTCTAGAGGCTTTTTAATTGCACTTGACAACCAGAGATTTTGAATGAGTCTCTGCAGCTAGCAAGTGGCAGTGGCCTCATCACACTTCAGGAGTCCAGCTCACTCAGCTGATTGGAGTGTCATTGAACTCACCTGTCCAAAATCATCCCTCTCCTGCACATTGGATCTACCTTTCTATTCTACTTGGTTGGTTAAAAAAAAAAAAAAAAAAAAAAAAAAAAAAAGGCTAAAAGCATAAAAGGCAATAGTAGTTTCGAAATTGTGCCAGACAGTTGTAGCATGTAGATGGAGGAAGGTGCATTTAAGTCACAAATAAACACAGAAGCAGAGAAGTGGAGAGTATTTTGCAGAGGTGAAGTCTCATCTTCTTCGTGACACCAAATCCAAAACCATACTACTAGCAAACCAGTAAGTCGGAGCAGTTTAGCCTCCTGCCTGTTTTCCAGTTCCATTTGCTATGCATTTTGCTGCTGATAATAATAGTAATAGCTGGCTCTTCAAGCTTTTCCAGAAAAAACTGATGTCTCTCAGACTGCTGCCAGCAGGAGATCTGGAACAGCTCGCTATGAGAAAATGCTGATTCTGAGAAGTCTGAATGTTTCAGGGGACAGTATCAATATCATCTGACTTTTATTTAACATTCTGCTTGGGTAAGGTTGAAGCACTTTGTTTCAGCCTCATCACATTGACTTTCAAATGAATTACATTTTACAACAACAAGTGTTGCAATGAGGACATCTGTAAAAACCCCGACTTGTTTGGGAAAAAGGAATCTTCATTATATGAGAAATTCCAAAATGGTAAGGTCCTGCTTCAGAAATTGCCGAGTTCTTTCTGAAATTTCTTTGTGTTGGAAAGAATAGGAAGCACAGCGTTCAGGGAGCACTTGCTGAAACCAACCAGCTCAAAAGTGACATCGACAGTGAACTTGCCTATTCATGGGGGGAAAAAAAAGAAGAGAGAGGCTGAAGCTCACGTGAGAAACGGGAATCAGCTGTCCTCAGGCCAGCTACATCTATAAGCATGCTGTTCACCAGGCATAGCAGGAGCCAATCGGCCTCCTAGAGCTGGCTGGAGGTTTCTCAGCAGCACGGGCAGGACTAAGTGCTGCCATCCCATGGATGTTTCCGCCCTCAAGCAGCAGAGGGAAGGCAGTGTGCTCAAGAATGATGCTCAGGCAGTCCTTCAGATCTCCCTGTTGAGGGAGATCCAGTCATACAAGCTTCCCAGAGCTGCGCTGTTGGAAAAGCAAATCACAAGCACTTTGCTGCCCCAAAAATGCTGTGCCAGAACTCAGCATGACTTTTGAAGCCACTGTCACCAGGACAGTGCTACTAACACAATGCACACTGACTTGCTGCAGTACCACTAACCTGCTCTGCATGCCTTAATGAATCAGTTCCTCTCTGCCTTCTCCCACCTTCCACTGGTTTTGTCCAATTTTGCTCTTCCTGAGGGCAAGAACTCCAGGTGGCTCTTTAGTGTCTAACACGACCTTGTTTAGCTCTCCTAGGCAGGAATATATTACAGATAATAAACTTCAGCACTCGGATGATGAAAATAGCCTGGAGTCTTCATTTGACATTGCACTCGACATGAGCATATATGAGATCAGATCTTGCATTATCTTGATCTTTGCAATGGGTTTTGTTGCACGAGGAACTCAGTGAAACCCATAAAACCGAGACATGAAATGCAGCTGTCTGCCTCCATCACATCTTTGATTTGGATGTTAAACCATGTGGAGACTGCATGCTCATTGTAAATACATTAGGGAGGCAAAACAAAAGCATCTCAAGGAAATGGTAAATGGGTAAAAGGCTCCTGAATTTTTTAATAACGCATGCTCTGTGTGACGGGTGTGCTGAGGATCTTGTTTATAATCTTGCTGCAAATCCAGTACTCTGAACTAAAAGCTGTTTGGTCCTTTCAAGCTTACAGCCCTTTGTTTGCAACATATTAATGGAGCAATTTTTAAATAATGACTTTTTTTTTCTTTTGGAAGGTGCTTTTTTTTTTGCAGTCAGAAGCTGGTTCTTTTTTTTCCCAGTCTGCACTCTGATTCATTAGTACTAGTTGCATACAACTTGTAGAGGTTTATTTGTTCAGTTAGAAATGGGACATTAACATTTTAAGAGAATGATGCATAGCTTTTAGCTGATGCTCTCTTAAAAAGTGCAGAATGCCACATTCTCTCCCTCCAAAATGATAGGTTTATTATAAACACTTCACTTGGACTGTGATTTTCTCTCTCTCTGCTGTTTTTGTGTGTGTTTTTTTTTCACTATTCTTTTTTTCTAAATGAAAACACTTAAATTTTTATGCATGCATTTGCATAAAATAGAGATCAGTGTTATACGGAGTCAAGAAAAAAAGCCAGTGGGTCCCACCAGTAGAACCTTTCCTGTGCCTTACTAAATGCAAGCCAGGATCCTTCCACTCTGTGCATCGCAGTCATGGCCTGGAATAACATTTGGCTATGTCTAATATCCCATATCTGAGTGCCAGCAGTCACTGTAGCTCTTGTTGCTGGGTGTGCATGATATGCTCTGAACATGTGTATGTATTAATATATCCTGTTGCTCAGTGAACACCTCAAGATGCAAACTGTCAGTTGTTCTCCTATTGACTTTCCAAAGCATTCTGGACACTTGAGTAGGAGTTTAGTATCTAACTCACTCTAAGATACTGTCCCTTTGAGAGAAGAATGAAGTTCTTCATTACATGCAAGATATTGCACTGAGCGGGTGTTAAGGCCATAAAATCAAGTGTTTGTAAATTAAACCATGCCACAATTACAATTTACCACTCTGTCTGAAGGTAGTTCACTGGAAATATAAGCACTGTGACACATCATGTGCTTTGCACTGTCTCTTCTGCTGCTTTTAGCTTGGCCAAATGTGGGTAGATGAGATACAGGGAAAACCTTGTTTCTGATACAGGATCACTTCCTCACCACATAACAGCATTTTCACCCTTGCTGCAGCATATGTGGACTGTCGAATTTTTCCATGAAATTGCTTCTGGAATTTCTTAACATCAGTAAAACAAAGGATTTCTAACATGAGATACTTGTAAATGACTGAATTGCATGGAAAATATCAGTGAAACAAAAAAAGCTGAAAAGGGCAAACTCATCTGGGGAGAAGTCAGGCATCTAAACATTCTGCTTTAAGCCGTGCATAACCCAACACCTTATGCAATTATTGCCCTACTAACCTATGCCTTCTTGGCCTCAGTATTTACCAGAATACAAGCATTTATAGCTTCCCTAGTCCTCTTTCAGAAATACGTTTTATTTTGCCTCCAGGTGCAGCCCAGACAACACTGAAACCCTGGAAATCTGCTGGCAGTGACTAATGTTCATCTCCTTCCCCCTCTGTGCTGTGGTCCTGTTTACCCAAGGTAAGCTATAGGGCCCTGGGCACCTGATCTAGAGATTGGCAGCCCTGCCAACAGCAGGGCTTGGAATTAGATGATCTTTAAGGTCTCTTCCAACCTAAGCCATTCTGTAGTTCTATAATTCCGTGAAGCTGCACAGTCCAAGATGCTCATTCCCATTTTCCAGGGCACAAGGTCTCTCTCTACGAGCTTCCTCATCTCAAATAGTTGGTTATATCTGCCAGGGTTAATTCTACAGCGTTTGGACAGCCTGGTACCAGGCATCCTAAGAGAGAGAGCTGGTAAGGCAGGGGGCAGTTTGAGTCTGAGAACTGAACGAGATGTTAGTTCCAATCCCAGAGCTGCCAGCATCAGGTTCATAGAATCATGGACTCATTAATGTTGGAAAAGACCCCTAAGATCATCTAGTCCAACCATCGAAATTTGCACCTTCTTAGGCAAACCACATTTAGATTTGCCTGTGACATCTTTCCCTTAGCACTTAGGTCAGGGACTAGCATCCACCTGGCTTTGTAGTCCACTGGAAAAAACGTTGCTGTATGTGCCAACATGATGACCATGGACACATATTGACTGTTATGTGACTGCAGTTTGTGTCCAGAAAGCACAGCTGACAGCATTTTAAAATAAAAGGGTATGAGTGTTGTAGTCCAGGTTCGAGAGTGATCTGGAGTAGGAAAAGGAGGAGCATGGCATCGTTTATGTGAGTAAATGTAGTATTCAAATGTGTATTTATTGAGAATGGTTTGACAATAAACTAAATTGAATCCACCAGCTACCTGGCAACAAAGGGACGTAGAAGGTACAGAGAGACGAGATTTATCAGGCTGGACAGATTCAGGCAAAGCAAGGAGAATGAAAATGAGGTTCCTGTGAATTTCCTGGCTTTTGTCAGCTTGTGTCATGCACAGTCCTAGTATTAACTGGCTCTACATTTGTATCTGTTATCATCTATTTGGGTGACCGAGACTAGCAATTAGTAATAATAGCAACAGGAATAATGCTGCTTTCTGAGCTGAGAAATATCTGACACTGATTAAACTGCAAATCTAAATAATTGATATTAATTACATGAAGTTTTTAGCAATAATCTGCACAAAAGAACTCTGAAATTAGAGGATTAGAAGCCACAGATAATGTTCAGCAGCTGGTCCAAAGACATTATGCAGGCGTGTAGGTGACGTGAACCTAAGGACTGTGGTTCATAGAGCTCTTCATCTTCTTTAACACATGTTGAACTGGCATTTTGCTGAGGTAAGGCATCCAGCCAGGTGAAAAAACTGGATTACTTGGTCCATGGCACATTGGAAAAAATTGACCTAAACTTTCTGTTTTTGAACAAGGAAGCATTCCTTGAAGATGTGCAGTTTTATGGTTTTGGATCCTGCTTTCCAATCCCCATTTGCAAGCTCAGGACAATGTATACACAATCAAGTATCATCCCAATGAGATGCAACCCGACAAGGACAGCTTGGATGGGCCTTGGGCAGCCTGATCTGGTGGGGGGCAGCCAGTCCATGGCAGGGGCTTGGAACTGGATGATCTTAAAAATTTCTTCCAACCAAAGCCATTCTATGATTCTAAATGATTCTATGAACGAGTCCAGATGTCATGGACATGGATTGGATCTCAAAACCACCACCAACAACAAAAATTTAATATTTATCTGCCCTGGAAAGACACTGACTTATGCTAAATCTGCAGCAGCAACAACCTAGTAGATAGATGTCAGACAGTAGTTGAGCATCTGGCCCCTTATTGTATTTTAAATGATCCACATTTATAACTGTAAAGCAGACCGACAGGCGATACTGTCTAACATCACCATCACTAATAGCTCTAATAGCTCATGCATCCACAGCCTGCTCAACCTGTCCCATCTCAAAGCAATTTTGAGACAATGGGCTCAGCTCCTCTTAGATAGATATAAATGAGATATACAGAAAAGACACAATTTCCTCTGCCACAGCCAAATGACACTGCTTCCCCCTCAAACCTGAACTACCACAGTGTAACAACTTTAATTTATTAATTCTAATTATTGTTTTGTGGTGCAGATTAAAAAAAAAAAAACAAAAAACAAAAAAAACAGTGAAAGGTGAGGTGCAAATCATAATCATTAGGATTGGAAAAGAGCACTAAATCACCCAGTCCAGCCATCAGCCTACCCCCACATGCCCACTGACCACATCCGTCAGTGCCACATCCCCACAGTTCTTGAACACTTCCAAGGTTGGTGACCCCACCACCTCCCTGGGCAGCTGTGCCACTGCATCACCATGGGCAGGAGCTGGCCTATGCATACCCAACCTCTTCTAGCCCTTGCTAGTGAGAGTGGAGTTCCTCTCAAGGCCAGCATCAAGAGTTGCCTTTGCTGTGAATAATGTCCCACGGTGCACACAGTATTAGCACATCTTTACCAAAGGCTGTACTAACGCTGCTTTAGCACTGATGGGTTTGAAAGTCTCATAGCTTTTAAAAGGAGCTTTGTAGACTTTGGGCTTTCTGGCTGCTAAGAAGCCTGGATCTGCCATTATCCAGCCTACTACCTACAGGTGCTCCAAGAAGGAACGTAATGGAGGATCCAACTAGTTTTCTCCTTGGGCTGTGAATGACAGGAAACTGGAATAGACCTCCTCTCAACAGAGCAGAGGCCTAGAAACACTGCTCTGGAAGTGAGAAGGAGGAACGAGGAATGGGGCTAAAGTAATAAGCACTGGGAACCCATGGTATGACATGTTTTGGCTCTTTCCAAACTTAATGGAGTTTTTATATATTGACATAAAAAAACACATTTTCTGTCTCCCCCCAAATAATTACCTGATAAACCCCCACTTTTGGAGTTGGCCCGAACCATCCATTATACCTCTGCCATGAACTTTATTTCATACCACACCGGGGAGGAGACAGAGCACTTGGAGCACTCAGACATTAGATGTAATAACTAGCCATAAAAATCAATGTAAAATTTAATGCAAAAGGTCTGCGGGCACCCAACCATTGGAATCCAGTGATAAGGCAGATGGAGAGCAGCACTATGCTTTCCAGCAAGTAGTATATTTTCTTTAATGTTCCTGCATTATATGTAATGCTGTTGCTGTTTTGTCCATCTACATACTAGTTAAATGAGCTGCAGCCACAATATTTATGTCTCCGGGTGGTTTTTGGTTGCACTTTCCTCTTGGACACAGGGAGTGTTATGTATTCTGGATGGATCACATCACAGGACCTGAGAGGGAGAGAAGAAATGTCTTTCTGCCTTTTCCTTCGGTGTTCTCTGGTTGCTATGCAGGTGGCAGTCCTGCTGTGCCCTGTTCCTCACAGAGGGACTGAGAACAAAGTTGTTGTGAACCAAGGGTGCCCGACCCGGGCAGTTCCATGGGGCAAAGGTTGCATCTGCACACAGTCTGCGTGGGGTGGATATCACTCAGATGGTCCCCAAAGAAGTTCGGTTCTCACATGAGTCATTTCATGTTAAATAACAGCTCTTGTCAGCCACAGGATCCTTCCCAGCTTCACTGCCTGATTCACAGCACGCAGGGAAGAGGAGACGGAAACAGAAACCTTGGGCCCACCTGAAATATGTAAATAAATTAGAACAGACCAGAGGGTCACCCACCTTTCCTTTCAGCCTCACACAAACCGGCAACAGGATGCTTAAGTCCCAGCACAGGGACATGCTTCTTCAGTTCCTATCTGTCCTGGTCACTCAGCATTTTGCTTATCATACACATTCCCACAGGAGCGAGGAAAGGAAGGAGATGGTTTCATTCTCTCTCTGTTAGCAAGCACAGGTGTGCAGATTTCAAGAGCTGAGAGCGATAGTTAATGGCTCCACGAAGGCAAAGAAGCAGGAGTCCTGCTTTTGTTGTAATGAAAAGCATTACACTGTTCTTTAGCATTTTAGCAACAGGTTTATTTCAAACATTGGTAACTCACAGAACCAGTGACTCTATTAGCTTCCTTTCAGATAGAGCCGTGGTGGCTGTGCATGGAGTGTATTAAGTCTGGGGCATTTTCTTTCAGTTCTGGGAGCTATCATTGATTTTACCCTGACAGATACTTGGTTCCAACATATGATGAAAGGTCGTTTAAAAGAATTCTTAATTTCTCACATCTGTGATTCAAAACACCGCTATTTGGATGTCACAGCAAAACCCCACAGCAAAGAAAAAAGAAAAAAGTCTTGGCCAGAAGAATGGGGGTCATTGCAAAGAGACTGGAAGATGAAGAAACTGAAACAGGATTTTGTGAGGCCATTTTACAGTGCAGCTAAAGTACTCCAGAGTATTTATTAAAGCAAACTATTATGCTATTCTGTACTGTTTAAGGTTATTATAGAACTTGTATTAGAAGAGTAATTGCCTCTGGATGAGCATATGGCTTCATCTGCTGGTAGAAAAGAAAGCATTTCCATAAGCTAATGATTTCTGTATGAGAGCTGGACTGCAGTGATTCAGAGAATGCAATAGCTGAGTTTTCAGGCATAATCAGAAAGCACTTACTCTGGGATACAAGACATCAGGGTGTGTTACATGTATTAGTGGAGATTACTATCTATCAGTGTCATCTGTGCACACCTTTCCTGCAGGTGCAGATGATTACCTGGTTTTACCTACAGTACTGAAGCAAAATGATTCTGCACTTTGGAAGGACACCTGGCTGCTCACCTCAGCACATCCTGATGCTGCTGCTTATCAGGAAAAAAAAAAAACAGCTCAGTAAGTTCTCCTTGCTGTAATATTTTGGGTTGAGGCCTCTTTGAAGATACTCCTGAAATCATGAGATCACCTCAGCCCACCTTATCTGGAGTGGATAAAGGCAAGCATCTGGTGCAAGGGGTATTGAAACTCTCTTCCAAGGCATGATTGAAAAATTTCAGATGCCAAGCCTCAAGCTACAGCAGGAGGAGCAAATACTGTCTCCATTTCACAGAAGAGCTGTTAGAGAAGCTGATGTGTTGCTGGTTATTACAGAGTTAGTAGCAGGGGTAGAGAAGTGAGTGGAGAGCAGCCTCTAACTTCATCTCAAGCTTCTGTAGAAGGATGACAAAGAGGGAGGAAGAGAAGAGGAGGGAAAAGACATGGAGAGGCAGTAAAGAAAGCAATTCACCATCTAAATTCCTAACTGATGTTTGGCACCTGAACACATTGCTAAGCATCATGGCTATCTTGAGAACACCTTGTGTTAAGTACATCAGGGTCATTGTTTTGGAAGAGGCTGAAGTGATGAAAACTCACTGGAGGGCTGTGAGTAGAGGGAAGTGCTGGGAAGGAAGCCAGCGCCTCCGGCACTGGAAGGCTGGAGGCCCTCCAAGTGACGTCTATGGTGAGCCAGTGACTGTCCTGCTCATGGGCCTATTTGTCACACTAAACTAGATTATCACCCTCTATGCTTATAAATCCTTCCACATCCTCACTCCAGTATTACGGATGTGGCATGCAGGCAACTGGCAAGGAGGTTTCTGACTCATGAAAACAGAGCTCCAACCATTCCCCTTCCGGAAGAGGTTCAGTATTTTGGGGTTGACACTCCTTGTGGTTGACCTCTCCCTCACAAATCCATTCCCCACTGTTCTCATCCATGCAGAGTTCATCTTGTTGGCTGCACTTTCACATAAGTCAACTGGCAGATGACCCATCTTTTGGAGACATTCAAGGTCAGGCTGGACGGGGCTCTGAGCCCCTGATCAAGCTGTGGGTGTCCCTGTTCAGTGCAGGGGAATTGGACCAGATGGCCTTTAAGGGTCCCTTTCAACTCAAACGATTCTATGAACTGGGAGTCTGAGTTGTTCATATCTGCCATCCAGCCTTCCTCCCACTGCCGCCAACACAGACAAATCACTGTTATTATTATCAGATACTGCTAGTATTGAGAACAGTTAAACAGTCTTTACAGAATATAATCATCTCAATTGATGCTGAATTTGAAGTTTCCAGTATTAAATCAGCATCGAAGCATGCAATTCTGATTTCAGTTCTATTTTTATTTGCATGGGGAAAATCTGAAGATGGTGTGAGGAAAAACCTGTTTGTTCTGGTGGTCTCATGCTCTGGAGTTACTTCTGTAGATCTGAAGATGTCCTCCTGCCCAGGAAGCTCAACTGAAGATGTTCCTCCTGCCAGAGGTCTCTGAGGAGAACTGTAAAGACACAATGCAGGGACAACCCTGCAAAGCCAAGCCAGCTTCATCATTGTCCTTCTGCTCCTCAGATAAATCCAAGACCATAGGATGGAAAGTATTGGGAGAAAAAATAGAGGCATGGCGAGGAAACAGCAGAAAAATGTTCATAATCAGGTCAAAACACTGCTGCGCAGTGATTCTGCTCCTGTTCCTGTGTACCACCAAGCTCTTCTTGCATCCGCTAAAATCTAGTGGAAGCTGTTAAATTTTGTGTAACATCCAACTTAGTTCTGCCACACCTCTGTGAAGAGGAAGCAGCAGGTTGAGTGTGAGCGGAGGGACTGCACATCTCGAGTAATGAAGTTGACTCATTACTCTGCAATATAGTCACCGGAGCCATGTGGGGATAGAAAACAAAGTGATGAATCAGGCCCAGCGTTTGCTTCAAGTTTAGACTGCTGTCTGGTTGGCAAATAGCTCTGAAACCAGTCCCAGTGCTGCGTAAGTAGCTTCATTACTCTTAAGTGCTATATTTACTGAATAATTTGGACCGATCGTTTTCAGGTTCGTTAGTCCCAATTGTTCAGTTTTCATATGGTTTGATTGGTTTCTCAAACCACGTGGTTTTGCTTTTTCTCCAAAACTTAGAATAATGGGTAGAAAAGTGCTAAAAACAACAAAAAAAGATGCACCTTCTGGAGAGTTGATTTGTTTGTGTTGTTTGTTTTTTTTTTTATCTGAATAATGACCTAGATGGAGCTCATTAAACTCTTGGAGTTTGCGAACATTGTTTGGATGCACTGGATCTCTCTGGGTATTTGGGGGAAAACAGTCGAAACCGGAGTTAATCTGAAGATAATTTAAGCCCCCATTCTCACCCACCATTTCTCCAGCTCGCTCCTTGGAGGATCAGTCACCCAGTGTGATTCTTCCTTTACTCTTTTTTTTTCTCTTCACCCCTCTGCCTCTCTCATTTTCTTCTCTCTGCTGGGACTGTTCTTCCATTCTATTTTTGTTTTAGGTCCAGCACCTAAATGATAAAAAATGACATGCAGCAAACAAGTGCTCTATCCAGAGGCTAGAGGATGGTTAAAGTCTAAATGAAAACAATTTATAATAAAAGCTCCAAATCTGCTGCCATTTAGCAAAAAGTTAAAACAAATGATCCCTATAAATCATGTTAAGATTTGTCAAGGATTTTCAAGCCACGCGTATTGCTTAATTACAGAACAATAATATGCAAGGAAAATGCTGATAATAACCTTTCAGGATATTTTCTTTAATGCTGCACCAGACTTCTTGGTGGCAGTTTCACTCACCTGTGTAGTGCTGTACCATGAAGAGGAGATGAAAATCAGCCATGTGGTTAAGGAAAATTATTCTCAGCACAAACTGCAGGTTAAGATAACGTACTGAACCAATAACACAGCACCACGAGGATGCCAGTATCAGAACCATTAGCTACACTGACTAAGCATTGGCAAGCCAGAGATTTTGAAGCCAAGAGAGGGACTATAGACCTAATGGTCTGTGTGGCCCTGGCCCACATTACACCCTGCAGGAGGAGAGAGCTAAGGGACTCTGGAAAGGATGAGAATGTAAAGCAACAGTGGGACTCAGAGTGGGGTCCCAGAGAAACACCTACTTTTGTGCAGAGCCCCATGGAGATAAGTCAAGCAGGATGCTCTCTCAAAGCTGTGCTATACATCTGTTCTCAGTGCAAATGGAGCCATTTGGGAAGTTTTGGAGGTTTAGTGACAGGTGTCTTGCTTGATTTAGGTTTGTTTTGGGTGATTTTCCTGAAGTTGCTTTTCTAACTGCCATACCTGGTTTTGGAGCATGCAAAAAGCTCATGGTAAAAGCAGGCTTATGTTTCTTTACGGTACCATCTTGAATGTATGACCCAGAATGGGTACTGTGCTGGACACAGAGTTGAAGATCTACGTTGTGAGAGGCTATGTTCTATGCTGGCAAAAGGACTGCCATTTTCAGGAATGCTAGACCAACATGAACTCCCCTCAACCCCAGCCCCTCCTGAAAGGAGGAAAGGAATAAACAAATTAGCTAATAAAATGATTTATCTCATAGCATTTGGAATTTGCCCCCTTGAGCAAGCAAATTCATCAGCCAAATCCCTGCGGTGAATAGTGAGGCTTAAGGGTTGTTACAAACCCTGTGCTTCAGCATATGCAGAATGAACCTTCAGGCTTCCTACCTCTATGAATAATCCCAGAAAAGCCAGCTGACCTGTCAGAGGCTGTGCAGATAATGCCAGAATACATGATATTAATGAAGTAGTGGAGCTGTCACAAAGAGCAAGGATCACTGTAAAAATAAGGAGTGAAAAACTGATTGCATTACGGTTGTGAAAGTAAATGGATTTCACTCCTATCCTTTAATTTCTTCATTTTTCATCAGATTCTGCCAAGGCTTCCATCACAGACATGAAGAAATCTGGAAAGCCACCTCCACGCCCTGACGTAGCACTACAGCAGAGCCCTGAAGTGGCAGCTGTGAAATGCAGAACAGCCAGACAAAGCTGGTTACATGTTTGTACAGCCCAGGGTGTCAGGAGGAATCAGCTCCACGGAGCAGACAAGGAGACCGAGAAGTGAAGTTTTAGGTTCTCTCCTTGGTTTGCTACATTGCAAAGCAAGCTGTCCTCGAGTCCTCTGGGAAGTCTCTGCACAACAATTATCCCTCTCTTCGAGTCTGAAACGGAATTACTGCACAGGAATCTGGCGAGGTTCAGAGAAACACTGAAAGGTTCTTGCATTAGAGACTTCAAAGTGTGACCCTGTGAACGCCAGAGGCCAGCTAGCACCTTCCTCCAGAAGCACGGTAAGCTAACTGCCCTCCGTGTTTTATTTCACTTCACATTGGGTGAATCTGCTCAGTCCAACCCCGCTCCTCTGTCCGTTTCCAGCTGCAGAAAACACGCTTCATGCTCCACACCAGCCCCAGGGACGTGATTGTGTTGCACTTTCATCTCAGTAGCTGGCTTAATTCAGGTTTATTTCATTGTCAGAGAGATATGCCAAGGCACTTAATTTCAGTTAGTCCTCAGCACAAACATGTTCTCATGGAAAATGTTGGCTGGTGGTGCTTGCTCTGCTCGAGGCTGCTGCCCTGGAGATGACCTCTCTTATATCCTCCTCTTATTTTAAAATGGCATCTGGCTGCTCAAAAAACACCATTTCTTTCCCACTCCCAGAACGCCATGAGTCCATGAGCGGCTAGGCACGTGTCCACTGCTCCTTGTGCAGAGGGCACGTGTCTTCTAGGCAGGAATGCCTGAGATGGCTCTGGTACCCCAGAGCAGTTTGCTCACAGCAAGGGCTGACATGGCTTTGTCAGTGCTAGCACAGAAAAAATCTGTCCTTCCTACGTCTTGGGGTCATTTGGTTGACCTCTGAGCCTAGAGTGAAGTCAGCTTGTCTCATGACCCCCACAAAATACTGCAATCTCAGCACTGCTTTCCCATGTTTTGTCTTACTATCCCCAACTCCTGGCTTGCAGCATCACTGATAGTTTGATAAGGGCACGTGTGGCCCAAGGTGGAGTGGTCCAAGGCCAGAGTGGTAAAATGGGTAGAAAATTATCAGAAAGAAGAAAAGATTTAAATGAAGCCTCCAATGATGCAGTTTCCATGGCAATACCCTTCCACCTACAGTTTTAATCCACTTTTTCAAGCAGCCATTCCAGGATATGCAGGGAACCACACGACAGCTGCACATGTCCTATTTCTAACACATCTCCTGATTAAAATAATTATTCCATATATATTGTCCTGAATGGTAGTAGCTGAAGTTTCTGGGTAGCCTGGGGGAAGCTTATTCTCACAGTGCTAGATTCTTTCTGAAATAACACGTGTAGATGCAAATCCTAGCATTCACTGGGGCTAAAATGAAGGAAGCTCATCCCAAAGCTATTGCAATGGGATACATCTCCTGAGATGTGTGTCACTGTGTTGTGTGTACAGTGCTCAGTCAGGGATGAAATCAAAGCTGGTCTTGCCTGTGCTGTAGGCTCCAAGCAGCAGGTTATTTTGTCAGAAGTTACAGGGATAAGGGTTAGAGCTACAGCACATGACTTGCCATCACATTCCTTGCTCAACCCTCTCAAAGATCTAGGATGGCCTCAAAGCCACCCCTCACTTCAAACTGTCATCTTAGGAGTGCTAACTGGGGAAGTATTTGGCAGATGAATCGTTGCTCTGTAATCCTGGTGGGACCACGTGATGATTACGACATTTTGATTCTCTGTGGGGATTGCGTGGACTGAAATCAGAACGCAGGGAATCACCTTTGTAGTTCTGAGGATGCTATTTCTCGTTGTCGATGCTATTGTTATCTCATCTCCAGCTTCTAAAGTCTCCTGAAAAGACCGGTGTTCCTTCTGCTAAATAACATGACAGGATGAGATACAGGCTGCACCTAAGAGCTTGTAACGTGGTAGAGAAGGAGTGGAAGGGAAGTCACATGCTTGACAGGTAGAGAACTAAAGAATGAGTAAACTAAGTGGTTTCCTTAAGGTTTCACACTGAGACTGTGGCCATAGCTGAGTGCACATCCCTGGAGACCCAGACAGGGCTTTTATCACTAGGATGGCTCTTCCTTTGCTGCTCTCCCAGGCTGTCAGTCTCATTTGTCCCATAGAAATATTGAGATAGCGCTGGCAGATGCATTACCTAAAGAGGAAAACGTCTGAAATTATGCTTTCTTCACTCCAAGGAGTGCCAGGGGAAATCTACATTTCTACACAGCAACTATGTTAACCACTTGATTCCAAAGGAAGCAGATAGCAGGAAGATATTAGTGTGGGAATGAGCGAGTAAATAAAAGGGTAATTCTCCCCAATAAACTTCAATTCTCTGGGAATTATTTTTGAAGTCTAAAAAGTTAAATTACGAAGAAGTCTGCCAGAACAGGTAATGACTATACTTAAGGGAGAGGCAGTTGTCCTAGAAAATTTTATGTACTCTGGTTACAGTGCTGGAAGGGAGAATTTAACCAGTGCAGGGATCTTTGGGTAACAGCACCTCCTCCAAAGACTTCAGGAGGTACTTGGGCACTTCTTAGTGTTTAATATCTGAATAATTAAGGGCTAGATTATGAGCTCTTGACTTTTTAGCTTGACACCTACTCTCTCACATAGGTACTTCCAGGGTCTTGAGAAGGAATAGAATGATGCTGGCCAGGAAGGGATGACAGATCTGACTTTAATGTGCAGCTATGTTGTTAATGTTAACATCATTAATTATGTTGTTAATAGAGATGAAACATCTCCCTCTCTCCAAGATCACTCGGGCTGATGTCTACTGTTAAGCAATAGTGGAAACCAGAACATCTGCATGTTTTTTGTTCATGAGCCCTCCTGGCTTTATGGGGATGGGAAGGGCTGTGTGAACAGTGTGTTGCTTGTATGACAGTTAACAATCAGGTGGAGGCTGGTGGGTAGGGTGCACCAGAGGTGGGATGCTGGTCACTGTAATGCCACAGATACAGGAATTTGTGGGTGCATTTTTGTTTAGCAGCAGTTCAGTTTTATCCATGTGACAGAAGTGTGCAGAATGACTCTGCTGGGTGAACGTGACTCTGTGGAGTGTTATTTGCCAAGTACAATGCACAGAGAAGGAAATCTTATCTTGCACTTTCCAGTGTCCCCATTTCATAAATATGATGCATTAATATTCATTATGCCACGTGCATTATCATTTTGGAAGGAGATTACTGGGGATTCACTATTTTCTCTCCATCATATTTTCCAATTAGGATCCTCTCTTTTGCAAATAATAAGCTTTTTTTGTTGCCAGAGGCTTTGCAGCAAAGTTCCAGCCAGGACTTTGGAGCTCTGCTCAACATCCGTTTAAGAAAGAAGTGCAAATTGAAGAACAATTATATTTTTAATGACAGGTTAATCTTGCAGCACTACGTATGATTAGAGTGTAGTCTGGCAAGTGTAGAAGAACACAACAGCCTGTAGGAGATGTTCCCAAAAAACCTGCTGAGGGATGGGGAAGGATGATTAAATACACCACTGAGTTCACTGCAGGGGCAAACATAGAGACTTAGGGGTTCTTGGGGATGGACAAGAGGATAAGAAAACAGTGAAGAAGTGAAGTCCTTCTTCCCACACCATGAATGAGTGTTTTAGCTCAGGATGCTCAGGACAAGAGAAAATCACTACTCACACTGCCCTATCCTCACTCCCCACTCTGCTCCGGAGAGTTACTTGGTGCCTACAGCCCTTCATGCCCACGTGGGCCTTGTGCAAAGTGCTCCAGTCTTGTTGAGGCTAATTAGTTGGGCTCTGGATTTATCCTTCAATTACCACGAAGTAGTAAAGGAATTAAAATATCCAAAAAGAAAGAAAGAAATATAAATTTACAGCCAACCCTTTGACAGACTATCTATTCCCCACGCACACATAGGCATGCTAGTAAAACAGCCCTTTAAAGTTGTTGGTGTTGTCAGTTACAAGAGCAGCGTTTAACATTTAATGGTTGTTTTTGGTCAGAGCTGTTGCTTTTCATTGTTTGCTAGATTTGTTCCTTAAATTTGCTTGGCTCTGTGCCATGCAGTTCTTCTAGATTTGCTTTATGTTGTGCTTGTGATTGCAATATATGTTTTAATGATTATTTTTTTTTCCTTTGAAGACATTTTATGAAATAATTTTCATTTTTCTTGCCCAGTCCGTTGTCTTGTCATATCTGATATTTAGCTTGAGGGCACAGGTGTCCCCTTACAAGCCTTCTAAACATGCTAACATGGTCTCATTCTCCTCGCAATGCCAAGTCACCAATTATCACACTTGTGGGGATACCTAAGAACATTTCAGGGTTAATCAGACTGGGCAGAAGGCTTCAGAAAATATGGTACAGTGCTGCCCTGTAACTCTAACAGAGATCTATGGGAAAAGTGAAGTGCAGAGATGCTAAGGAGACAACTCTAGAAGTCCTCAGCCTTTACTTACGCTCTGTTATGAGAAGTTGGATTAGCTGTTCAATTAAAACAAATGCAAAGTGAGAAAGCCTCGCTGTGCATCGTGACCTTTTTATGTAAACAGACACTCGTTGCTGTGATTTGACCCATTATTTGCCAGGTTCATTTTAGCCAGCATTTCAGGCAGTGAGATGTTTGCATGAATGTTAGACTCTGAAGTTCAGAACTGTGACTCAGCATCAATGCCACGTGGTCCTGGTGTCTCCATGGTCCCTATTCCTTGTATGGATGATCAAAATATGGCGAGGTTTCAAAGATAGAGCCGGCCCATCTTGTTGTTAGGATTCATTTCCAAGTTGAGAACATGCACAACTTATTTCCCCTAAGGGCCATGTCAGAGTGCAGGAGTACCCAACAAGCTGACCCTGCAAACAAGGGCACAAGCATCACCTTCCTTATATCGAATCTTCCCCCTCCACCTTGCCAGACCTTTCCTCAGCCAAACAATATTGACCTGGTTGACTAGGTTTCTGAGTTCAATTTCTACTCCTGTTACATGTTTCCTGGCATGTTTATAGTGCTTCTAATTAATTATTTGTAATTGCTTCTGTTTTTCCCCCTTTTTTTGCCTTTATTTCTTGTTTCTCTCCCAGCCTTGGTAACAAGATGTTGCATCTCTCGAGGCTACCAGGGTAAGAGCCTATTAATAAATAATTAAGTTCTGAGGCTGCAGCAGTGTGGAGTCACGTCTTGCCATCACATGGTTGTAGTCTCCATGGTGACTCACCACTGTGAACTGAAATGCTCTCTTTGGGGAGAGGCGAGAGAAGGTTATATAGGGCAAAAATGTGCAAAGTTAAATTATATTTTAAAAAATTAAAGGCACCATCACGCTGACTAGTTCCCTAAATGATCTATAAAGATGGAAATCCCCTTATTAGCCCAGATCCACCAGCATCCCTCACTTCTGGCTGCCTCTCCTTCATGTTTGTGTTCTGCTCCAGAGCTGCCAGCTTGGAGACTTTTCCATCATGCATGTGCTCCCCTCTGCCAAGCAGCATTTTCCTTCACCCGGTGCTTTTCAGACCTTCCCAATCTCTAGCAGTCCTTCCACCAAACCGTGCACCCTCAGTCCCCGTGATGAGAGTGACTGATCGCTAAGAAGCGTGTCCATGGAATAGTTTGTCATGTGTCACCAAATTAATTCTTAACGGCTGGAGTCCAGAGGTTCCCACTTCTCTGCTCCTCTGTGTTCTCGTTTCCTACTGCATTAATATGTTGCCTTTTCCCTGGAGCCATCCTGCAACCTACGTTTGAGCAAAATTCACACCTGCTCCTCATTAGAGCCAGATTTTGAGAAGTCTTAGCTGTGCATTTCTCCTTTTCTGGCAATACTCAGAGGCAGCTTCATGTGCTGGCACATGAAGTAGCCCTTCTATTTTTTTTTTTTTCCATCTCTTAATCCACCTCTAAGTATAGCAAAGACATTTCTTGCCCATTCAAAGCAGTAGTTTTCAAATGAAAAGCAGTCAGCTCAGCAGTTCCAGCATCTGTAAAAGTGTGTCCTTGTGCGTGATCTGAAACCCCCTTAGCCTGTTATCAGCTTTCCATCTGTGTTAGCAGCTACGTTATTCACAAGCATCCTGATTGATGTATTTCAGCCAATATAACTTTCCCAAGCCCCACTTCTCCAATAATGTTTCATGGGAACACAAGAAATTTCAAGCTCCTTGTAATGCCAAGGATGTAAATCACACTAATTGTCTCCCAGATTTCAGAAACATCCTGGGCTTTCATTTCCTCTGCAAATTTCTGGAGCATTCACATTAACTTTTGGCCGGTAAATGTAGGGGGCCCAAACCGTCCATCACATAAAACTGCACTGAAAACACATCGAGTTGTGACAGGTAGATAGGTCTCTGCCCAAGGGAGCAAAGATTTTGATGTCACAGTTCCCTTCTCCTTGCAGGAGGACACTATGGAGCGCAGGAACATGGCTTTTTCCACCCAAGGATGTTTGCTGGCCCTGCTTGGAAACCAAGTCAAGACATCTCATCCATTGTATTGTCAGCTTTCCTTTAGCTGCTGGGACGGGATCAGGGCAAAGATCTGCTCAACTAAAGGGTGGTTCTGGTCTTGTGGAGTTGAAATCTGGTGCAAACTGGATCTTCACAACACACAGAGCCCCGCATTTATCCTGGGAATCGGTCCATTCCTCTTTGTTACCATCACATCTCTGAGAAAGTGTGTGAAAGATCTCTCCCAGCCCCCTTCATTGGCCTATTTTCTTCCTTTCCTTTTGTAGTGGAATCTAAAGAAGAGGTGAAAGACAGTTTGAGTGAGGTTATCAGAGGGATAAAATAATACTTCAAGGAGTTTCAGACCTGTTTTCATGCTGTTCACTTGTAGCCACTGCAGAGGTTTCCAGAAATTGTTTCCCTGCCCTTTTCACCTCCACACTTCTCCCAACAGACTAAGGCCGAAGCAGAAGAGGAAAGCAGATTAATACTTTTTTCTCCAGCAATCTAGCATCCTGTTTTAGCTTGCACTCTTTTGATATCCACCAGCTCTAGCAGCAAGCAAGCAAGCAATCTGAAATTCAGGGCTTGTTAGGTAAAGCAAATAATAACTATATCAATTGTTCTGATTTCAGAGGAGAAATGTTTTCTTTATTTTTGTTTTTATTTTTTTCCTAAGACTGCCTATGGATTCTAATGCTGAGGTGGGATTTGAAATAATTCATCTATTTTTAAGTGATGTTGGCAACCTAATTTTGACTCAACACTTCCACTGCACTGAAGGAAAAAAAAAAAAAAGGGAAAAAGAATAATTGCAAAACACAAAATAAGCAGAAATTGTTTCAGTGAGGTGTTTTGATCACCCCCGTGAGCTGTTTTCTTGCTGTGTTGTGCGTGACTGAAAATCAGAAAGGGAATCTGCCTATTAACAAATGGGAAGCTGACCAAACCAGTTTCATCAGACTGCAGTAAAAGTGCAGAGCAAGGGACAAATAAATGTAAGTGATTAGAATTATTTCCATTCTGTCAAAGAGACTTTGTGAATGAGACGGGAAAGGCATAGTTTAATATCTTTGAATGGGGAAAAGTTGATCAGGTTCCCATGTGTGTGGTTGCAGTGAGGTGTCATGGACTGGCAGTGAATGGATGGGTTTGGGGCAGCCCATGAGAAGGGACTCCATCTCCTCCCCCAACCTCAATCTGCTCTCTCCATATTCTGCTGCTCACTTTGGGAGTAAATTGCAAACCTGCATGAGGCGTTGAGTAAACAAATTACTGCCTGCACATGTGTGTTCATTAGGAAAAAAAAAAAAACCAACCACATTGATTACTTGGCAGTCTGGCATTTTGTAACATCACAAAGGGTTTTTAGAGATGAACAGCTACAGCAAGCCTGCCGTGGAAACCAATATCTCCACCTGTGGGAAATGCAAAGATAACAGGCAATTGTGACTAAAAATGCAATTACGACAAGAGAAAAGGATTCACTTTCTTCCATGCGCATACAAATCATGAAAAGATATTTTCATCCCAGGCCAAGGAGGCCTGAAGCTGGGTTTTATTCTATGCTTAGAACCAGTAATAATTTCTTTCACCTATTATGCATCTCCCAGACAAAAAATGTATTCTTCTCCATCTCACCTAGAAGGGTCTCTACTTCGAGGCAATTCTTTTATCAAATGCTGAGAAATAAGATAGAGAAAGCAAATATTTGCCTTTGAGCATTTAAAATTATATTCTTTTTTTTTTTTTTTCCCCGTCCTTTAAGATCAGATTTCTTCTGCAACACGAGTGTGGGCAAGGCTGTGCTTTTGAAAGAGAATATCCTACGTTTTAATCACAAGGAAAATATAAGAGAAGCACACAGGACCCCTGTGTGCTAAAGACAAGGAAGGCACATCCTATGCACTGTGGAGCTGGTAAAGCCCTACTGAAACCTTAGCAAAATGCTTCGCTGTCACACTCCATTTGCTGTTGCATCCCTCCAAGCAGCTGGCCTGGCAGCTGGTTGCTTTACTTCAGGTAGAGAAGTTCAGTCTCCTGCATCAGCCCTTCGTATGTGGGATATGCTGGAAGGAAGCAGAGCTTAAGGAGTGAGGCACAGTGATCGCTGCTCTGCTGCGTCCACTGCTGAGGGATGATAGGATACCTCTTAAGAAGTGACAACGAAATGTAGATCTGTTTGCGATCCACATGTCACTGAAGGGCCACAGTGTGGCTGTTGCCAGATTACCTAAACAGTTCCTCCACTTCATGAGCCATTTTGCTGGTAGCTTCCAATTCATGGACTCTGTTTAGGCTCGTTTGCAGCAAAATCGAATCATTTTCTGTTTCACCCAGCTTCTGTTTTCACTTGGAGTTTGGAATTGCAAAATGTCCTTTCAGAATGAGCCCAAATCATACAGACAGCTTGAAGAAGCAAGGTGAAGGAAAGCAAAGCTCTGACTTGTTTTGTTTTGGTGACCACACACGAACATTTTTTGCAGGTTCCTATGGAAAGAATCTCTGCGCTGTTTGGGTTTTTAGTGGATTAGAGGGAAATAGCACAGCAACAAGGAGCCATTTTCATGGTGCTAGGTCTAGCATGGAATCCTAAGGGCTCTCTGACATTATGTTTTTGCTACAGTTCCTCTGAATTCAACATACTGACCTCTGAACACAAGATACTGGCCTTCTGTCTCCCAAGTCATTGCACAGTGTTGACCTGTGACTGTTCCGTGAGCAGAGTTACCTAAAGGATTAAGTTACCTCCTTAAGTTTAAGTTGATAGAGGTCCATGATTTGGCAGAGGGGACCAGGACTTAGTGCAGCACATGCATCCTTGTCACATCAAGTATTGCTCCTACGCAAGAGTAGCAGTGCTTCATTGTTCCTGAAAAGCCTTTTCATTAGAAGGGAAAAGGTTTAAGAGACAGAATTGTTGTCTCAGACTGTCACTGACTCAAAAACAGAGAATGATATTATTGAAAAATGATTTATTTCTTCCACTTGAGTCTTTCTGGATGAGTCTTAGCTCCTTCACAGGTGAAGAGCATCCCTAGCGTGTCCTTTGCTCTGCAGATGGAATTAGCTCAAAGAACTCTCCTTGGACTGCTGTCAGGGTTGGCGATGGCCACAGCGGAGAAGACAGTAAGAATGGGGCTTGGCAGGTGAATTAGAATCATAGAATCATAAAATCTTTAAGGTTGGAAAAGAACACTTAAGATCACCCAGCGCAACCCCAACCCACCCCCACCATGCCCACTAACGATGTCCCTCAGTGCCACATCCCCACGGTTCTTGAGCACCTCCAGGGATGGTGACTCCACCACCTCCCAGTGCAGCCTGTGCCACTGCATCACCACTCTTTCTGAAAAGATTTTTTTCCTAATATCCAATCTGAAGAAGAATCGTTTTCCCAGTGTATTTTAATATATCATATTCTCTTGGGTAGCAGGCACGGCTCAGCAAAGCCCCATGATCACACTTTTGGAGGGCTGTGAATAACAGATTATCATCATTTTACAACAGCTACAAATTGCTACAAATCATGGCCATTCCATTACATCTAGCAGGAAAACACAGCTGCTTTCTGAGCAAATATGGCACGTTGATAGGCAGCTTTCCGATTTAGGAGAGGTTTGACAGTGTACAAAAGCTTTCAGCAAAGATACTGCTCTAAATCTTGCCCAAGCTGAAGTATCTGAAGAGATGTTTATACCTCACTGATCACTCAGTCTTAGATTTCTGATAAGGCAGAAATCAGTGCTATGTGATACCTCTCTGCTAGCCTGTAAGATATGAATGAGAGAAGTCTGTGCCCTGTCCGGAGTTGACAAGACGTATCAACACGGCAGAAAACATAATCGGTCTGACACCTCCACTGGTAACCTTGGTCCTCCCCTGGCAAGGGAGGAAATCCATGCAAGTGACAACCAACTGAATCTGACAGTGCAAAAAAGAAGAAGGATTACCTACCTACCTGATTTTAGTACCATCGTCCCAAACATCAAAGTGCAAAGTCAGGCACACTGCTTCCTTCTTCGGTACCAACAGCCACAGCCGAGGGTTATGAAGTCTCAGCGAATCATAGAATCGTTAAAGTTAGAAAAGATCCTTAAGATCATCCAGTCCAACTCCAGCCCACCCCCACCATGCCCACTGACCACATCCCTCAGTGTCACATCTCTGCTTTTCTTGAACACCTCCAGGAACATCGCCTCCCTGGGCAGCCTGTGCCACTGCATCACCACTTTTCTGAGAAGGAATTTTCCCAGTATCCAACCTGAACTTCCCCTGCTGCAACTTGAGGTCATTCCCTCTCATCCTATCACTGCTACCTGGGAGCAGAGGCCAACCCTTTCCTCACCACAGTCTCCTTTCAGGCAGTTGTAGGGAGCGACCCCTGAGCTCCTCTTCTCCAAACTGAACCATCCCAGTTCCCTCAGCCACTGTCCATCAGACTTGTGCTCCAGACCCTTCACAGCTTCATTGTCCTTCTCTGGACACACTCCAGGGTCTCAATTCTTTCTTGTAGTGAGGGGCTCTACATTGAACGCAGCACTCGAGGTGCAGCCTCACCTTGCTAATACAGAGGTACAGTCACCTCCCTTAATCCCATCTGAAGAAACCCCAATTTCATCGTTTCAATAAAAACAACTGAACACCCTTCCCAGGATAGGACCTTTAAGCATACGGTAACTTTTCTCCTTACCTTTCCTCTCAAAACAGCACACGCAGCTATACAAAGCAAAGAGGGCCCTTTCTAGTGTGCTTTGGAATAAACTGACATCCACACTTAAACATATTGCACTGAACAACATTTCCTGGGGGCCCCTGATGTTGCTGCTACCCTGACAGACGCAGCCGCCTCCCAAATTGCACTTATCCTGACCTTATAGATACTGACACAGAAATGCCTCGAAGACAACGTTGTCTCTCAGAGGCGCTGCACACTCGCAGATGCACACTCACGTATACACACAAAATTATGTCAGCCATTTAAGTCATCCTTTTTTGGCCGTCTTTTAAAATGCATCTTTCGTCTTTCTGTAACCAAGGGCTTTAATATTCAAATGTTCATGAGCACCAGCTTTATTAAAATTAGGGCTTGGGGAAATGTCTCAGAAAAGGAGAAACGAATATTACCCAACCATTTAAAAGATGCTAATTAATGGAGTTCTAAAGCCCAGAGAGGCCATTTGACGGAGCAGAAATTCCTCTACTAGACAGATTTGTAACTTATCGTTTCAAGTGGCAGAGGTGGAAACAGGAGATGAGCAAAATAAAATGCAAGTAGGTTAAGAAGAACAATCCTCCAGGTGTTACGAGGACTCCAGAGTTTAGTTCTGCGCCAGCAAAATGAGTTTTCTGCCTACAAGCTCTGCGCGTGACGATTCTTCTGGCCGTCACACAAAACACAGTTTGTGTCTGTTCCCTGCTGGAAGTGCCCTGTGCTAGGAAGGAGCTGTAACCCATGTGCTGCTCAGCCACTGCTGAGTAGTGGCTGCCAGCTGCTGGTGTCACAGGGGGGTATTCTGAGATAAGTTTACTATCAAGGGTACGTGAGCATTTCCAGTATGTGCACAAGGAACAGCTTTGTGCTGGGAGCAGCAGAAACATGCTGGTATGGCCAGAGCTCGCCAAGTAGACTTGTTTATGATTATTTCATCTACCTTTCCCTGATCAGCCTTGGCTAAAGAATCTCCTTTGGCTGATGTGGTGAAAGCTTGAGGCTGTTCAGGCAGGAACATCGACATTTGTCGTTTGGATGAAACATCAGGTCATGGAGATTTAATATGTTATTGCATATCAGCTGGGTGAACGTACCTGTCCATGCATGTGATCCTTGCCTGGAGCTAATGCAAAATAACACGATGTACCTTCATCTTGTTTCACTGTCAGATGAGTAAAATTGCATTATTATATCTTTGCAACAAGCCAAGAATGTGTGCCCAAACTGCTGCCTCAACTCTTCTGATATTTGGTGGCTTGTTAAGCTGCTCTCACTCGATCTTGTGTCAGAACCTGGAGTCCTTCACAGCTGTCATGAAGTCCTTGAGAGAGCTGGTTTTGTCACCCTGTGATGTATTCTTACATACAAGGACTTGTGGCTGCATGTAGCACAGGTGTACAGGAGCTGTGACAGACTGGATAATTTTATTGACCAAGAAAACTAGTGTACACATCCCAACAGTATTTTCATGCTCTTCCAGGTCTTTTTACAAAAATTGATAATAATAACTTTAAAAAAGGAAAGACTGAAAAGGGATTTCAAAGAATAAAAAGCTTCTGTCAAATCTCTGACATCTGCAAAGGTATAAATAGAGGAATACTCTTTAAGTTCATAGAACTTCATTGTCTTCAGAGAATTACTGGGAGGAAAAGCATGAAAAAAAATTGCATCTGTTTCTCTAGCAAAATGCAGATTGACCTCCCTAAATGAAGACAGTTGGCAGGAACTATATGATCTGAGACAGAAAAACAGCAAAAAATTAGAGTTAATGTAAATTTGTCTCTTTAACTTACGCCTTGACTTCAGCAGGTTGCCATAAAGAAAATGAAATGCAAACTGGAAACACAGGCTTGTTCTGATAAATGCAGGGGGAGGAATAAAAATAACAAATATATTTGTTTCCCTGCTAATCCCTCTTCATTATAGGACATGGCTGTTTTGTCTAATGGTCACAAATGAATCCAATATGAACTCAAACAAGGGGAGGTATCTTTTCTGTCTGTAGATTAAATCATTTGTAAAAATATCTCAAGTGCAGTCAACATCAACAAAGTCAAATAAAATCTCTCTCTCACAAGCAAAAATTTACCATAGCAAGTAGCTTTCTATGACAGTTGGTAAGAGGTAATTTTTCCCTGGAGCCAGTTTCCTTTGGATCAGTGATGCACCAGTCTATAGCAGAGAGAGTTTGCATTAGGATCTCTGTACCAGCACGCATAATAATGAATCACACCCTACATTGATTTAGTAAACCAGTAGGTTTTATTAACTCAACAATGAGATTAAAATGGATTAAAACAGGAGAAGGGCTCTATCATTGCTCTAGTAATTTACCCCTGATTCTACAGCAAGTGCAATTCACTTTGTTTTTAATACCTGATTAGACTCAGTATTGCTGTACCATTTTCTCCCGGGTGGAAAGTGTAGTGAATGTAAGTGAATCCTGTACGCACACAGCTACAGAAGCAGCTACAGAGCCAACTTTACATTACAAGTCTTATCCCAGACAAAGAAATTGTTGATTTTTCATGGCAGGGACTTTTGAAGTTTCCTGCTAAAACACACAGAAAAGGCCCTAAGGACTACAAGAAAAACATGGCTGGGATCTGTCTACATTTCCCTGCGTAGGAAGTTCCAGCAGTGCTGTGGTACCAAGCAGTGCAGAGCCCAGCACAGATCTGCTGGAGAAGAAAGGAATTTAGGTCACACCATGCTGTGTAGCTACCAGGACCCAAGCGGGCAGTTTTAAAGCTGTAACTGCTTCTTCACTGCATTATATCTAGTGGAGATTAGTTCTGTTCACTTCACCGTGTTCAGGATGCTACTCTGCCCCTCCTGCAGTGCTTCTCCAGGAGTCTTTCAGTGCAAATCAGTGATTTTCCACCCACCAACCCAAAGAAGTCAGATGGGTTATTCCTAAAGGGTCTGCAGAGGGCAGCTATAAATTTTGCAAAACTAAAAGCTATTGGCTCAGAATTGTTCAGGTTTATGCTTAAAAAGTAAATAGGTTGTAATGGCCAACAAACTGTAAAAGCTTGAAATAAACTTGCATACAGCTTGTCCTTCAGTCTAGGGAGAGTCAAGGAGAGCCTCCTACTTTGCCTGGTTGAACAACCTCCCTAAACATTCCGTGGGTTCAAAAAGGGCCTTCATGGAAGTTTTTGTTACTTCTCAGTTCAATCTGAGCTCAGCTCATTAGAATCGTTGAGTCATGGGATCATTAAGGCTGGAAAGACCTCTGAGATAATCGGCAACCAGCACAGCCCCACCGTGCCCACTGGCCACATCCCTCAGTGCCACATCCCCACAGTTCTTAAGCACCTCCAGGGATGGTGACCCTACACCTCCCTGTGCAGCTGTGCCACTCCATCACCACTCTTTCTGAAATTAAATTTTTCCTAATATCCAACCTGAGCCTCCCCTGGCACAACATGAAGCCACTAAGGCCAATTTTGTAGAGGTTGAGCTATGGAATATGGGAGCGGAGAGTGCAGAGCTGGAGAAGACCACAAATTAGAATTTGGTCCTCCTCCCAAGCTGGGAACATTAACATAATAGGCATTTTATTGCTTTGCTGTATTCTTTTGTATAAATTGTGGGCAGTCATCGAGTTGTGCCGCACATATGCAATAAAATTAAGCAAATATTCAATGTCTTTTCACAGATAAAGCTAAAAGAAAATCTAATTCTCCATTCCTGAGTTAATCCACCATGAACAACTTGATCAATGAACATCCTTCTAAGCCGTCATCCACCCACTTCCTCCTGTTTTCTGGGAGAAGTTTGATTAAATTGCCAATAACCATACTCACCATCACTGTAATTATGACAATCGTTATTATTGCTATTTGTTAGTAGATCGGTGAAGGAAATGCTTTTTCTATCTATAAGAACTTATAAGACTTCGAAATGTTTTTCTCAGTCTGGATACCTCACTGCTTGTCAACCAATAATCTGAAAAAAGTACAGTTTAGATCCATGCACAGTTCATATACACATTTCAGAATGTTTCATTTAGATTGTGGTGAGCTTTCTGAAATGAAAACATAATTAACTCAGCTGTTGGAAATGAGGAAAGAGGACGTTTGGGCCACTTAAAAAAAATTGTTCTTTCCAAAAGGGGAAATTCTTTTAAACCGAACTCCTCTACTAACAGTTTATACTGACCTCCCAACATTCAACAAGAAGAAAACTTCTAGTAGAAAAATTGTCAGCTTGCCATTTACTATTAAAAGTTTATATATCACACCAAGAGTTGCATTAAAAAAAAAGTTATTGCTTGCATCCTCAAAAGGAAAAGAATGGTCTGAAGGAGGTAGGGAGAAACAGAGATTCACAGTCTAAAACTTCTTAAGTATTTCTGATACCATCTCAGCCTCTGGGTCACATAGAAATGACCTCTAATTCTTCAGCTCTGAGAGCTTTCCATAGCTCTCAGGATTTTATTTCAGGATATATAAATATGTTTTTATACAATTATCATATCATCACCAAACCCTTATCCATCCTTTTCACATCTCAAATGGTCTCTGAAGGTGTTTGTTTGGAATGAATCTGATTTTATTACCTTTAGCCCAGTTTTGAGTTTTAGCCAAATGCTGTTAATCTCAGATATTTAAAATCCAACCTCTCAAGCATGGGCAGCTGATGCAGTCTTGACTTGTCTCAGAGTTCAATCTGTGAACTTGGCAATTGCACGAGCAAGTGACTCATACCTCAGTTTGTGTTTGTCTCTAAGCTCAGACACATTTGTCTTGAACAGAGCTGTGAAAAAGAATTGTTTCTGGGGGTGACAATTCTGATTGCATAAGAATACTATAAATCACATTCAAAACCTGATGCCAACTTTCTTTACCACCCTACTTTTAAAAGGTTGCATCTAAAAAGGTTTTCTGCTTATTTCTGGCATCTTGAACTTCTCTGACCCTTTTCTTTGTCTCTTCACCCTAAAAACCTTGGGGCATGGATGTTCTTCATGCCATTAGCTGTCATTCCCCCATGAGTGGCTGGTAGCTCTGCTTGGTTTAGCTCCAGCCAGATGCTGTTGTCTGTGTAAAGCGGTGGTGCTGAGGCTCAGTATGTCAATACTGTGAGCCACAGCAGCACAGAAGAAAAGCTGGTGGAGAACTGCACTTTTTAAACTGTCTACTGAGGTACTTTGTGATGGCAGCAGCAACAGCTCCAAAAGCAGCAGCAAAAAGTCCACTGTCTTAGAAGAGCATTCGTAAGACCTGGAGATGCTTCAGGCAAACTGCTATATGACTTAGAGGAAGGTAAAAAGAAGCTCATAAAATGTCTTCCCAAGGAAATGAAATAAGGTGAGGAAAGAAATTTGATGTGAAAATCCAACCTGAACCTTTGCCTATCTCTGCACTGTACTGCTATGTTAACACAGGTGTTCAATACAACACTGCGGGAGCATTTGCTTCAGGTGAAGAACTGCAATTAGAGTATTTCCAGTGTACCATCTATTTCTACTTAAGCTGTCTGAATTGTCCTCTGCTGAATTAAAAGGGATAATAATATAAAAAGGTCTTTAACCCTGCTGCGAGCAATAGGAGGAGAGGGGAATTCTTCTGAACATACCCACAAAGTTTGTGGGAACAGCCTGGGGAAAATCAGTCCAATAAATGTCTGGTTCAGAGCTAGGTTCTCCAGATGGCATCAATATATCATAAAGTGTCAAAGAGAGCCTTTCTGAATGCAAATCACTATTCACATTTTACCTAATTTATGCAAATTAGCTCATTCAGTCTTCCACTTAATCCTCTCTGGAGTTACTCCAAGGTTCGAAATGAAAGATATTCTTCTTGCAAAATATATATAATCCATATTAATTGCTTCTGATGGAGATGAGTGGGATGGACAGCTATTCCAGCAGTTAATACTTTAATCACTTCACCTCAGCAGCAGCTCTGTTTCAGGTGAGCATGCCCTGACTACCTGTCCCCATTGCTAATGCAAGCTGCAAACAGCTGCAAACAGCTGCATGTTGGGATGCTCCAGGTGAGGGCTGTCAGGCCGGCAGGTTTCAGGAAGGAACCAAGAGACACTGAGTAGCATTGAGGAGAAAGCTGGCTTTGAGCAAGGGCAATAAACAGCAATCCAAGTCTTACTGCTCCAAACTGGGATAGAGGTGCTGCTCCATCCTGAAACAAGAGAACAGATTTTGTGGAAGAATGAATGGAAAAAGCAGGAGATGATTCAGTTAGGAAGTCTCTCAAAATTATTCCCGTGAAGCAACTGAAATATGCTTGGTTGTATTAACTTCAGTCTGTCCTTGCTTTGATGTTTGTGCGCTATCTTGAATAGCTCTTCTTTAGCCACATAGTGGTACTTATGGATTTCTTACCTGTCTTCTTTGTGTCTGGATGGTTGTGATTGGATTCAGATTTAAAAGACAGAGACTTTAATTTTGAAATCATTGAATTAGAGATTTAATATATTGATATTTCATAGCATATCTCTGTAGAGAGAAGAGATTAATCTGCAAGTGGTAAAATGTAGTGTGCTACTCTGTTGTACTTGACAGGCTCGGAATGATATCTCACTCACAGATCGGGTTTTGTCAGACTTTTGGAGAGGCCCCTAAACTTCAAGTCGGTTTTACAGGGGCAGTAGAAAGACAGAGCGTGGAGAGCCCAATTGCAGAGGGCTACAGGCTACTCAGCATGACTGGGATCAACTGAGTGCACAGGGCAAGCCATTGCACCTGTACCAAAAATACTTACATCTGTGTGGCTGGAGTATATGTTAAATGAAACAGGTGAGAACTGGGGCTGGTTTAAATGCAATTCCCTGACATCACCCAAATGTGTATTACGTTTGGCCAGCAATGGACCTACATTATGTTCTGCAATTTGTCTTACCTGCCTCTCAGATCAAGGCAAAAGTATTGGCTGTTGTTTTTTAGGAGATACCTGTTCCTATAGCACTGTCAGTAATGTGCCTCCTTTTGCTGATCAGGAAGACTTGTCCCTAAAACATTTTGACCTGCCATTTCAAAGGCATTTTTTCTCTGAGAATAGTATGTCTGCAGGAAAACTCTGAAACAGTTCATCAGTGACTTTCAAGAGAGATTTTTTTCTTCTTTGTAAAGGCGATATTATTATTACTATTTTGACAGCCCCAGGGGACAGGAATATCACTGCATTCTGAATGGCTGTATTTACATAACCTAACTAATGTCACCTGCTTCTTGTCAGAGGGATCCATAAGGTTACACAGTGCAAGAACGTAGGAAGAACAGTCTTTGCCCTCCAACTATGCATAATGCTTTTTTTTTTCTTTCTTTCTTTCTTTCTTTTTTTTTTTTCTTAAATGTAAGTACTACTGGAGCAGAGTACATTACAGTAATTTCCAGTTTATATCACCTCAAATGGAGCTCTGATCAAAATAGGCTGATCGCTTTGATGTAAAATAGCTATAAAGCATACAATTTGTACAAAATGTCAGAAAGTTAACTTTGCTCATTCAGCAAGGTGATTAGAGCAGGGTGTCCAGGAACAAGCACTGTGCATTTCAGCATCGTGTTGCTCTGAGTGGGCAACATGGGTGTTAGGTGGACGGGTGAAATAGATGATCTTTGAGGTCTTTCCCAGCCTTAATGATTCTATGGGTTGGTCTGTCTTCTCAGCAGATCCCTGCAAGTTTTGAGCAAATCATTCATGAGCTTGGTCAGCCAGAGCCAACCCCACTCTTAAACTGCTTGGAGGACATTGATTAAAGCAACCTAACAAGGAATCTAGAAAAGAAGATGCTTAAGTGAATCTTCATCAATTTCAGAACTGAATTATTTGAATCATTTCAACTTCTGTCCACCATCAGGATGCATTTCCTAAAACACTGTGGACACACCTACAAAACAGATCTCAGCACCTCCCATTTAGGAGTTTAGGAGTCCATCCAACAAGTCACTTAGGCTTGGGCTTAGCTGTAAGTACATGCATATCTTATTAACAGCAGGGAGAGCATGTTAAGTGAGGAATATGTGTAAAGTGCTTTGCTGGATTGGGGCCGTAACTACTGCAGTCATTGTTGCTAGGTAAAGTGTAAGGCAGGCAAAGTGTTTCAGCAAGAGGGTAGTGTGATCTTGAGAATTACTCAACAACAGCAAACTGTGGGAGCAGGAAGATGATTGACTGATTATTCTTCCCATTCCTGGAGACCCACGGGAGCATCTAAATCAGCTCCTGAATGCTGCAGGGTGACTTCAGACCAGTGATTAGAGCAGAGAGAAATGTTGCGATTCAGAACAAATTAATTAAAAAGTGCTATTTTGGCTAGATGGAAATCTTTACCTGACCTATTTTGATTTCTTCTAATTTTCCATTTCCTAAGAAGAATCCCAAATGAAAATTTTCAAGCTTTCTGGATGTTTGCAGTCTAATACGTATTTCTTTTTGGTGGGAACAAGTCCTACTTAACAGAAAACACTGAGGCAACAAATCCAAACAGAAGTATGAATGCTTCATTTTTAACAATATCTCACCAAGAAAAAATGATCATATTTTTTGTGTGATTTTTAATTGAAACATTTGTGCTTTTTTTTTTTTTTTTTTTCTTTTTTCCCTCTGGGGATGTACAATGACTTTTTTTTAAGACTTTTTAAAAAATGTGGCAATTTTTCCTCAAGAAAAAGGAGTTAAATGAAGGACGGACTCCGTCTGTTCTGCTTCTACATAAAATAAACTTTTTTATTCCCAGCTTGCTGTGACAGTTACGTAAAGCTATTGAACTGGGAGCTCTCACCTTCAAAGAACTGCAAGGTGACAACAATTTGCAAATGAAGGGTTTGTTCCTGTCCCATATCAAGTGGTAGTTTTTTCATTGATTCAAATAGTTTTCAGATCAAACATTTTTTTTTTTCCCTCAAAATCACAGGATATCCAATTCCTGTTATCAAGGCATGAATATGCTTTATGCTACAAAGAAGCAGGAAAATCATGTAAAGGCTCTAATCACTGCGTGCGTATCTTAGGAAACTCTTTCAGTTCACACACTATTTCCTTACAAAGTCAATGAAGCAAAGAATGGCCTGATCCCATGTTTTAGGTGGACTGAAGCATATTTCCCATGGCGTTCATGTTCCTGTAAGAACTTGTTCTTGTTTGCTCTTGGGATGGTCCTCACCCGTGGTGGCCTATGCTTAACTCCAAGAACCCCAACACTCTTCAGCCAACCAGAATTGTATCTTGGTGCTTGTTATTGGATCGTGTTGATTTTTAATGAGTTTAATTGATGGTGATTGTCTCAAGAGCTGCACAGACAGCTCTTTGTCAGAGGCACGGTTGGGTTGTAGAGTCAGAGGGAGCATAAGGAGTTAACGAAAGGCTATGCAAGTTAATAGAGAACTGAAGAAAAAAAAACAACAAAGGGAAATCCAGAATAAACATCTATAGGAGAAGGCAGTGATGAATAAAGGCAAACAGTTTATTTGATTTGAAACATGTTATAAAGGACAATGATTGTGTTAAATAGAACACTGTGGAATTATAATTGGAAATAATTGAAACGCACCAAAATACTGAATAAAACATTAGATATTTTAAATGATGTTATCTCTACAATTATCTTTGGAAATAACTACAATGAAGCCCACGAACTATTGTGAGTGGAAGAGAGTCACCCAGGGCCCATTTTCTTCAGTAGTCATTGTGTGTAGTGTTTAATGGGTAGGCACTTATGAGCAAGTGGCAGAGTTTGTTTCTGGTGTTGCATTCCATGCATGAATGCCAGTCTTACTGAGGGTAAAATGGGGGGTAAGCAAGGAGCTAAAGGGAAGCCTTTGTCAGTTTCAAACCCACTGCTTTTGAAATTCATCTAGAAGATGCAACTCCTTAGAAATCTCCTGTTTTGTTTATTGGATATGAGGGTTTCAAGAGACACATTTTTACATCTGCACATTGTTATTCTGAAATGTTTTCCTGAATGTTTTTATGACAGCAAGTACACATTATCCTTTTTCAATAGCAATGCTGCTTGAAGACAAGGAATTTTTTTCAGAAAAAAAAAAAAATAATTGTCATAATATTCAAAAGTTGTCACATCAACATTTGTACCCAGGGAAGTGGTGGAATCCCCATCCCTGGAGGTGTTTGAGGAAAGGGCAGATGTAGTACTTAGGGAGATGGTTCGGCAGGCAGTATTGGCGGTAGGTGGACTGTTGGGCTAGATGATCGTAGAGCTTTTTTCCAATCTGAACAATTCTGTTAACTTGCTAGCTTCAAATGCAGCCTTTTTATAGTAGTGTTAATGGAAGATATTACACAACTTTTCAGCTCTGACCTAAACATGTCCCTGGGGCAAAGTGTGAATAGTGGTTTTGCAACAGGCCACGGCTTTGTGATGTGACATCCTGCCAGAACTTCAGGGTGATTGATGTAACAGTGGTGCAGGGTGTGGTTGGTAGTGGGTCCAGTACTGTTCAAAATCTTCATCGGTGACTTGGACGAAGGGATAGAATGTACCCTCAACAAGTTTGCTGATGGCACAGAGATGGGAGGAGTGGCTGATAGACCAGAAAACCGTGCTGTCATCCAGTGAGACCTGGACAGGGAGAGCTGGGTGAAGAGAAACCTCATGAGGTTCAGCAAAGGCAAGGGTAGAGTTCTACACCTGGGGAGTAATAACCACACACATGAATACATGGGTCAGATTTTCCCAAGTGGACACATAATAGGCAGATAATTGACTTGCAATTGTTTAATTTTATTTTTGGTCCTGGGAAAAATAAACTGCCTTCCCTCCTCCAGGGGTAGAACTGATATGTTTGTCTATTAATGCTGAGGGAAGGGGCGTGATTGAGAGAATTAATTAGGAAGCTGCCTAAATGGAGTGGCAGGTGAAAAGGATCTAAAGAGACACTTACCTATCAGGGGAGAAAAAGAAGGTTGAATATGGGAGGGAAGAACAGCGAAAATTCAAGAAACTTACACAAGCCAGTGCAGTCTGCTAATATTCCTGAAGGGTTCATTAACATTGGGGTGCTTTCTTACCAAATAATTGTCTGTTCTGTGTTAGTCTAATATCTACCAAAATCACATGCTGGGCATCTGGCTTCTTTGTACTTCTTGAAGGACAAATTAGAGGATTTTTCTTTACAATGCTACTTAGAAAATGTTTTATGCTCTCCACAAGCAGAAGGAGGGGAGAGTCTGCTGAAGGGTATCCTGCACAGCTCAGGGCCATACCCAGGCTATGGTTTAACAGGAACCAAGCAGACTGCCTGAGAAGATACAGGGGAGGATGGATGTGGCTGCACAACTCCAGGTTCTCTTTTAGGGTGCAGTGACTTCTCAAGCAGAGCTAGCAGTTGGGAGCCTGAACTCTGTGCTTTGTGCAACACCTTAATGCTATTCCTCTTTGGAAGATGAGATGCTGGGATGAGGGCAAGCAGAATTCCTTTCTGACACAGCTCTTCCACTGATGTCCCCATGACATTTTCACAGCTCTGCGTCTGTAAGTGTCTGTTCCCACAATCACACTTTGCATATTTGGTTTGGGCATTTGGCTGTCTCATTATTAGTAACAAACGTCTACATTCACATGATGTGATGGCTTCTTGGTAAGAAGTATTGTTTGCTCATTGCTGGAGCCCTTCTGTTGTGACAGAGAAATAACAGCAAGTAGGGAATGAGCTGATACCATTTATAGGAGTCTGCTGTGATTCTGTAGTGAAAGGTCTGTGATTTATCTTCCTTGGGAGGCTGAAGGCAAAGATTAGAATCTGATGCAAGGCGCCCTTGTTGACGCAAGTGATGTCAACTGGTGCAAGGATCAGTCAGAAACAGGAAAAGCCAGGGCATCATGGCCTATCCTCATGGTGAAATTTCCAAATTCCTCGAAGCTTGTCTTCATTCTTTTTGAATATGAAGATCTGTACAGTGTATCTATTTCTGGAGATTGTGCAGGGTGAATGAGGTGGAACAAGCAAAAGTAAATATTAAGCACTGCTGGGAAAGAAGCATTTGCTAAAGATGTCTAGACACCACAAAGTGCAATTAGCCAGGTTTAACATTCTTCCAGGCAGGACATGCAAACATACAGTGAGCAGAGCCACCAGGTTTCATCTGGCTCATGCCTCTTCATCAGCAATAATTAAGGTGTTCTTCTCTGATTCCCTGAAGAGACTGATTATGAGCAAACAATGTACATGTATGAATGTACTATGGCCAGGCAAGCAAAGCAATGCTTTTAAGCCAGCTTATGCTTGTCTGTGGAGGTACTGAAGGTGGAGGCTGATTTTACAGGCACTTTCATTGCCCTGTCCATTTTCCATCATTCCTACAATGAAGTTGCCATATCTCCCAGAGCTTTGGGAGAAGGATCATAGAACACTGTAAGTTGTGATCATGTTGTGAAATATAATACACAAATGCAGGTGCATAAAGGAGGTAAATGAAGTCTGTGCAGGCAGTCCTATTCTTCCTGAAGTTTGAAATTCCCTGCCAAGACAGAGCAAGAATCTGCATTTGTATAATATACATACATCAAAACTAGCGTTACAGGTTGGGCCAAAACCAGGTTGGCAGCTTCACTTTAAACAGTTTTATGGATCATTAGGTACCACACAGGAGACTGAGCACACCAACTACATTTTTATTGATAGTCGAGGGTTTCTAGCCTGAAACAAAACAATTATTCACATCAACTAGAGGTTGGAATAAACTGTCCCAGGCCACTGTCCCCTCAGAACAGATGCAGAAACGAATCTGGACTCAGATTTATGTCTTGATGTATTTTTCACTCACCCAGGATTTTAATATCCTTATGGATGCTTTCTCTAAACAGGTTAGAACAACTGTTTTCCTGGGAAGATCTTTGGCAGGCAAATAGATAGGGTTTTCACATGTGCTCCAACAAAATGTCAGCATATTCATGTAAGTAATACATATGCCTCTAACAAAATAACAGAAAATGAGCTTATCTTATCAGCAGAGTCAGCTTTCATAGTCCCTTGCATCACAGTTTCACGTGAACCTCCGCATTCAGGAGCAAGGTGAATGGTGCCTGGTATTTCTATTTACTGCCTTCTTCTCAGATAACTAATATGCCAGGGAGACTTTGGAGACTCAATGGTACAAATTCCTTAGGAGCCGTTGAAGTGTCTAAAATGCTTTCAGAGGGAATAATTGTGCTCCAGAATACATAAAAAGTGTTAACTCAGTACTCAGCTCATCACTGAATGCCATCTCCCAGAAGACCCACTTCCCCTAGGCTGCTGGGCAAAACTATTCATCCCTGTCTCGTAGATGAGGTACAATGTGATGAAGGGCCAAAGATTTTCCAAGATCTTCGCATTCTCAATGGGCACAGGCTCTCCTGAAAATGACTGTCTTTTAGATGCTGAAAGAAACTAGAAAATCTGCTTTTACATGCTGCAGTGGGAGCTAAGCTGCTCTGAATGTGGTTCTTGTAGGCAGGACCTCTCACAGTCCTATGGGACTTGACCAGTACTGCACAGATAGCGGAGGAAGTTGAACCTGGGTCTGCCAAAATCAGCACTTGATCATGAGCCCAGCAGTTGACCAGGACACTTTAACACTCCCAGGAGCAGCATACTTTCAAGCTGTGATCTTGTCATTCACTCAGTGCTAATACACTGCCGCCAAAAGGATACTCATCCAGATCTAAAAGCTCACATACTACACACGCTTTGTTATTCTAAAGAAATACGTGTGGGATTTATTGTGTCTCTCTCTAATCCTGGGGAAAATCATAGGTTCTGGACAGGTCAAATAAATGAACACAGAGCTCCCCTCGTCTCAGCCATATCTTCATATTTTTCTCTTGATGGAAGTCTTCATCCAAAGAAGCTAAATCTGGGAGGCTTCTAAAATGATAAATCAATTATGAAATGGGAACCTCCATTACTGTCTGTCTACTTAATGATTTGACAAGTTAATTAATCTCCTAAGTAACTGTAGAATGACTGTCTCCTCGTTAAATTATAGAAACAAACTTTGGCAGATTCCATAGGTCTTGGCACTACAGTATCAATAGATACTAGGAAGTCATAGATAATAGACACTAAGTGAGGTCAAGCTGCTTCCATAGCAGTAACTTGAATTGTTTATTGCCTGAGGGTGTTTATACTGCTAATTATTTTGCTGCAGCTAATTATGGTTTGCCTGTTTACTTGTGGCTAAGTTTTCAAGAGATGCCTTTACTCCCTACAGAAAGATATCAGATCATGATAGGGAAGGACAGAACCTCCTGTCTCGTTAGAACAAAGGCACTGTCTGCCTCTGCTCAACAGACAACACAATTACAGCTGACACAATAATTGATGCTGAAGTTTTCCAGTGAGAAAGATGGACACACATTATTACCCCATCAATCTTGTTCCACATGGTGTCTTGTATCTCTGTTTTATCCTACTGCGGTGGCAAATTGACTGCAGCACTCCTAACAGTCTGTTTCTTTTCCTGAGGGTGGGCTGTGACATGGAGAGGGCATCTTACAGGGCACAAGGAAAACGGTGAGCCAGCCCACAGAAAAGACCAGTCACTGCGAATGGAAGTCAGACTTTCTTCCACTACCTTCTTTGCATGCTTCCATTTTCGTTACACAGTGATCATTTTTTCAAAGGAAAAAAGAGGATGTCCAACATCTACTTATTATACATGCACTGCACACATTGCTCCACTGCACTGAGAAAGCATCTGGCTGTTAACAACAACTGTCCCTGATTCACATCCAGTCCTATCTGAGCCTAAACACAGACTCCTATGAGATTTCTGCCAGATCTGTAAGTATGTGGAAGCCCCAGTGTGAATGAGATGTGTGTCTATTTGACAACTCTCCTGTCGCCTAATCTAAGCGTCAGTTTTGCCCAATTTAAAATAACATTTGGCATCTAGTTTTTGTCATTTTACTGCATTTCATATGCATTATAATCTATATATTAAACTCATGGTATGGAGCTCTAAAGCCTACATCTGCTGCCCTGAAAAGAACTTCTGTCCATATCCTAAAAAGTCTGATTTCTACCTGTCTACTGCTTTCTCCAATAGCTAGTATAAAAGTATTTTCTTTGGTTAATAACAATAATACAGTTAGTCTACAAACACAATTGCATATTCATTTAAAAAACGAGCAAACAGAAAACAAGAATACAGCATAACGCCACATAAAGTACAGTGTCTGGCACAGTTGTATTATTCCTGTAATGAATAATCACTAAAGATATTATTGTGGATGCAGTTACCATGCAGCAATGTGAACAAAATGCTTTAGATGGAAAATTGTACTTCAAGAAAATGTATGCAATAGTACAAATGTATTACTGCCCATTAATATGTATTAATTCAATGGAAAATGCCTGACTGAGCTGGTTTACATAGATTAGGATGGCAGGCAGAGAAAGGAAGCACTTGGACTTGGTTAAATGGGCTGTGAAGATAGGAGGAATCGAATCCAAAGCGCAGAGGCAAACCACAAGATAAGCTGTCCAGTTACGCAGGTATGGTTTGTTCCTCCTCTCATTCATATCAGTGTTTTTATTATGGCAGAGAATCAGCATTCCGTGCTCTTGATGCATTAGCTCTACTCAGTCCTCTTGATTCTGCGTTTAAAAACTTTCCTTTTAATAATAATAATACAATTTGCCTCAAGTTAGCTACTTAGCAGGACTTGTCTCATTTGTTTTAGTGTATTCAGGATTCAGAGTCTGAGCTCCTGCCATTCTTGTCACTGTCAAGAGAAGCTTCTGCATGTCTAAAGTAATTCACTCACTACTCCACCTCTCTAACTTCTGTGCATGACAGGCAGAGTTGTTGCAGTTCTCTGAGCTGCACAGATGCAGTGAGGTATTCCCACAGCCTTGAGGAGGAGCTTTTGCTGAGACACATCAGTGTTTCAAATGATGCCAAATGTGCCCTTCTGTCCAGGCATGGTTAGTTACACATACAAAAAAAAAAAGCAGTAATTTCACTCTCCCTTCTGGCTAACAATCTTGTTATGAGACAGACTATTATGGCAGTCATATGCTCAACATAAGATATATCTTTCAGTGCGTGCATTTGAAAACAAACAGCGCAATTCATAAAATAATGCTTAGATTTGGTGGCTCTGTCAGCCACACGTCCTACACAAAGTCCCGCTTTTTGTATGGGAATGGGTGACAGATTCACTCTCCTCTGCCTGTGAAAGAGGACACGCAAATTTGGAGAAGGTTTTGGTGAGGCAAATTAGAATAGATGCACCCCAGGTAGGCATGGTTGGAGGAGATGGTAGCCCAGTATGCAGATTTAGTCACCAGGAAGAGGGAATGAGCAAGGAAGAGAAACTGCCTCTAGACTGTGGATTACTGGAATATCAACAAATAGTGGATGCTCGAAGTAAAACATGCACTTGGTGGGTTTTGAGGGCATGGGCACATATCCTCCAGTGCACAGGAATTTCTCATGCTATTCAGTAATGGAATGAGTTACTACCATTACTGTCCCTTTTAGATCTTTACTAGTAAAGGAAAAATCATTCCCGCCCTAAAAAAACAAAAAGACAACAACAAAAACACCTCCACTGTGAAATGCCTTTGTGATAGCAATCAGAACAGTTTAATCTTTTGCATTCATGATAGCTACTAATTCTGTACAGATGAGACTGCTGAAGTTAAAAAAAGAAAACAACAACAACAAAAAAAAGAACAGCTTTGCTTGGAAGAGCACCAGAGATAATTTTTACTTAACCCCATTTGTTTGTAGCATCTTCTATTTATGAGCAGGAAAAGACATGGTGTTTCGACATGAATGAGCTTAATTTAGATACTTAGAACTTGTGCTTATAGCCCTTTCGTTCTGGGGCACCAGGGTTTAATCAGGCCTGAAGGAATGGAAGGGCAAAACAGAGGACCTTGTCTTTAGAAAAATGTCTTTACGTGTGACCTTGCTAGGACACAAAGGTTATTCAAACCAGTGAAAAATGATATCATACATGACTACAAAAGATTTACTGCCTCCTTTGCCCAAGCAGCCTCATAAATTGACTGTGTAATCCACAGTCTTACCCACATCCTCTTCCAAATTCATCTGCCTTGCATAAAACCTAGTAATTTCCCAACAAACACAGCTGACCAACTTGAGAGCAAAGAGTGGGGTCCCTGTAGTGTGTTAAATCCCTTCCCACCAATAAAATCCTATGATATCTTTAATGGCCACTCTTTATCTAGGAATTTTTGAAATGATGGAGCTTGGATCGTTGTTTCTACCTAAGTTTATATTCACATGGCTCCCAGGGCTCTAGTGACATTCTAATAAGTGTATTGAATTTTGAGCTGTTCAAGGGTTTTGTATATTATTTATGAGAATGGATTGATTTCTCTCTCATGTGAAGGAATATATGTAAAATTGAGTTTTGTTGTGGTTGTTTCTTTGCTCAATGTCTCTGATATGATCATAGCTTTATAACGATTTCAGTGTATTATTGCCAGAGGTATTATAAAATAGGGAGACATTATCCTTCATGTCATAATTCTTTCCCTGCTGAACAAACTCAAAAGCTTTTTTGTTTGTTTGCTTATTGATTCTTATTTTAGAAAGTAGTAAATTAAGTGAATGCTGTTAAACAAGAGGCCAAATTCCCCTTAGTTTCAAGTCAGACTTCAATTAGCTATGCTTCCATGACTATGTTATGATACTATTCATAGGGAAATTATGACATCGTCAACAAATCGGCTCCTGTTATTATCATCATGAGCTCAAAAATATAGATTTCTTGTGCATAACCCTTGTTACCTTTATGAGGTTATCTTCAGCCATTGTGGTCAGAAATAGTGACAGGAAACACCTGCAAGTTGCATTGGCATTGTAGGATGGATCGGTCTCAAAATAAGTCTGGGAATTAGAGGGAGAAAAAAAGAAAAAGAGAAAATATAGGGTCTTCAAGATGCTCTAGTTTCTGCCATTGAATTGTTCCAGCTGTGCAGCAGGTGTAATCTATAGTCCTCAAAGGTCTGAGTGGCCAAAACCTATGGGACGCAATAAGTTTGTCTCCTTCCACTGTTATTTCACTGTAGAAGATGTCAATAGGGAATTAAAATTCACTGACTTTCACAGTAAGAAAATGAGGAGTTATCAAATTAAGTTAGTTGAAGGTAAGTTGAGAGCATACGGGAAGAGGTGTCCTGTACACAAAACATTCTTCATTTCCTGGGTGCTACATGCTTATATGGGTTCAAAGACTAGACAATGTTTTGTCACTTTTCAAAGGCTATTATTTTTTCTTGTCTTTATTTTTATAATTTTCCCTTCAGTTAATTGTTAAGCAGCTGTTGCAGCATGCGACTTCAAAGCACCCCTGGTGTTGTTCTCAAAAACAAAACAGCCTGCACTTACACCAATTTGCTTGTAAACACCAGCTTACCAGTTTCCAGCCTGCTAAACTGTTCATGCCCATCGTGTCAATCTGTTCTTCCAGTGCAGAGATCACTCTATAAGTGCCATCTAACCCACTACAAACTGAGGCTGCAGGCTATGCCTAGAGAAGAAAAAATAATGTATCTGACCTCATCAGCTATAACTACATTTTATTGGAGCAACATAATTTAGATTGACCACTGTTGTCTGGATGAAGGGCAAGGTCATTTTAAAACGTAAATAATGTGTCTCTGTTGTTGGGGTGTAGGATTCACCTCTGAAATTCATATTAAAGGGAATCTCACAGCTATCAGGGAGTTGTGAATATTGTATTTCAGTCTGAGCAAAATATACCTAACTGCAGTGCAAAAATACGTGTTAGAAACTGAACTGGTAAGATATGGGACACTGAGAATGAACACAAATAATTCTAAGCCAAGGTACCAGCAGGGGATTGATAGAACATATAACCAGGAGATTGGCTGTTTGTTTCCTTATTCATACTGTTTTATGATTTCATTTCTGCGTGCTGATTAAAAAGTGGCTAAAAAACAGTGATGGAGGTGGAATATTCTGGGAATGTACTGTGCATGTTTCCCCCAGACCAGCTGTGATAGACAAGCCTTTTCCATCTTGAACTTAGCAGGCTTTTTAAAAATCATTTCTCCAAATTGATGTTCACTATTCTGGTGGAATGAGAACATTCTCTGAAATCTAAGCTGAATGTGTCTGTGAATACATTTTTACTTAACAGGTACCTTTTTTTTTAGCAGCCTTGTCCTTTAGGTTAAAGTGGTTTTGTTCCCACCTGGTGTTTACAGCACTGATATATTCATGAATTGCAAACACAGCTATCTCAGTCTTCAACATCAAGCTATCTGGTAGAACTATGACTCCAGTCTCTCAATCACATCAGTTCCGTGGCAGCTCCTTTTTCTGACTTCACCTCTTCAGAGTCAGTCACCAGATCATAGATCCAGCCTTGCACAATAGGTTCGGTACTATGAAGCAGAAATACACTAGCTGCTATACCCCAACCTCACACTGTCATTTTTAATTATGACATCACATTGATGAGTCATAGCTATCTACCTTGCCATCAGTCACAACATCCATATTTTTCTCCTTTTCTGCTACTTAAGTTCATGATATTACAATCTATACTAGTAGACCCCATCTTTTTTCTGTTATTCCAACTCTCAAAATCATGTAACCTTTCTTGTATGGCAGCTCAATCCTTCTTCCCATTTCGTGGAATCATACAATCACCAAGGCTGGAAAAGACCTCAAAGATCATCCAGTCCAACCATCCACCTATCACCAGTATTTCCCACTAAGCCATGTCCCAAACACTTCTTGAACAAGAAGATTTTCCTAATATAATAAGCAGAGCCTCCCCTGGCGCAACGTGAGGTCATTCCCTTTCAACCTACTGCTGTTACCTGCGAACAGAGGCCAACCCCCACCTCACCACAACCTTCCTTCAGGCAGTTGTAGAGAGCAATAACGTCACCTGTGAGCCTCCTTTTCTCCAAACTAAATAATCCCAATTCCCTTAGCTGCCCCTCATAAAACTTGTGCTCCAGACCCCTCACCAGCTTCTCTAAACATACTCAAGGGCTTTGAAGTCTTTCTTGTAGTGAGGAGCCCAAAGTTGAATGCAGTACTCGAAGTGCAGTCTAAGCTGTGCTGAGGTTTTCCAGGTTTGTACTCACAGAAAAGTATCTGCACTTTTTGTACGTAGAGCATTTATGAAAGTTTAAGCCAGATTAGCCTCTAGGAAGCCTCTTTAGGACACCCCATACTACCCCTCCTTTTAGCTGACACTTCATCCTTGGAACAAACCTGTTGTTGTTTTCCCTTCAGCTGTTTCCTTGTTTGTTTTACAATGCCTGTGCTGTGCCCCGTATTATCCAATGAAACAATTTCTCATGCAACACCGTATCGAATGCTTTACTGAAATCTAGATAGACTAGATCTACTGCATTTTCTTTGTCTAGAAAATCAATTATCTTATGAAAGAAGGATACTGAGATAGCCTGAAACTCTGTATCTCTCTATTTAACATTTAATCCTGTTTTGCATTTACTTCCATGCCTCTAATTATTCTGTCCTTAAGAATTACCCTGAAGACTTTGCATAGTCATGTCTACTAGTTAGCAAATGCCTTTGACCTTGGTTTGCAAAAACTGTATGCAGTGTGGCTCATAGTTAGATGTAAGATTCAGGTGCAAACATCAGTACTGTACCATGATATGCAACTAGAAGAATCTGTGCGTGGGGACTGCAACAGGGGAACTAAAATAATGCAAGGCTAAAACCAGTAGAAATTCAGCAAGCTGTAAAGGAGGCATAAATATTTGCCCTATTCTCATACTGTTATTTATAACCCTATCAGAGACAGGATTTTGAGTTGAAGAATCTTTAATCTGTCGTTGCATAGCTATTTTAGTGGTTTTCTAATGAGGATGAGCTCACTTTGCTTCCTCCAAAGTGTACATTGCAGAAAAGGTTTTGGGGTGTGAAGGTTCTTGTGCAAAGAAGCATCTGCAGATCGACTGACTGAATTATGTCCTTTTACCTATTCTGCCTCTGGTGTCCTATCCACAATCTCCCAAAGAGAAATTCAGATGTGACAAAAGTATCTTCTGCACCATTGCTTGATATTTTGCTAACTGCTTCACATCCTCCAGAAGTACAGAACCAGTAATTGGTTTTCCAGGAGCAACACCTCAGAGAGAAATCATGTTATTTTCTTCTTCTCTTTTCTCTTGTTGCTCCTTCCAGCTCCATGAAATATACTATCCTCATCATACCGAAGCTGCCATAAATGAAAGTCTGTCAATGCTGCCATTATGAGCCCTATTTTTAAACAGTTTATCATTCAAAGGCAAAGATTCATTTTCTTTCCTCGCCATGCTGGGTGAAAAAAGGTCAGGTTTGGGCTGCAGTCTAAAATATATTTCCTCTGAACTTTTTAGCATGAACCTAAGTATTGAGCAAAGATGGGCCAAGAAGGATCCAATATGAAGAGACACCACCACTTCGTCCTGTGAAGCCAGGCACTTTGCTGAGGTAGAAACCTAAGTCTAAAATAATGAATAATCATGCTTTATCCTGCAAGGAGTCTGGACTGGATTCCCACAGTCAGGCTCCCTCAGACTTTGGGAGACACATGAATCAGATCTGTTTTTCTAATCTGTGCTCATAGAAAAAGAAATTATCTCAGCTCTTTTTAAAGCAGGCAAGAATAGCAGAATTTTCCAGGAACCTCAGGGAGACAAAGAGCAGAACACAGTGTCAATAACTCTACATAAATTTAAGCCTCTGAATAGGCTTTTGGATTCTACTGGGATGAACAGGGAAGTAATACTGAAGGGAGAGAGATCCAGGAATGAATGAGAAATTTGACCTGCATCGTAGACAGATGATCTGCTGGAAGAAGAGTAAATGTAGGGTAGCACAATGGCAGTTAACCTCCCTGCATCCAGATTTCTCATCCATAAAATGATAGTAATGATTCTTGCCTTTGTGAAGCATTTTGAGATCTGCGGTGGAAAAGCGAAGTATAGAGCAGACATTGTTATTTCAAAGGGACAGAGAATAGCAGGAGTTCATAGATCCAGAATTGCAAAATAGACAAATATTGTGGGAAGAACTGCAGAGGTCAGTTGTATCCTATAGTTTATTGTAGCTTTAATAATGTTGGTGGCTTTGCTATTCAAGTGCAGTATCGCAGGTAATTACTCTGTTGCTCCATAGCCATCAGGGTGGGGATAGAAGCAGTTTATTTCTCTGGAAGAACATAATTGGAACAAATAATCTGGTATGGAACAATTAACAAAGTCAGTGACTTTTCTGCAGTTTTCCTGGAGATACTTCCACAGATTCTTGTTTGTTTTGATCATTCACCAGTTTCCTCAGCCAGCAGTGAGGTTGTGGAAACTACTTTCCTTCTCAAAGATACCTACATTTTTCTCTGTTGTGGATGTCAAATGTAATTTGATTCCTCAGCAGTTGTACCCAATTTTACTTCTTACACATCACTTCTCAGCCTGGCTCAGGGTATAGTTCTAGGGTAGGCGCAGACTCATCCCTGAACCCCTGCTGCTTCCAGGGGTCATGCTTGACTTTGCAGGATGCCTCCTTTCATCTTCCCATGCACTCCTTAGTAGTGTTTACTGAAGGAAATCAGAGTGAAATACAGCAGAGCAGATTAATATCCATCATGAAGGGATGTGGGGAATATGCAATCACATAGCCTGGATGCTTGGCAGCTCTTTGTGCTGCCAATGACAGGAGAGGAAAATCAAAGTGAAAGGTGCATGTATCAGAGGGGCATGGAGAAATCACAGGGGATTCTCATCTGAAGGGTGGCAATGAGGACAGACCACAGCTAAAGCCGAGCAGGGTATGCATGCCAGGTGACCAGAGCTCCTGAAAACTGCCAGGCTGATGGCCCCATGGTCGTATCCCACACCTCATGGCTCAGAGAGCATTGTAGATGTTTAGATAGCTGTAATTGGGAAAATTTTCAACCGAATAAGCTCCTGAGTTCATCCACGACGAGATAAACTGTCTCCTCTATCACATGTGTTTGAAGACGGCCAGGCGAAAACGAGTTTAGTGAGCCTGCATTGCCATCTCCCATGCAGAAGGGATGAACTGAGAGGTTGAGAAGGGGGAGCACGCAGCCATCGCCTGCCCAAGGTCCGCTGCCACCTTTGCTGGTCGCCCACTGTCCTGTCAACCTCAGTGCAGGGCCCTCGCCTGCAAATTGCCACCTACTGCCTGCACAATCACGGACATTTCGAGCAGCTTTGAATACCCCCATCTGGATAATAACAGAGCAGGAGCTTCAGGCCAGGCCATCCAGCTGAGCTAAGTACAGGCCTGAGGAGCTGTGCTGAGGAGAGCGGCTCTCTGGCAGCATGCAATCACCCTGCTCGATTCAGGCAGTGGCTCCTTCCCTCCACCTGCCTCAAATCCCACCCCAATCAATGCAATATGAGGTCTATGTGACCATGCTTGAGTCAGAAGGCATTGAGAGATTGGCATTCTTCTGTGTGTGTCCATAGGCTGGGTGAAATTTCCCACTCCAGGTTTTTCTCTCCCTGCCTACAAATATGTTACACACCCAGAGGAGGGCTGGCTGCTTCTTTTGTCCACTGAATGGAATATCGACCTCTGACCTGACTTCCTAACTTATCCCCAGTCCTCCTCTGCAAAACCCGTGTGCCTCCTCCATTGCACAGACACAGAAATCAGATGAGGGAAGAGATGTGGAGTCCTCAGTACAGGAGAGATGTGCGCCTGTTGAAGTGTGTTCAGAGGGCCACAGAAATGACCCAAGGGATAGAATGCCTCTAAAAGGACAGGCTGAGAGCTGGGGCTGTGCAGCCTCAGGGTCAGAAGGCTCCAGGGAAACCTGAGAGTGGGTTCTCAGTACCTAAAGGGGCTATAAGAAAGAAAGGGACAGACTCTTTAGCGGAGTCTGATGCGATAGAACAAGGGAAAACTGTTTCTAACTAAAAGAAAGGAGATTTAGATTGGATATCTAAAACTATTGGATATCTAACCCTCTGGCATAGGTTGCCCAGAGAGGTGGTGGGTGCCCCGTCCCTACAGACACCCAAGGTCAGGCAGGACGGAGCTCTGAGCACCTGATCAGCTGTAGGTGTTTCTGTTCAGTGTGGGGGAGTTGGACCAGATGGCCTTTAAAAGTTCCTTTTAACTCTAATGCTTCTATGATTCCCCTCACTCCCTTTCTTCTCTCATGTTTTGCTTAAACAGCAAAGAAACCCCTGGGATGAAATGCAAACCATTCTCATAAAATTTGTATCGCTCTCTTCAGGGCCTTCTCCCCACATTAGAACTGAACATCACAAAAGCCAGTCTGCTGGCTGGAACAAATACAAATAACTGCAAGAAAGGTATGATAAATCAAGCCCACATTGCTGCTATACTGTGGTCTGAATGAGGGGAGCTATCTTCCATCCCTGATGGAGCTAGCAGGACGTTTTTATGTACCAAATTACAAGAGGTTCGTGATCACTGAGCAGAGGCATTAACGTAAAGCCTAGGGGTGACTTGCTGAAACCGTAACTAAAGCAGTTCCACACTGTGTCCAAGGAACATCTGCCTGATCTCTTGCATTTGTGGAATCACTTTTTAGATCGGAAAGACATTTTGGGATTATTTTCTTTCATTGGTAATGCAGTTTTAGTAGCACAGCAACATTTTTGCAATTTTGTATTTGCTTCACTGACTCTTTCTCAGAGGCTGGAGGGGGAATTCAGAAACTTCATTTTGACATCAAACTTGTCACTTGCATCTCAGTGTTATGTTTTGTGATTTTCCAACAAAATATTTTGTTCTTTCCATTTTATATTAAGTTTAATTTGAAATCCCCTTACATTTAATATTTAAAGTTGTGCTCAAAACCCAGCTATTACCTGTTACAAAGGGACAAAAAGTGTCTTGATCAAACTAAGACCATTTTTTTTCTTTAACTTTCAGCTTGAAAACAACTAGTCAAAAACAATACAGAAAAGAAGTGTTACTGCTAGTGAACCGAAAATTCAATTACCTGAAAAGCTGTTATTCTCATTTCAGTATCGGGTCTTGACCACAGAGGGCGGTTAGTGTGCAGCACTGCAGTACACACAACCCAACCTGCTGCAAAATTACTCCCCCAGATGGATCCCCTCCATTGAGGACAATGTAAGTCAGACATTAGAAGGTAAGCTTTCCCAGCCTAAGACAGAATCAAATTCAGCCCACCTTCCTTAGCTCACCTAAGGTCTGAGCTGCCACCTGGCCCTACCTATTTCTCTTCACTGGTTCTCAAGAGTCCTGGGCCAACACTGTACCAAATCAGAACTGTTCATTCTCCATGAGGGAGGCTGACCCAGGAAGGCTGTGGAAATGTAGGGTATGGTTTCACATAACTCCAATTCTTCCATAACTTGAGGAGTACAGAATGTATACCAACACTGCAGGGCCTTTTTCTGAGTTGGGCATGGACTTGCTCTGATGCAGCAGGCTGAGAATAGCCTCTAGGGAAGATGTCCCTGACTCAAATGCTGCTGTCATTGCCAAGATCATTCTGTAAGCTCAAAGAAGGATCCTAGACTTGCTGCTGGGCTCTGAGCATCACCTTCTGCAGTAGGAGAAATGTAATACTGCACAAGGAGAAGATGAGGCTTTATAAATTTCTTAATCCATTTCTCTGGCCAAATAATTTCTACACATAGTTGAAACCTTCCTGCCTCTGACTCATCTCATTTTATGCTCCACCTTGTCTCTGGGATGAAACCCATCAAATTCTGTCATCCAGAATGAGGTTTGACAGTAGCTATAAAACCTCCCTGGGGAAAGTGTGAGTGCAAGCAGCTGCTGAAGCCACAACAATGGAACTGTGTGGCAGTTCACATATCTGCCCTGCGTGCTGTCAACATATCACCCTTCCAAATACACAAGCGATGCTCTTTTGTTGGCCTGGCTGATGTACCACCATTGCATCTCTCCAGCACAGCTCAGTGCTTAGGGGAATGCAGGGAGGCAGCTGCAGAGCTCCCTGTGCAGCATCCTATCCAGATTCTGTTCTCTCAACAGCAGCAGAGTCTGTGAGAAGCCAGAGTGGAGGTTATCTTCTGTGGCTGCTACATGGCTGCATCGTCCCCATCTGGCTCAGATGTCAGGCAGCCACTAGGGAGCAGCTCTTTTGCTACTGTGATAGGACTGTGATCTTTGCTTTTTCCAGTAGCTTGATCTGGTTTACCCAGGGAAATCACAGCAAGTGCACTGTGCCAAGTCTTGATCCCAGTGAAGTCAGTGACATGGCTCCAGTTGACCTCAGTGGGACCATGATTTAAGCAGCACCATGTAATTCCTATAGGCTTCCTGCACAGTTTATGAAGCATATGTGCTCTCTCTCTCTACATGCTTATTCGACTTTCACACTCTTGATGGAAATGTGTCTTTATAAATTTACAAATAGCACAGCAGCTGTGTGTTTATATAACCTCATTTGAGGGCCACATGTATTCTCACCCTTGTGCTATTAATATTTATACTGTCACAACCACATACACACAAATACCTTGCACACATACACATGCATGCTGTGGAACAATATGGAAAATAGATTAAAAACACTTCTTAGTCAGTCATGCCCTTAAAAACAAAAACAAAAACAGACAGGCAGAAGTAGATTCTTGGAAGACATTATAAAGGAACTTTTTTATTAGATTCTGGTGATTTTGTGCAAATTTCTGTGCTGTTACACCCTTAGCTCCTGCACAGCAACACCTCTCCCTGATCTGAAGTCATCAAATTGCAAGTTTAACACAACAAAGTCAGATATTTCAGCCAGTCAGGACACAGACAATTAATAGGGCACGCAGGACTTTGAGCACTGCAGGCTATTGATGACAGGGCAAGTGACTCCAGCTGCTGCTGGTGCTCCCCAGTCAGTGCAAGCATCATTGTTCAGAAGGCCACAATGAAGCTGGTGAAAAGCTCTTGGCGGAAATTATTCTTCAGCAAAAATGCAGAATCAGGCTGGTTTAGTGAATCTGCAAATTAGTCAACTTGCTTCAAATGCAATCAGGAAAAGAAAAACGGCCAAAAATACAGCCTGGAAGCTTTATTTTGATGATCTCAGATGAAACATTTTGATTTTCTCAGCCTGAAAAAAAAAAATTAGCATTTTTGATTTTACCTCCACTTAATTTTTGGTATGCCAAAAGACTAAAGCAATTTACCCCATATTAATTATTTCTTTCTTAGCTGGACAAAGAGATTAGAAAGTATCATTTAAGAGTGGCCAGGTGTAATTTTTTCTCTTTCCCACCCTCCACCCTGATTTTCCCATTCAGTCAAATGTAAGGAGACTGATCCAACCTTTATTTAAAGGCCCTAGGAGCAAAGAGCAAACACATGAAAGTGCAAGTAAGATGGTCTGTGTGCACTCATTTGCACAATGTGCACATGAAGTGAAGAGCAAGCAGCCTTGCTAAGTCCCCTCCTTTCTTTTTGCAAGGAAACTTTGCTATGAGACCACATGGCCACTCTGATGCCAGCAAGTTCCCTGCAGATGGAGAGAGCAAATAAAAATGTGCATATTTACATTATACATGCAGATTAGATAGTGTGCATTCCTCACAGCCTGTCCCTGAAACACCCTCCAAAATGAGTGTGGGGGAGAATGCAAAGTTGAGTCCAACTCTGTTCTCTCATTGTCTCCCACACTCATGCTCTTAACCATGTACCCTGGCTGATTAACCCTTTCCAGTACCCTGGATAAATCTGCCAGTGCCTGGCGTTCTCTGCCTTAGTGCAAAAATTGGAAATAGTTTTTCGTAAAGCACTGCTAAACTCAGCAGACAGCAGTAGTATCTGCAGGAGGGCAGTGGTAACAGTGTGGAAATTAATTACTGCATTTCTTAACCTTTGCATCTCATCCCTGAAGGTCACTCCAGGCACCCCTCCTCAGCAGCCACAGTCTGCTCCCTCTCAGATGTGGTTTCACCCTCTCTCTAGCGCCCGTTCTTCCCCCAGTCTCACCTTCCTTTGCCCTGGAGGGAATGACCTAGAGCTGTGTAATACCTGCTGAGTGTAAGTGGCTGCTTATGTCCCTTCCCATAGACATCCTACCATGAGTTCAGTGTAGGGAGAAGTGGGCTGTTTGCGGGAGCAAGGAGCAAGCCAGCAATGGGCCACTCACTGTCTGCCCTGGGGAAGGTCAGCTGGAGCTTCTTTGAAAGTACATGTGCAGAAAGAAGAGTAGTATCGTCCCTCCTTCCCCCCATACCATGCTGGATGACGTTTAAACTCAAAAGCTCTTGTTTTTTGCTAGGCTGTGCCCTGAATGCCTTTCCATTTGCAGTGGAACTACCAAGGAAAATCATCAGCTTGCTCTTTGTCTCCCTTTCTTAAAAAGCCTGGGGCTTCTCCTTCTCCACAGCTAGACATCTGCACCTACAAAAATCTACAAGGAAGGAGGTCTAGGATCATCTTTCATTGCCAGAACCAGGGTAGTAAGAACCTCTGGGCAATGAGGAATCACCCTTCTAGGTGCACACACTCCTGCTCTCATCTGTATCTCCTCTCTCATGCTGCAGCACTCATGTTTGCCCTTCCAAATGAGGTTCCTCAGGGCATTTGTTCTTCTTGCTCTTCACGCTCACTCACACATGCTTCCCTCACCCTCCCACACAGCTCAGCATTGCAACTATTAGTAAGTTATGCCCCATTTCTCTCCAGGAAATCCTTGCCGGGCTCCGCCAGCTGCCACCTCGCTGACAGATGTTCCGCTCAGGCCCCACTCTATCATTTTTACATAGTGGCAGCCTGGTTAAATATTTCACGCCTCGCTTCAAATTTTTTGTGCTCCCAGTCACAGGGAATAGCATTGCCAACTCCAACATGGGTCATGCATGACCCTGGGGTGCTGATCCCTGAACTCTTTCTGGTCTTTCTCACAGGTGGGGCACAACGCTGTGCTTGGGAAGATGCTTTCCTTTGAAATAAGGCTGAGCTACAAGGAAAACTGCCTGCAGAAGAGCTTTGCTGAATTTAAGGTATGGAAGAACGAGAGATTCATGGCATCTCTTAGGCAGATGAATAAATTATAGTTTTTGATATATTTTCAAAGGTGTAGTTTGGCAATTTATATCCATGAAATGTAAATGCCTCTGACTTCTGCCATAGAAAGAAATCAGCAGAAAAGCATGAGGTTATTAAGCACTGCAGAGAGTGATATGACAAAAAAAAAGAAGAAAAAAGAAAAAAAGGAAAAACCAGAGTGGTTGATTCTGGGATGGAGCCCTTCCTTTCAAGAAAGGCACAGAGGCCCTGGAGTGCATCCAGAGAAGGGCAGCAAAGCTGTAAAGGGTCTGGAGCACAAATTTTATGGGCAGCGGCTGAGGGAACAGGGGTGGTTCAGTCTGGAGAAGAGGAGGCTCAGGGAAGACCTTACTGCTCTCTGCAACTTCATGAAAGAAGGCTGTGACAAAGTGGGGGTTGGCTGCTGCTCCCATGTGACAGTGATAGGACAAGAGGTGAGGGCCTCAAGTTGCGCCAGGGGAGGTTCAGGTTGGATATTACAGAAAAATTATTCTCCTAAAGAGTGGTGATGCAGTGGCACAGCTGCTTGGGAGTTGGTGGTGTCACCATTGCTGGAGGTTTTCAAGAACCATGGGGATGTGGCGCTCAGAGACGTGGTCAGTGGGCATGGGGGGTGGGAGGGGGCTGGGATTGGATTCAGTGATCTTAGAGGTCTTTTCCAACATTAATGATCCTATAGTTTTAAAGGGATGTAAGATTTCTTGAGGACAGTGCAGGTTTTAGAGATTATGAAAAGTGAGTCTTGAGGTATGGTGCCATCTCAGCTCCTACTGACAGCCTTTATAATGTTCTTATTGCTGTGATAGCAATGGTAGCAGAGTAAATGAAATATGACTTAAAATCATAAGGAAGCTGAAACAATTTCCTTGTTTCATGTTGCACATTTACAGTCTCTTCTTCAAAGATCTTGCACATAGCTATTTTATTTTGTTCTAAATTGACTCTCACACCACTTTCACCAGCATAATAACTGGATGCTTCCAGTATCACACAAGGAACGTGACTAACATCTCTTACAGGTTGTTTGTGACAGTTCTTCCTTCTCAGGAAAGATATTATGGGCTGGACCAAAGCAGCTGTTTCTGACACTGATAGCTCATGTGGCTGTGCAAGATTAAAATTGTAGTTGAGGGGGGGGGGAAAAAGAAGCAGCCTATTTAAGGTCCCAAATCAACCTCTAAACATCTGTGAAGACTTAAAATTTGCAAATCACATTTTTAAAGAGCATCCAGCTCTCATTCATGAGGCGTATACAATATAGCACATTCAGAGCTTTGCAGCCCCGTTTACATTAGAGCTTCATCAGGTATTTTCGAGCACTGTAACTCAGTAAGTCAATCCCAGTGCTGCTGAGCTCTTTGAAGATGCAGTGGACCAGCTCTCAGAATGGCTAGCACAAAGTAAAACAATCAATCAGCCCACTGCTGTTCTGCGGTATATGAAAACGTGATGATGACCCCAGGTTTTACCGTAGAAAGGGAGCACCTGATGCACTGTGTGAGAGAGGTTGACAGATCACCCACCACGTTTACAGCATCTTAAATGCAGATCTGGAGTAATTTTTTTTTTTTTTTTTTTAAATTGGAGGAAAATAGTTAAGTCAATGTGGCACAAAGTAGCACGCAAGTGTTGTGAATAAAAGCTTCAAAGGGTACTAAAGTGCCATTGATTACCTTTGAGAGGATCTTAAAGATCTCAAGTCTCAATAAAGGACTTACACATACACTGTAATGTGAAACCATCATCTTTACATTTCCAATAATCACTTCTTCTCCAGTAGATGAATTCAGACATAAGCATCCTGTCAGGAGTTTCTAACTAAAAGTACACAAGGAAATCACAAGAAGTTACATTCCTGTTAAGTTCAACAGTATTATGCCCTTAGAAGAGCCTCCAGCGTTCACCTCTGCTTTGGCAGCCAAGATTTTAAGAGGGATTAACATGCTTAGTCTTTCTGATGGCTAAATATCTTGCCTACCTGGGAATCCAATCAGAATTCAGAGGTGGCAATAAGATGCCTCATCACCTTTCTCTATATTTTTATTGTACCTCATACCATGGCTTGTTTTATAGAAATAGAATCTAATAAACTAAGATCATATACTTTTGGGGAGAGGAGAGGAGGAGAAAATTACACGTTTGGTTGATAATGATAACAAGATTGCCATATGAAGCATTTGAATAGATACTGACTGTCATTTTGAGGAGGAATTTAGAACAAAGCAGGATAAGCGTGGTGTGGATGAAGCAGATTTAAACCTGACAGACTGCAAAATGGAGATGGGGAATGTAAAGGGAAATAATTCACTGTTTCCTCCAAGGACCTCTAGCTCTCCTGAAAAGCAGTGATCTCTAGAAGCAGGCATACATGGGTGATTTTAGTCTAGAAGATAAACTCACTGTCCTCCAAGACAATGGCCTGAAGAGAAAGAGAAGGAAGAGGAACAAGAGTGAGCTGGTATTAATGACAGGCAGGTATCTGTGCTGGAATACTGTACCATGTGCTGGTCATCACAGTTCAAGAAAGCTGTTGGGAAATAAAAGGTGCTTCAGAAAAGCCACAGTAATCCCTCCAAAGATAGGAAATGTTGCCTTTGACTCCAGGACCTTTATCCAGGTACCTTACCAAAGACAAGCTGATGGGCTTGTCCTCAAGGAGAAAAACCCAAGGAGAAAATCACATTCATTTCGCAGGGGAGGATGGAGACAATAAAATCTAGAATACCTTCTCCAGTGGAGTTTATGGCAGGAGCAGAAGCTACAAGCCTAAAGAGTTTTGTGCATTTATCATAAAGCATTTTTCCACCATCATCTCACCTTTCTTCAGTACTACCTTTGTTGTTATTTCAACCTTTGCCTTGAGCCATTTTTCTCTTTTGTTTTTGATGCTTTGGGCATGTTTTAAGCCTGCTGAGTGATGATGATTCCCTGCATGGCTTTCCAGGGAAGTTGAGTGAGAAGAAATGACAGTGAGGCATATTCTGGGAGCACAGCCTTCTACATGCACAGGGGCAGGCCACCTTGTGAGGGTAAAACTGGTGCCAGAGCCCCACTCTCTCCCTTTCTGTGCCAGTACCTGCATGCTGTTAACATGCAGCCTGCAGCACTCTGACAGGGAGCAGCTTGTGTTTGCAGAGACCTCCAAATAGGGCAGTCTGGAAATGTCACAACTCCTTACCTTTGCAGCCAGCTCTTAGGAAGTGCAGGAAGAAGCTCGGTGAGGCTGTGCTCTGCTGTATAGAGATGCTGTCATGCAGGAAATCTTGGCAGAAGTCTTCCATTGCCAAATCCTCTCGTACAGCCACACAACCAACCCAGTCATGTGAGTGACAGCTACTAACAGGCCATCTCCCTGCCTGGCCCAGGTCCAAGTCACAGAGCCGATGCTTGCTAGCACTGTGCTGCACTACCTAGGCAGAGCTGGACAGGTGGCATGGGCTAGAAGCCAAGGAAAAGCAGTTCATTCCTGGGGAGCGATCTTCCATCCGATGCAGCACATGGCTCAGACTTTAAATTCAGAGGAATTTGGTTAACTTGTTCTCTTTTGTCTGAATAACACTTCTTTTTTCTTCCTCCCTCCCTCCCTCCCTCCGTTCCTCCTTCCCTCCCTCCCTCCCTCCCTCCGTTCCTTCCTTCCTTCCTTCCTTCCTTCCTTCCTCCCTTCCTCCCTTCCTCCCTTCCTCCCTTCCTCCCTTCCTTTTTTTCTCTTTTTTTCACGTGGCTTCTGGCTTCTTTTCCTGTTGTGAGCACTGAAACTCCATCACAAAAGCTTCATCATTTCTTAGTTTGTTATTGTAGCCTTTCAGCACTATATGACTGCTAGTGCACCTCTAGCCATGCTGGAAATGGGAAGAAACAACCAACAGCTCCTTAGATAATGTAAAAAGATCTGCAATGCAAAAATGCCTTTCTGCCAGCAGCCATCCCCACCTGCATTTCTGCACTTCTCCAGCAACGTAGTGATGCTACCATGAGATTAGAGATTTAACCGAGGTCTTCTTTAGCTTCAGGAAGATTATTTACAATGGGAGGTATTTTTCAGAGTGCATGACAGCACTGTGGTAGGAGGGAGAGTTTCCTTGAGACGTCCCTAATAGCCCTCCATGCATTTACCATTCCTTAGTAATCTCTCCTCTGCAGGCCTACCCAACCCTGCTTAGCTGGTTGCTGCTGAAGGAATCAAAACACAAGGTATGGCAGATGCATGCACCCAGTGGGAAGAAAATCCCTACATGCACAAGCCTAAAAGAGAGAGAGAAGGGGAGAAGGCACATTAAAGAAAAGACAACATTTGCAGCAGGCTGATGCGTCCTTGACCGAAGGAGACATCAAAGACAGCTTCAGTGATTTACTCTTTGACAGGCTAGCATCTCCATGATTCACGGAGCTAATCAATTAGGTGATACATTCCCCTTCCCCACCACCCCTTTATTTTTAACAGCTTCTTGCCAAGAGTGGAAACGCTCCAGAACTGAATGGGCACCAGCACCTAGACCGTGCTGCGAGAGCTGAGCTGAGCATCCCTGCAGTTCTAAAGGGAGATCAGGGCACAGCCAAAAGGGATTTGTCACAGGGAACGTGGGCACCTAGCCCCCATTGGAGGTGAATGCCACATTTTCCTAGGTCTTACGGTAGAGATGATGTTGCCCTTCCATTTCACTGAACTTATGTCTATCTCTGCCTTCCAGATTCTGCGCCACGTAAAAGCTTTAAAAGCCTTCCAGCACTTGAGTCCTTAAGCCACATGCAAACAGAGCCTTGCCCCTTTAATACAGATGTCCTCCTGAACATATATATGTACTCCTGCAGGCAGTGAAAGAGACCCTTTCTTAGTCTTGGAGGTTAAACCCAAAGTGACCCTTAGCAATTCCATTCAGGAGTGCAGATTTATGCATATGCAAAAATAAAAGGTGAATACAAGAATGCACAGGCATCCTTTGTTCGTGTGCATATTGATGATGTTCAGGTGCCCTATTCACACTGCATGCATTTTACACATGCTTGCGTGTCAGCATATATATATATACTCCAACCTAAATGTATGCACCCCCCTAATGCCTGTGGCTTCTCTGCTGATTGCTAATGGGGAAAATACTAGTAAAAGCAGCTCTCCCATTGTCTGCCTCCTCTCAGTCATTCCAGGTGGGATGCAGGGATGTAAAGCATGATTTTACATCACAAACCAACAGCATCTGCAGTAACAAAACCCTTCAGAGCCATTCTGTTTTGAATCTTTGACATCTAATGATCAAAAATAAAACAAGAATCCTGCATTTCCCAAACACCACCTCGAGGGAGAGTGCAGAAAACACCAGTGCTGGCTGTCCTATTGCAAATAGAGAGACACAGTCACAGCAGAGCAATTCTTGGTGAGGAGAAGGTGTTGGGAAGCACAGAGGCTGGGAAATGCATCACACAGGCTTCTGGGGCCATGAGCTGCAGCTGGCCAAGTACTGCAGAAAGCAGCTCGGGTTCAATGTTTGTGCTTCTTCCCTCCTGATGACAAGCTGCAGAAGTCTGGCTACAATCTCATCTAGACAGAAAGATGGGAGCAGTTGTTGGGGTTCACAGAATAACTCCCCATTTACGGGATGTTCTAGAAGCCCACGGACAGAAACCATTTCAGGGACACACATGGGGATGAAAACACTTTGAGTCAGAGCCAGGGTGTGAACGAGGCAATCAGCACTGGGATGCTAAGCCAGCCATATCAGCAATTGCAGTGTTTAAAATTTCATTGAAGATAATATCACAAATCCATATCCTTTGTGCCTGCAAGTCCTCTCTTCTGAACACGGCCACTGTTGTGCTTCCCACGTGAATACACTTATGCAAAGCTCAAAGCAGCAGGAATGAGTCTGAGCAGGCACAAAGCACCAGGAGAAAGAAATAGTGCTGCTTTGATATAAATCCAGGTTCAGGACAAAGGTCCATTTATTTCTGAAAGAACAGAGATTTCTTCCCTACTTTGCTCAGTAGCTGTGACCTGTCCTGGTGCTCGATGGTAACTGTTGCAGGGCAAGTCTAGGTGAATGTTTCACTACTGATCTTTCTAGAAGGATGATGGTAACAAAGAAGAGAGGACTGGAGATCACCATCAGATGGAAATTTGGTAGAGAATTTGGGAATTAACACACATTTTTACTCTTGTTTAAGGCCAGACTGGATGGGGCCCTGGGCAGCCTGATCCGGTGACTGGCAACCACCCATGGCAGGGGCTTTGATCTCGATGATCTTTAAGGTCCCTTCTAACCTAAGCTATTCTGAGATTCTGTGATTCTGTGACTCTAAGATCATGAGACATACCATGGTTGCATGGCGAAGAACTCCTTCGGCTGGGTTCAGACTGGAGATCTCTCTCATATCACTTCACTCTGTCTCACAGGGATCAGAGAATGGAGGCATGAAGCTGACAGTCCCAGCATCCCCCCACGTAGCACTGAGGGTGTTCAGCATTCCCAGCTGAGCCCTGGCTCTTTCCAAGAGTCTCCTGCGAAAACAGAGACATTGTTGAATATTCTCTGATTTGATCTGGATGAAATCTCTCATCAGATCCTGCTGCTCTTCATGGCGAAATACCCACAGGCAACAGAATCCAATTTTTACCCGTTCAGCTTCAGGCATAAATTTGCTGTTTTCAAAGCGGAGACAGCATCAGATGGCAGAGCGAAGGGGGAAAAAAAAAAAAGAAAAAAAAAGTCTTTCACCAGCTGTGAAAACTGCCCTTTTAATTTTCATGAAACGATATGAGACGAGAACAAAAGAACTGTTCTGCTGGTTGCTTCATTCATTCCTCACTGGTATAATCGACAGCGAGTGTTTCCATTGAACTCTTAGGTGTCATTAGCTGCTGGATCTGATTTTGGCTTCCCTCCTTTTCTCCTGGTGAATTACCTCCTTCAAGAAATCACCTCCTAAATTCACATTCAATTTTGGGGGGCAAGTTCTGTTCTGTTTGTGACAGGAAGATGGTTTGTTCCTCTTGTCCTACCCAGGTTTCTCTGTTGTGGTAAATTCTCTACCTGTTTCTGTTACTCCACTTTGAGGCCTCCCTTCAGATGTTACTCTTTCTGTTTTACATCTACCCTGTATCTCATTAAAACCACACATCTGACCAGATTTCTGCTCATTACGACAGGCAGAAAGTTCTGCTTATGGGAATGTAGTTATAATGAGGGCAAAGAGTATGGCTCAAAAACAACTTCTAATAGCTCATTAGCAAAAAAAAAAAAAAAAAAAAAGGCTAGTCAGACACCCCTGTAGCTTCCTCGTTGTTCCTCAAGATCTGAGAACCATCCCCTTCCCAGCCTGTGGAAGTTAGCAGTGTTTAGTCTTCAAAATCAAGGCAAAGCTATCTTCTTCTCTGAGGTCTGTCTCACAGCCCTAGAAGTGCCCTGGACTCTTGTGTTTTGTGATAAAATCTGCAGATTTCATGAATCACTTAACATGGTTGCTTGGTGCTCATTTATCACCTCCTCTACATCTGGGAAGTAGTGAGGGGGGCCAGCACTGCACACTGACAACTGAATGATGCTCTCTGCTCCCTACCTCAATGTGGGTCTGGTCTGGTCCTGCCTGATGTTGTCCTTCTGACATCATGATGCTGTTTGTTGGTTTGGAGTGTCAGCCTGACGCAGACTGGGTCAAATTCTGGGTCTGCTGGAGCACATTCGGAGGAAGACCACAAAAATGACTGGAGGGATGGAACACGTCCCCTATGAGCACAGGCTGAGAGCTGGGGCTGTGCCGCCTGGAGGAGAGAAGGCTCTGGGGAGACCTGAGATTGGCCCCTCAGGACCCAAAGGGGAACAGATTCTGTATCAGGGTCTGTTGTGATGGAACAAGGGGAAATGTCCTGAACAGGGATACCTACAGATGATCAGGCATTCAGAGCCTCATGCAGCCTGAACTGTAGTATCTGCATAGACAAGGCATCCAGCACCTCTCTAGGCAACGTATGCCAGTGCCTTACAACCCTTACTGCAAAAATTTGTTACTTAAATCCAATCTAAATCTCCCCTCTTTTAGTTTGATACCATTTCCCCTTGTTCCATCACAACAGACCTGAAGAGGACAGAATTTAGACTCTGACAGGATGCCATCAGGTCTTCCTGGATTGTCTAGGCTTTACCCAACCTTGCTCAATCAAAGTGAGTAAACACAAAGTAAAAACTGAGCTTGGACCTTAGGATTTATACACTCAAGTCATTGCAGGATCATCTCTGGGGATGAAGCAATTTACACTGTAGAATATCAGTGTACTAAGAGCTTAGGAGGAGCTTCATGGAATTGACAGCTCTGTACATGTTCTCTGATTAGCCACTCACAGCACCTATCGGAGAGACTTCATCATCACTGGTATTTAACGTTGAACTTCAGCTCCATTGAATGCAGGCTGAAAGCGTAACATTTTGACAGCCTCACAAGATGCTGTCTGAGCTGACACAGAAGAGGACTCTTCTAAACTGGTGATGTCTGGCCTTCAAAGGACCGATGAATGATTACCCACAGCCAGACAGTGCCCAATCCCTAGGAACAGAGGTGTTGGCCACATCCAATGGGACTGAATCCCACTGCAGCTTCTGGACAATGAGGAGCTGTTTGCTTCAACACCTTTCTGTGGCCGGCAGTGCTGCCCAGTTGGAGATAAGCAGGTATCAACCCCCTGGAGGAATATGCTCCTCAGTCAAACTATATTTGAAAGCATTTTATTTTTAGCCTGTCATTCATAATTTCTCTTATGCACGTCATGGTGACTCATGCTTTGTTCCTCCTTACCCAAACGGATGCCTGCAGAGACAACGTGATTCCTTGTTTAATGCATGGTCTCTCTGTTTGAGGCCTTGTTGTTTCAGTGACGCCTAGAAGCACCAAGGGTTGCTTCTCAAACAAGCACTTTTATGCTGTGAGATTTTGTAGAAGTGTCCTTTTGCATTGTTTTGTTTTTTTTTTTCCCCTTAAGAAATATGGTTTAAGTAAAATGCAGACATAGTAAAAGCATATGCTGTGGTCACATCCATCTGAAACAGAAAAGGACGTCAAATGGAAAAGCAGCTGTTAATGCAGAAGAGACCATCTTGTGCATCACATTGTGTTTCTCACACCCCTGCCAACCCCTTCACAGATGTTCAGCCCAGAAGATTCCCTGGAACATCTGTGCCACATCCCCTACCTGCTGCAAGCCACAAAACACCTCCCTGCAAGACCTCCTCATAAACCTCAGACCCTGTGCAGAAAACTCAAAGCCTTCAAAATGGTACTGCATTACAGAGAAAAAAAATGGAAGAGATCAAAGGCAAAGAAAGGAGCAAACAGTTCCTAATAGCTGCCTTGTGCTTTCTATGTGGACTGGTACTGGCTTTTCCATAGCTGTGGCACTGAGCTCACAACACTGTTTTTTGTTTCCCTGGAGCTCATGGCTCACCTCAGCTTTCTCTGATCCTTCCAGTGAGCTATTAGAGCACCAACTGTTGGGAGGTTGTTTTAGCAACAGTTTGAAAAGTGATTTTTTATGAGCTGTTTATTACCCTCTCAGATTTATGATGTTCCATTCAGACCGATTATGTGAAATAATAATAATAAAAAAATCTCTAACAAAACATGGACTAAGACCAAAAAAGGAGGTTTCTAAAGAAAATATGGACCAGAGTTATTCTTCCTTTCTTTATCTTTTTTTTCCCCTTTAAGAATCGTGGTGATGTGGCACTGAGGGACATGGTCAGTGGGCACTATTAGTGGTAGGTGGAGTGCTGGACCAGACCTTAGAGGTCTTTTCCAACCATAATGGCTCTATGATGAGTGGTGCTGACCCACGCAGTGAGGAGGTGGTGAGTTTTCAAGGGAAAACTCTCCCTGTCTGTGAGAGCACCAGAATGGCCCCAGCACATCGCTGCTGGATGCTTTTCATGCTTTTTTGGGGGCTGTAAATGGACTGAAGTGGCTGCTGAGAACAAGCTCTCCTTCAGCCCTTAAATATGTTCCTCTCACATTGAGCTGCAGCATCAGGATAGAATTAAAGATCTTCAGTAATTAATACCCATTCATCAGCTTTAAAAATCACCTGTGTATAATAAATGCAAGAAGTTAAACATCTTGCTGCTGAGCCTCTGCTGGTTGTCACCGAGGCAGGACAATTTATGACACCTTTCTTGAGCATCCTGTCAAGGACTCATGCTTGTCGTTCCTCCAAAGGCCAGATGCAGCCTGGAGAAGATGAGAATTCAGTGATCTGCCCTGCTGCCTTGTTACCCTGCGTGATCATTTCCGATAAGTGTTCTTGTTTAATCATTTCCCTGCATCAAGCCCAGGGTTCTCTTATGTTTGTCTGTGTCATATTAATAAAGGTCCATTTGGGAGGACGCTGGGGGTGAAAATGATTTGACCAAGGTTAAGTAACAATTGTACAAAATTGTTTTGACATTATGTTAATGTCTGCTCGTGCATTATCCCCAATTTAAAGTTAATCACCAAAATTACCATTGCATTTCCCAAAATCTAATGAAATAAGATTTGTTGAGGTGTGAATAATGCAGAAATTGAGAAGCATGCTGTCACTATTAAAACAACAACAACAACAACAACAACACAGAAATAAACTGCTGGCTTTAACTCTCTGAGTGCCAATACAAGGTGAGATGTGTTCACAAATTAAATCAGACCTTTACCACCTCAAAATTGTGCAGAGTGGGGTGTGAGCAACGTGTGTGCACAGAGCACACATGTCTAAGCGCAGGGCCATGGCCAGACTTCCCATGTTAATAAATATAAATGGGTGCTTTAATGGTCAATGGGTTCAGTCATGGCTTGGCTGTGCTAGGATGAACATAGCTGATCTGGGAAGATAAAGATAGAGCACTGCTATCATGAAAAAGCATTAAAAAAAAAAAAAGTCATTATCATAAATTCATATAAAACTGCTATGGGTAAACGGTAGCATGTGGAACCAAAAGAGATGGAGGAGTCTGTTTGCTTCTCATGTTACGCCTGAACGAATATAGGCAAAAAGAAGGACGAATAATGAGGAAGCATTGATGCTGCAGTGGCACGAGAGCCCGGTCCACAGCCCACTCATCGCTGATTTTCAAAATTCAGCTAACTCCTTTCCCAGAAGCTTCGTACACAAAGAACTCAAAGTGAAGGATGTCACAGTCTGTGCAGCTGGGGAGAGGATTTGAACAGATGAAACTGGAAAATGGGGAATAACTGTGGAGTTGAACCAGTGCTTTAACCACACGGAGAAAAAAATTCAGTTGTTAGGTCTAGAAAAGTGTGTGCAAATAGCACACCTACAGGCTGACTGCTCTGAGATATGAGTGAGGTATAAGGGGAAGGGTGGGAGAGCCATTTGGGACTGGAGCAGGAGGGAAGAAATTGAAAATATATAGCTGTGGCAGTGGTGCACAAAGCTGCCCAAAAAGAGGAAGAGAAAGAGGAGTGAAAAGAGCCCAAGGAAGGATGGAGGAGAGAAATCAAGCTCAGACAATTGCTGCAGTTTTCCTTCAGAGCTGCCCCAGGCACCACTGGAAGTTGCAATGAATTACTGAGCTGGAAACACTTTCTTATGTCAAGACTGAAGTAAAGGAAAGACAAAAATGACTCAATCAATTCTAAAAGCAGGTGTTTATCGCTTCATGCTCCGAACTGGCTAACTCACTGGGTGAGGCAGTGAGGATCACATTTTCGATATGGAAAATTCCAATTTTTGCATGCAAATACAAACAGTCTGCATTTGCATCTAGTTCTCCTGAGGTTGTGTGTACAAAGATATGGCCAGTGAAGACCCAAACTGTCCCAGCACAGTAATTGCAGCCAGTTTTGTGGATAACAAGTACAATTTCAAGTGCGGAAATAAGCTTGAGAAAGGCTGAAAACTTGATCCTCTGTATGCCTCGAAAAGCTACAGAATGGCTGCATTGTTGGCTTTAATAAATTCCCGGTGGATATCTCAGATCCTCCACAAAGTCTTTCCACAAAATCCAGTTTTCAACTTCTTCACCTACCAATCTCTCTGAAATGACCCTTGTCCTTCTAGCCACTTGGGTGTTGGGACTTTTCCTGTGGCATCCAAATGAGGACATTCTGATTCACAGAGATGAATCAAAAGATGCTTTTCTCTTTCAATTTTTACTGATTTTGCATAGTATGATGGAGCCAAATATCTATCAGGACAAAATTGATAGCAGCTCCCAGAAATATGAGAAAAGGCCCCAGGCATTCTGTACTTCATGTGTTGCCTTTGTAGCTTTATTTCAACATGAAAACTAATATACTGAATTATTCCATAAGTTATTGGAGTTCAAAATATACTCACTGCTACAATGACTGGAAAGGAGGTAAATTTTAGAAGTGCTAGCAAAACAGAAATCCTTCCTCCCTGAACTTTCAAAAACCTGTGGGTTTCTGAGACTTTGTCTGAAGTCTCTTGCCTCATGTGTACTACGAGGAAAAAACACTGTGAGAAAGAGGATGTGTCTTCTTCCAGTTACAATGGCATTAATGCTGAGCTACGTGTGACAATGTCACCCTCTTGTAGCTAGGAAAATAACTGCAAGGATAAACCCTTTGAGGCTTATACTTATGGGCACATCAGTCTATTTGCAGCCAGTCTGGATCTTGGAAGAAAGAGTCCCAGGCCCATAGTAGTTACTAGAGGTTTCATGTTAGCTAAAGGTCTAAAGAAGTAACCTCAGCAAAGTAGAAGTCATAACTATCCAGGAGACCTTAATCCACATTTGGACCACGAACAGGAAGCAGGTGTAGTCCAGTAGATTTATTGTTTGAACTCCTCTCGTTTTTCAGGGTCGCCCAAGAATGATCACAGAGCAACCAAATACATTTTGTGAGCTGACTGTTACCTCCTCTGGAGAAGAGGCAGGCTCTTCCAAAAACTTTCTAGTCTCGTTAAGTTTTTCTGTTGCGTGATATCATAGAATCATTGCATTATTAAGGTTGGAAAAGGCCACTGAAACTCTCTAGTCCAATCATTAGCCCATCCCCACCATGCCCACTGACCATGTCCCTCGGTGCCACATCTCCATGGTTCTTGAACACCTCCAGGGACAGTGATACCACCATATCTCAGATTAACTTTCTTTTCACGAATAACTTTATTAATAGATTTCTATATTCACCCAAATCAAACTGCTCGCTGGTTCTTAACAATCGCTAATTAGACAAGATTTAATACCATGGGAATCCTTTGCCTTATCTTTGACATAACCATTTTGCTTTTAATTGGAGAAGGCTTTGTGGACAGCCTGGTGCTAGCTCAGCCATTATTTTTTGCCCTCCCCTCAGCACAGTCTCAGCACAATCTGCTTTAACAAGCACTCAAAGGTTGTTGGTACTTATGATTTCTTGCAGAAGCATTTGGAAGGTTACTAAGAAACTTAGCATGTCTGTTAGACTATGCTGTGATAGTGTCAAACCCAAGACTGTAAAATCAACATAATTTATATAACGTGCTTAGAAGTTACAAGCTCCACCTTCTATCTACAGTTGATCGCCTGTATGGCTGTCAGCAGCCAGGTCCAGCATCTGTCTGCACAACCCCGAGCTTGTCAGGCCTCCAGACACAGAGCCAGTTTCAGCCATGGCTTCCCTCTGGCAGAGCAGCCAGCCTTCGGGTTGCGTGGGTGACTTTGGCTCGCCTCTTCCCACAGAAAACAAATCAGCCGCAAACTGGAACTCAGGCCAGCCGTGCTGAATGGTTAGCAAAATGTTCACTTAGCCCGAAGCTGGGATTTGTGTTGTCTGAGCCAAATTTCGAGAGAGGCAGCAACAGTTTCTAGTGTTGGGTGGATGCCAGCCAGGTTATGGAAGTTATGAGCAAGTGTTGAGGCCTGTCTCAGACCTCAATTTCAGGGATGCAGGCCTTGCAAAGTGGAAGCCAGGGAAATTTCACATGTAGACCACTGAGAGCTGAAACTGCAGCCCTCACTGCTTGTCCTCTGTTGGGTTCTGGCTGTCAGCTAAGGCTCATTTGCACATCACCTTAGGTTTGCGGAGAACTCCTGGACTTCTGAGACAGAAGTCATTCCATTTTAGCTTTGGATGATGGTGCTTTAGAAACCACAAGGTCACCTGAGAAGTGCGGCACTCAGAGGTCTCCTTAGTTGTTTCTCCAATTTTCCTTCCAAGTTCTCTCGCTTCTCCAGAGACATTGGTCTGCTTTACAAATTGTTTCCATCCGCATCAAGTCTCAGAGCTGCCTGAACCACCATCCTGTCTCTTCTCAGGGACTGAATGATGCTGATGCTCTCTTCTACACCCTGTTCTGCCTAGGGCATCCTTGACATTAATAATTTTCTGTCTGGAGAATCATGTTCTGTCTGAGTATGGAATTATAAGACACTGAGCATCCTAAAACTATGGGAACATAAGATGCAGTGGAATTTACAGGTTCAGTTCTCATATAATAAGCCAAAGGCATTATGGCCAAGACTGGCAAGTTGGATGGGAGAAGGGAGCTTGGAAGGCATTATTAATCTTATGGTGAGTCCTGCTTTGTGATCAGTGTAGTCCTCTGCTCAGGGGAAAAAAAAAAAAAAAAAAAACAGATTGTTCCCAATATAAATCTAAGATCAGCAATAAAAACTCTTCATGTTGGATTTATTCATCCATTTTCCCTTGGTTCTCTTGCTCCAGACTTTCTAAACCAGAGAGCTGTGCTGCTTGGCTGGCTTTGAGGGAAAGAGGTTAATACTGAAGATTACACAAGGTTCTGCAATTAGACAGTTTCTTTGTACCATAATGTAGGCGCCAAGATGACCTCAGAGGCCTTTTTTGCTGTTGCAGAAACATATTGGACAAGTTTTCTCAGCAGCTGTGCATTAGTGTTCCATATTTAATGGGCTGATTATAAATTACAACAGCTACCCTAAGATCTTCCCATCACTCTGGATTTCTTCACGGCAACTTTCTTGCTTTCCTTTTTTTCCCTTGCCTCCAAGGGCTGCTTTGCAAATATGTGCCATTCGGTGGGAAAGCAGATGGGAGGATAATAAAAGTTATGTTTTATGGATTCATACGAAGACTGCTCTTTTTTTTCTTCTCAAGAAGAAAAAAAAAAAAAAAGGAAAAAAAAAAAACCCAAGAAAAAAACTTGCCTCACATTTCTTTTCAGGAAAAGAAGTTCCAAGCGAGCAATGCGGGACTGATAGAAATGGGAAAGATGGAGCTGGGCATATCCAGAGATAGAGGAAGATGACTTTTCAGAGCATACAGATGGGTTTTTATTAGTATTATTTTGCTTCACCTTGGGTCTTTCATCCCACTTGTACAATCTACCTCCACACAACAAGTTCAGTATATGGTATATTTCTACTTGCTGGAGTCAACAGCTCATGAAATAAATGAGGGGAGAAGAGAATAGGGAAGAATCCCAGCCCTCTCAGCTGCCTGGGAGAGGCACACATCTGCTTTGCTTAGCGTGGGGCCCAGCAAGGCGGCCCAGCTGGTGGGCATTGGTCAATCACTTGCCTCCATTTCTTCAGCACACTTTAAAGACCCAACCCATGCAAGTCTAAGTTTCAAATTAGGAAACAGGGCTTTTCTGTTTGTCTTTCTTCCATAGCTTTCCTTCTCCTGCCCCTAAACTCTAGTTGGCTTTGATTCCTCCTTAAGCTGTTTCTTATGTGTAGTTTGCAATGTTGTTGTTTGTAGGTTTTTTTTTTTCCTATTTTATTTTTAGGAACACTTAAGGGTGAAGATTGTTGGACTGGAGTGCGTGACTAATGAAAGCTACATTTTGATATATTTATTTTCCTATGCAGTTGTTTTCTAGGGGTAGCTGGAATTGTCCATATCTTCTTAATGGATGTGTGTTTCTGGTGTTGTTTGTTTGTTTTTCTTTAGTGAGAAACAAATGCCCTTTACTGTGGAGGAGAAGTGCAAACACCTTCTCAGCCGTGTTTTTGCATCTGTAATGTCCTGTAATCAACGGGTCTCAGCCCCACTCAGCGTTGGGCCCCCAAAGCTTTTGAGTGGCATAATGGATCTTCTAAGAATTCATGGCTCTGTTTGCTCTCTTAACCTGTTAAGAACTCCTAGAAATGATCTGTGGGTCCTGGGAATCATTAAGCAGGGGATTGAAAACGTGACTTGCAATTGTTTGCATGCTAAGCTCAGAGGCTAAGTGTTTTGGCTGACATCAGAGCTTTGGCTCTTACTCTCTTCCTTTTCTTTTCCCAATGCACACCTCCATCCCAAGAGATCTGGAGACTCCCAGCCCAATTTTAGGCAGCAAAAACAAACTTTCTTTATTTTTTTTTTTTAATAATTGTGCTCTAGGTTTTCTGGAGCCTGAAACACAGCAGGGGGGCTAGGTTAATACAAACCAAAAGCACGCTTGCTAATCTGGTCTTTATGCTTAACGTGAACAAAATTCCTGCTAGAATGAGGTCAGTGGCACGCAGCACTTCAGAATTGGCTGAGGTGTAACTGTGACAGCAGCTGCCTGATCTTTGGGACAGGCATGAGCCTGGGGCTCTCCAAGCAGAACACTGAAAAGCCAAAGTCCACAGGCTGATGATGAATAAGTATATTTTAAAGTTGCTATCTGTTATGTGTATCTTGCTCTAAAACAGGTATAGCCCATAGATGGTAGGAATAGCTTGGTCTCAGTTCAGAAGAAAACATGTAATTCCTAATGTTAGGAGGGTCTTTAGACCAGTAGAGAAAAGGATGTAACAAGATCCAACATCTGTGTTTATTTAACATTGATTTCCAATTGGGAAACAAGGTGAATGTTTTTAACAATGGAATGATGAACCTCTGGAGCAGTTGCCTGAGGGATGCGGTAGGCTCTCTGCTACTGAAATCTGATATATCAAGTTCAGATAACTTTTCTGAAAGAGGTGTTCCAGCTCAACATGAAGTCCCTGAGTTTAGTGAAAGGCTACAGTGTGAATTTTTACATCTGTAGGTAAGTGGGAGGTCAGATTAAATGATCATAATAGTCCTTTTTTTTTTTCTTCCAACCTTTTGAGTTGAAATCCTTGAGCATGCACTTCATAAAAGTCATATCAGAAAGATGAGAGAGGTCTTAAAGGCAAATATTGCCTTCCAAACCCAATTATCAGAGCGGCAGTTGAAAGTGATTTGTGCCCTTGCTCAGCCTGAAGCATTTGACCACTGATTATGGCAAAGGATGTATGTGGTGGTAGAAGTGAGAGGCTGCAAGGAAAGGGCTTGCAGGTGCAGGAAACCTCCACTTTCTTCATATGAAGACTGGAGAACAGTGTGAATTGCCTTGGGCTAAAGAGGTGTCTGCTTTTTGGAGAGGTGCCCAGGGAAGAGAGAGTGTCACCATCCCTGGAAGTGTTCTAAAAACATGGGGTTGTGGCACTGAGGGACATGGTTTAGTTGGCAATACTGGTGGTAGGTAGACAGTTGGACCTGATGTTCATGGAGGTCCCTTCCCACCTAATGATCCTATGGTAATGTGCCTCAAAGCCTCTCCTGTGTCTCATATTACAGTTAGTGCAGTGCAGATGCACATGAAGCAGGTCATCTCACCTCCAGGGCTTCATTGCAACCCTTTGTAAGGTTGTGAGAGAAGCCTTTGCTTCCTGATGTATAAAGGAGAGAGCTGGCAGCACCATGAAGCAGTGTTTGCAGCCAAGCCTGCCTTGTACCTGATGCGCCGCATGCATACAGGTTATGAATAATTTCTTCCTTAAGAAATGAGCCTAGGTTAAAAATAGCCCCTGCCTTTAGCTGCTTGCTGCCTCCTTCCCGCTCACCGAGGTCAGAGATCTGTCGAGATGTTGGCAGTAAGTTTTAACGTGGAAATATTTAGAAGTTAAATCTGTCTGGTATCTCTTTGCCAGTGCGCAGAGCTCTGGGGCAGATGATGGAGTGGTGTTCTCACCTGGCCTGGAGATGAACCTGTCTGTGAAGAGAACTAGAGACAATTTCTCCATTACATAACCTGGCCTCAACTCCGCTGAAGCTGTTAACAAAGGGCTAACAGCACGGTTTTGTGATGTGATTCCTTTCCAATTGCGGCTGGATCCAGAGAAGGTGTTTTAAAGCTGCTGCACAGAGGTACTGATCTTGCTGTACATGGAGGAGTCCCCTGGTGTAACGCCATCTCTCTGTTACTGTCTGTGATGAACTCGTAAAACAAGGTGCGTTTGGAGGGTACATGGTGACACTTACACTTGTACATTCTTGCTTCTCTTCTGTGGGATTACATCTGCTATGAGCACGCAGAGCTGGACAGGCTGCAAGCTTAGGGCCTTTCCTGCTCCAGCTGAATTACACTGATGATTTCTCATTAATTCTCAACTCAGGGCTTACAGATTTTGTCACCATACGAGAAGCAGGGTCACAGACACATGGTATCAAACACAGGCTCCTTCCTCACCTGCTGACCAGAAGGACTCAGCAATAGTTTAGAACTGTAAGTAATGATATGTTCCCGCAGCTGGCAATGAAATAATCAGGATTAAGCCCCAAAGGCACAGTTAAAACCATGCAGCTCACACTGCGGTAAAGGGGAAGAAAACAATCGAGTGTTTACTTACTGAGCTGTTAATGAAGTGGTTTTTACTCTGACTAATCAAAGCTCTTGAGGTGGGTGGTGTTTTGCCTGAAGAAGAGAGGGAGACTTCTGGTCTCTGTGCTTGGAAGGAGAGTAAGGAAGGAACTGCAGGAAGATAAAAAGATCTTCTGGCACTCGAAATATATAAAAATTCTGTGAGTGATGACCTCTTTGAGTTTCTGGCATGCAGATCTCCACACAGACAAGATCAACCATTGATGGATGGTGCTAGGAGGGTGGGGAGGTTGACGTATGCTGGCTCCAGAAGGATCTGAGCCAGGTGCTGAGCTTTGAGACAGCTGGAGCCTGAAGGGAACTAAGCAGCTGTAGATCTCCATCCGTACTATCAAGGACGTGGTCACACAGCTAGGCAAGATTTGTGTCGCTGTCTCCAAGTAACCCTTTCCTTTAATCCCAGTAAAGATCAGAAAAGATGCTGTATTGGTTTGGGAACTCATGAGCATGAAGCTTGTTCCCCTCTCTCCACAGTGAAAAGCTGTATGGCCCCCTGCTTGTCAGACACATCTATGCCTTTTCTGTGGTGCTGTCCTGCAGCATCCTTCATGTGGGTGCTCTCAGGTGCTGCCATTTCCTCTCTTCTCCTGCACCAGAGCAATACCTGCCTTCCTTGTCTTGTGGCTATGCTTTGTCTGCTCTCAGCCTCAGTGACTCATTGTAAAAAATGATCCAGTTTTCAGAAAGCACAGGGTTCTGTGTCCTCCACTTAATTATTGTTTTATTTTAATAAGCAATTATGTTTCAGAGGCACCTCAGAGCTCCAGGCGTTAACCACTTATCACCTGCTGAGTGATTTAGAACTAGTGAAGCACATCCCATTTGCAGGTTGGAATAAGGCCTGAATCCTATCAGCAGACAAATGAGTTCAGAAAAGCTCAATGTTTGTAACTCCATTGCTTAGGGATTCATCCCCAGGTCCTCAGAGAGAGGCTGAGTGTTCTGGAGGAGCTGTAGGGATGTCTGTTCCCTTGTTGTTCTGATAACAAGCAAAGGGCTCATTAGAGGCTGTGAAAGGGAGAAGACTATCTGTTGGTTGTTCTATACACTTTGCTTTGCCACAGGTATTCTGTAAGTCTCTCTCAATTACAGACCACAAAACCTTAGTTGCTCAATCTACCTACAGCTTGGGGTTCAATGTGCGAGGTGACAGCCACCTCCACAGTGAGAGGGCAGGGCAGGAAGGCAGTGAGTTTCAGCTCTAGAACTGATGTCTCTCAGAGCTGAGATATTAAGTACAATTAATGGTTTCTTCTCAGGACTTATCTTCCACCACTAAGCCATTTGTTGAGCTTCCTCCAAGAGCCTGAAACAAATTGGCTACAGCAATTTGCAAGAATAAACCTTGAGCGTTTCCATGGACTGCATGGAATCTGAGCACAGGTATCTGATAGGGGTGGATGGGGCTCTTGAGCACCTGATCATGTGTAGGTGTCCCTGTTCATTTCAGGGGAGATGGACTAGATGGCCTTTAAAGGTTCCTTCCAATTCAAGTGATTCTATGATTCTACCTTGAAGATAAACCTGGGTTATCAAATACTGACTGGCTTTCTCCTGCAGCTTTTATGACCTAAAGGTTTCTTTATTGTCCTCCCACATCTCCATGACTTCCAGGTGGCACAGTTGGAAGCCCATTCAAAAATATAATCCCATTACATCTTCTCGTTTTTAATGAATGACATAAAAAAAACAATGCAGCAGGTAGGCCTGCATTTAACTCCTCGGTTGGAAGGTTCAGCAGCTCAGCCCGTGCATGCTATAAAGAATTATTATTGGCATTATCTACTGTGTTAGTCAGCACATGTGCCATATGCTCCAAGGTGTATGTCCTCCACTGAGTCATTTTATATCTTCCATATGGGGTCTGTCCTCAAGGTTCCACACAGACTCTGAGGTATTGAGGCAATAATGAGAAGGGTAATAAATGCAATAAGGGAAAAATAGGGCTGAATCTTGCAGGGAGTCCCTGAGCAGCAGGAATAGGAGGTTTCTTAATTCATTTCCTCCTCTTATGTTTGGTGATACAGAGCAGAGGAGGGGTGGGAACAAGACAAGGATATTAGAAAAGGAGAATCCCATGTCCTTACTGAGAAGAACGTTTTCCTCCCACTTGCTGTATGAGGAATCCTTTGAGTGTAGTGCATTTGAAAGAGTCTTACCTATGCTGCAGATGCTTATTCAAAATCATTGTTGCTGTTGCTGTGAATTAAGGTGAAGAATACAATTATCACTAGTTGTGTCCCCTAAAGTAACTTAAGCTGTTCAGCTGTTGTTTCAAAGCTCCAAGCCTGTGGTCCTGCTCATTTTCTTCTCCATATTGACTTTTTTTTTTTTTTTTTTTTTTTTGCCAGAAATAAGGAGGCGAGCTTTCTTTTTGGGGAAACAGCCATTTCTAAGCAACAACCAGCCTGAATTACATCGTAGCACCCCTTATGCTCCCACCTATGCACCATCAGAATGAGCCCAACAAGAAGCCTCTGTTCTCTTTACTGTGATTTTTGCCTCACCTGTCCATCTGACCTTCCGCTGTCACTGTCTATTTCCTCCTGACCCTGTCTACTCTGATTTAGAGACTGATGTTTCCAGTATATCTCTTGACAGAAAGAGCAGGATTCCCAGAAGAGACTCTGTCAGTGCCCAGAAATGTAGATTTTGCAGGGGGTGGTCCAGCAAGGTGCATTTAGGACTTGTTTATTGCTGGCTCATTCCTTTCCAGCCTCAGGCCCCCTGGAGCCAGGGAGCCTCAGCTTTTTTCTGCAGCCCTCCTGATATTCCAGTTTGGATTTGGGATGCAGCTCAGCAAAGTTTACCTGTCATATCCACAACAGGCTGGGGATGGCAATGCTAATATTGCAACATCTTTAGCAGAGCTCGATGATAGCATTTGACCCAAATTACAAAGGGAAAAGAAGCAGCTCTGTAAAAACTAAAATGTCTCTGGTCGACGAGTTCTATTGAAAACAAATGAAAAAGCTAAGAATGAAAGGGGCACATTCTGATTTCTCTCTTGTCTTAGTGTGATTTTATGGGGCTCAGCTAAGCAATCATTGCATAGACCCCGAGGAATCAGACTATGTTTGCTGAGAAGGCAACGTTATGCTTTCATGGCAGCAGGAGAAAGAGCAGTGTGAATAAGATTGCCTAGAATCAGGTCCCCTTCTCTCTGCTGGAAGCTTAGGGAGATTGGAAATGTACTTTAAATCAAATAGATGTACTTGGGCTTTTGGGTTGTGTGGCATTTTAATTTTCGTACCCTTCCTTAGAGCTTAACTCAATGAAGAGAGCGATGAGAAATGCTCTGGGACTGACTTGTGAAGACCTGATGGGGTGTAAAGTAGTGAGTAGACTTGTCAAGGGGAGATTGTTCAGGGCTAAATTAAGGTGAGAAAATAGTGGATGGACTCACCTTAAGTTGAAAAGTACTCAAGAGTTCCTTGGGTGAAGATATTCAGCTGCTTGTTAACAATACTTACCTTATGATCTATCAATATTTGTGAATGCATCCCTTTACGTACTTTATGTACAGTCTATGCATGTCCTCCAGGCTCACTATTGTGTTTTCCTGCAACTAGAAAGCATGGTTCTTTTGATACACAACATAATCTTTGGACAGCTGTAGGGACTCCCTTGCTCCCAGAGCTCAGGGCAATAGTGAAATATTTGCAGTTCAGTGGGAGATGCTTCTAGGCTGCATTAAGGAGCAGCAGCCACTATGTGTGGGAAAGTTATACAGGCATCAGTTTATGCTTGAAGATCCTGAAATTGCATATGTAAGCCAGATGGAGGTGCGTGGCTTGGCCTTGCAGACACATAGAAGGTACGTGTCTGAGTTGCACCTGAGCATGACCCAGAGGACTCTGAGTGATGTGATCCTTTGGAGAGAATAGTGAAATGCAAATATTAGAACTGGAAGTGAATCCTCATGAGGTCTTACGATAGTAAAAATGTTCTCCTCATCCTTGTCCTATAGTTGCAGTATGAACACATTTCCTTGAACGTTTCTTCACGTGTTTTTGTTATTGCTGAAGTGAGCTGATGTTTTCATGGTATTGGTGGATGTACCTGGGACAGTGCTGAAATACAATCTCTGTAGCTCAACTTTCTTGTTCCCACTGTTTCTCAACAAGGCTTGGGCAGGGGAATGGGCCACAGGGGAATAGCTGGTGAAACAGGAGAGACACCTTGATACAAGAGCCATTTGAAGGAATATTAATTAGCAAGCAGCTAGTTCTGGACAATTGAATTTCGGCTCCAGATGTTCTCATTCTGACTAAGTGCTTTAGCAAAATGCTTAATTGATTACTATCTCATGAGCTCTGTGTGCGTGTGATAAAAACTGAGACTGCTGAGTTAGAGGGGTTGTCTGTTGATAGCAACACAGCACAGTATTTCCTCACCTTTTAAAACTTACTCTTTTTTTATCATAGGGAAACCGGGCAAGGTTTCAAAAACGTTCTTTAATTTGTAATCTTTATTGTAGTCACCGTGCTGGTTAAAGTCACTAAAGGCCCAAGTATACAAGGATGAAATCAAATAAAGACACATCTGTGTTTGGTGTGAAAGGCCTTTGAGCATTGTTAAAATGAGGGACTGTTAATTTAAGGCCTTCTTGATTTCTGTACATCTTTATAACAGGTACAAGGACAGGGGGACAAATTAAAAATGAAATAGACTGTGGGGATAAAATGAAATCAACCTGAGTTTTTGCCCTAGGCTGTAATTGAACTGGAGCTGAAGTTCAAATAAGAATTTTATTTATTTATTTTCAAGCTGGCCTTTGAGCCAATGAAGCTCAGAAATGTCAAGCAAGTAGAAAGGGTTGTTACAGCTCACACCTTGCGTGGGGGGTAGAATCCAAGTGCTGCAAGGCAAGGGATGTTTTATAATGTGTAAAATGATATTTTGCAATGAGGTTAGATGGTGGCAGAGTTTTGACTTGGATTCTTGCAGCTGGATGGGATGAGGGTTTGTTGTTTTGTTTTTTTTTCCTACTGTTTTTTTGGGTGTGGGTTGTTTTTGTTTGTTTTGGGGGGTTTTTTTGGTAGATTGTATACAACTTGTGAAATCATTGAGATCTCTTCATTGAAGTTCAGTGGAAGCTGGCTTGACTCTAATGGAGATAATGGCCATTAAAAAAAAAAAGTTGTTTTCATGATAATTAGTAGATTTGTTATCAGTTGATCCAGTGTGGTTTTTCCCTTGGAAAATGCACTGATCTCTATGGAATAACCCCTGACTTTTTGGTCTCATTCCTTTTGCATACTACAGAAGTTGAACTGAGTGCAGTAGAAGAATAAAATTTGTTCCTACAGAAATGCGAGCGTTTTTTCACAAAAGCACGGAACATAATTAATGGATGTGACTTCTGCACCAAAAAAAAGTCATATTGGTAGGTAATATTAGTGTATTGTGCTGGGAGAGCAATTGTATATTTTATTTTGCCTTTCCAGAGTTGCTGGACATGAATTTCTGCAGCATTATGAAGCTGTTATGAAGACCTCAGTGCTACTCGTGACCTTTGGAAAATGTGGGATTTAATAAGAGAAAGGGCTCTGAGGTTGATTTGCTGAAATACCCACTACTTATTCCTTGGCATTTGGTTATGCCAGGTGCTTTTGTTCCAACTGGGGTTGCTCATCTGTGAGCAACAAACTAGTGGCACAAATCCCCATGCATGACCTTCACGATCTTCTGTGGCCTAAGAAGGTTCACACCCCACTTAATTTGCAGAGACTGTCTGGATCTTCCAGTCTGACATCACTGATGTATGTGGCAACAGGTAAATGAAAATAAAAGGCCAATTTGAGGGCAGCTATTTCTGACATGAGAATTTAGGAGTAACGAATTGATTCTTTTGAAAAATAGCTATTTTTAGTGCTCATGGAGGGTTGTTTTCTAGGGACTAGTGACAGGCTGTGCTGCCAATGTGTGTAGGTTGATTTTGGAGAAGCAGCCAGCCAGCTTGTATGGGGGCTGATGTCTTGCAAACTCCTGAGAGCATGCTGACACAGGAGACTTTCTATTAGACTAGGACAACACAAACTGTAGCTGAACTGTGCCTTTTTACAGATGGTCCTAATCCTAAACCTATTCCATTTCAAGTTCAACTGATCCTCATCCTTTTAGGCTATGAACTGACTGGCAAGACTTACAACATCTCATGGCTCACATGGGACTGGGATCCAAATATCTAGAATGTCATTAAGTCAGATTTGGGCATCAAATTTGAGCCTCTGGCAGCAGGATGTCAAATCCTGGGCTGAGCCTCTTCTGGCTTATTAGTTCCCGAGCTCAAAATGACAGACTGTTCCTACAGCAAGCAAACTGCTGCTCCAAAAGAAGAGATCAGTGGGAGCAGTTGGGCATTGACGAGCAAAGGCCGAGTGCCTGCTCCATGATGTTTAGGTCTTTGTGATAATAATTAGATCTTAAAATGTGTCAGTTCTGTATAGGGCAAATCATCAGCATAGGCCAGCAGCCTGTTTCCATGGGAGTGAGTGTGTCTGCTGCTGTGTGACTTGCATAAGAGCTAGCTAATGCAGCTGTGACCCTGCATAGCTGTATCTCAGCTTGTAAGCTGTGGAAGCAGGATGGGAATGATGTGAAAATGAAGGACTCTTGCTACCTCCTGATTTCTGCTGTCTTCATCACTTCTGACTTTCATAAAACCTTCCCCTGCAGAGGTGCAGTCAGTGTTGCTGCTATAAAGGCAGTGAGGAACACTGCCAGTGTCCAGGGGTCCTCAGAGAACAGCTTTCTTTTCCCGTCAGAAAAACTGTGGCTATGAATTACCATTTGTATGTTGCTTTGAGAGAACAGAAATGTTACGTCTGTGTTCCTTTCTGTTTCTGCCACTCTCTTGCTACCTCAATGGTATTCATGCTATGAGGAAGGACAAGACCACTTTCCTTGGGAAAGAGGAGGTATTGAGGTAACCAGGGATGAATGCAGAACCAGGACAAGGAGAAATGGTCATATGGACTGTAAAACTGAGCCATTGCACTATACTGAAGTCAAGCTTTCTCTGTGCATTGATGCATCCCTGTTATTTAGGGGAACCATGGCAAGCAAATTCATTTGTTGCATATACCTTCTCCAGACCGAGGAGGGGAAAATTCTCCTTCCCATAATCTCCACTTTCTCAAGACTGACTTAATCATCTCTGTTCAAGAGCATGAAGAGAAGAATTTGGTGATATATGGAAATGGCTGAGTCACGGCCTGAACTACTGATTGAGCACCTGGGGAAAGGACCCGGTCAGCTCTGGAAGCACAGGTGAAGGCAATTCAGCTGTGTGATCAGAAGGGGTGGAGCCTGGTTGCACCTCTCTTAGACCTCATTGAAGTGCTGACCCTCACTGCGGAAGGATCTCTGGTTGGAGATCTCCTCCTTGTGCTTTTTCCCTGTGACCATAGAGGTGGGTGAGCACCTTTCTTTTTCCTCTGTAAGGCCATTCTGTTTGTGCTAGCCTCTTTGTTATTATTCTCCTGTATTGCCCTTTTTTTGGATAATAACAGCTGACATATTTGGCTCTCCCCAGAATCCGTGGTACAAAATGCAACTTGTATTCAAGGCTGCAGTGATTTTATCTTTTGTGCTCTTCTCTCTTTTCTCCTCCAGCCTTCTCACTATTGCCTACACAGAGAATTTACAGTTCTTTCAGCTGCTCCTTTTCCTTTCTTTGCGCTTGAGACATTTTCTGTCCCTGCAGGTTTAGATCCTGGGGGAGTATTGGCAGAACCCATGCATCCCATTTTTTTTTTTTAGGATTTGGCATAGGAGCTTTCTGGAGATCTGGACACAAATATCTGCTCTCTTCCTCTGAATGTGACTGTTGCTATCTGATAAATGGGTGGGATCATGCAAGGTCAGTTGCTTTTGGTTGTGATTCCCAGCATTGCCAGCACTCAGTCCTGTCTCACTTGAAGGGGTTGGCATGGCTACCAGTCTTCATTCCCCTTTTTTAAGCCCTTAGTTTCAGGATAACCTGTCAAAGGAAAGAGCAGTACAGTTGCACAGCCCCTGATCCACCAGCATGACCTCAATGAGAATTAGGTTAAAGCTAATGCAAAATAGGTGAAGCCTTGCAAAGCAAAGAATACCCAGGGGGACTCCAGACTCAGAGAATGAACTGCTTTGTCACCATATTAAATCAAATGCACAACACAGATAGTTTCTGCTAGTATGCAGTCTGCAGAAGTTCTGGAGGTGAGAAGGGATCTGAGCAGCTATTAATTTTATCTGTGTGCAGTAAGTCTCTTCTACCCCCATGGAGAAAGATAAATGCATGAAGCTTCTGGAGCCTGAGTTTGCTGAATTCCTTATGGATTTGAATGGCCACATTATAACATTGGCTTGGGAGCTCATCAGGCCTCAAAATAGAAGCAAATCTGGTGATATGCAGTGCTGGGAAAGTCAACAGAGAAAATGAGCATTCCATAGGAACAGTGGTTGTAATTTACCACTGCCACAGCAGTTCCATGGTCCCTGCTTCCACTTGGAAGCTGAGTCCATGACATGAAGGGGGAACATCAAAAGCCAATGAGGGACCCTGGATTGCAAAGCAGATAACCTTGCTCCACTGAGCAAAATGCTTTCTTTGTTCCTTTGATCTGGGAGGGGTACTATCTGTTGGCACCCAAACTGCTTTGGGGGATTTTGCTGAACTCCACTGCCCCACCAGCTCACAACATTGGAGGCAGTTGGATTTCAAGGATGAAATCAAATAATTCCTCTGTGAGCTTATTGTGAGATGTCTTTGGCTAAAAGCCTGGGAACCAATCTTCTCATGACCTAGTATTCAGTGATAGCAGGCTGCTTTATGCTGTATTAGCTTCCTCCACATGCTTGTTTTGAAGTGACAGAGTTCAGCTGAGGGTGGGGGAGAACAACACAAAAATATTGCTGATCTCCACTACTGAGAAAAAGGCCAGAGCCCCATGTGGGGCCCTCAGGAGGGACAATAATCTATCTGTTGAGATTGAGCCTGATTTAATTTTTCTTATCAAGCACCTTAGCAGCTGCCTACATCTGATAGGCTGTTAGTAAGAATTTCCCTAATTGCCAAAGGGAAAGTAATTTACATTGGCTTTGCATCTCTGACAAGCAGAAAAGATCCTGCCCCACCTGAGAGTGATTGGGGAGCAGACAGGTGCATGCAGCATGGGGGGCAGGGAGGAAGGCTGGCTCCATACTAAACAACCACAAGAAAATGCCATTTGGAGTGTAGCAATGGGTAAGTGACCTGGGCAGAGAATCAGCTTTCTGCCCACAGCAATGCTTTGGAGCAGCTTCCCAGCCAGAACCTGCAAGATTGCTCTACAAGGAGCAACAGTGCTGCCTGACTGCAGGCTGCTCCATTTAGCCCAGTGCTTCTGCTGACACACTGCTTGCTCTACCTTGTTAGAGGCATGGGAGTTCCAGCACCAAGCTGCCCTAGGACTTTTTTTTATTTTTCTGCTCATAATGAGCTGATAGCGTCTTAGGGAAGGACTGTGGCATTCATTGTGTTGTAAAGGTCTCTCCAAGAGGTGTAGGGGTGCAGTTATCCAACCTCATGTCTCCAGTGCAGGATTTGCACTTTGCAGCCCACCAGCTTTAAGTGCCCCTGCCAGAAATGATCTGTGAAATGCTGAGGAGGGGAGAACTAGAATTGTGTCAAACAAAAAAGGGTGATGGAAGCGTTTTTTTTTCTTGTTCCTTGACCACTGGGACCATGCAGAGGATTTGTTCTCTTAAAAGGCAGAGGCTGCTGGGTCCAGAGCTTTCTCCTGGACTGTCCTCATTTTCTGAAGCATTTTCAGAGGGGGTGGTGAGCAAAGAGAACTGATTGCTGAGTGCTTGCAGCTGGAGTGGGCTGGGAGACTCCTGAGAGCCTTTCAGTGCTCAGGCCAACCTTTCTGCAGGTAGGAAGAAGGGCACTTGAGGTTGTTTTCTTTTTCTGTGGTCCACAGAGATGTTGAAAGCTTCTGGATGACAGAGCAGGAGAGGCCCTTATGTTGCAAGGACTCAGTGACCACAAGGTAAGTTTGTTTTTTTGACTTGGTGTTTAAACTGTCTTTAAAAGAAAGCGATGTCAGAGATCGTGTTAGAGCTTTGGGTAGCAAGACATGGTTGTTTTGCAGAAAGTTGTGGCTGATTTAGGGCGCTGGTAAGGGCGAGTAGGGAAGAAAGCCCAGGCTGCCCAGAAAAACTGGATACCTCATCCCTGGAGGTGCTCAAGGCCAGGTTGGATGGGGACCTGAGCAGCCTGACCTGGTGGAGGGCAACCAGCCCATAGCAGGGGTTGGAGCTCCGTGGCCTTTAAGGTCTCTTCAATCTAAGCCATTCTGTGATCGCGTAGTGGATGGGGAAGGGTGTTGTTGCTGGACAACATGGTTGAACAGCTTGGAGTAGGTCATTGGAAGATCCTGTAGTAGGAGATTACTCAGGAGAAAGGTGAGTCCTTTTAGGGGAGCTTATCTGTAAAAATCAGGACTATGAGAACATAACCAGAATATTAATTAAAGATCAATGTATCTAGATGTGAAATTTCATTCTTTTCTTGATTGAGCTGTGCTGGAGAGCAGCGTGCTTTGACAGTGGGTGCATTGTACCCTTGTTCTATGGAGCTCTCAGGCACTCCTGTTGTAGCTGCAGGTAAATAGGGGACCTTGCTAAAAAGGCTCAGCATTTACAGCAGCCTTTACAAATGAGGGATCTTGCCTGAAAGCAAGAAAGATGAAATTAAGACAAGTGCAAAGTGCTCCTTTTAGACAGGCAAAACAGAAGACAAACAAAACAGAGAGTACGTGATAAGGCAGCAGTACGGCAGGTGAGGTCCTGGGGTTTGTGCTGCTTCACAAGCAGAATATGAATCAACCCTGCACTGCTGCTGCAAAACAACTCGTTGTACCCAACACTGTATTAATGAGAGTGCTCTTTGCCAGATATGAGAGGCAATTATTGCAATCTGCTCGGGGCTGGCAGAGCTTCAGCCAAGTGTGGGTGTCTGGAACTGATGAGAAACTTTGTCTACACCCATTCAAAAATTGGGAGGGATAGTCCAGTGAGGGGTCGGGGGGGGGGAAGGTGAATGATGAGAGGTTAGGCAAACAAATACTGTGAACAATGCTTGAAGACAATGCATTTGTTTATTTTAGGAGGAAAAAATATGGAAATGGGATGCAGTAAGTCTTTTTACACATAAATAGTACTTATAAAAAGGCTGGAGATGAGGTGTTTTCCATAGTCACTGGAGTGGAAAAAAGAAATTGCTTGAATTTATAGTGGAGATGATTTAAGGTGTTTATTAGGAAAGCCCATCTAATTCTTAGAGGGGTAAAACACTGAAGCAGGCTGCTTGGGGAGGATCACAGATTCATTAAGGCTGGAAAAGGCGTCTAAGGTCATCTACTTTAACAGTTCACGACCACCAGTGGTGCCCACGTCCCTCAGTGCCACATCTCTATGGCTCTTGAGCACCTCCAGGGTCGGTGAATCCACCACCTCCCTGGGCAGCCTGTGCCACTGCATCATTTCTCTTTTGGAGAAGGGTTTTTTCCTAGTAAGATGATGCAGCATCCCCCTTCTCAGTGGATCTTAGAGCAGGTTAGACAAACAACAATCGGGACAAATACTTAAGTATATTTGATCCCGTCTCTGATGATCCCATGGGATGCCTTTCTGCCATACATTTCTATAATTAAGTACAGTATAAAGACACAGACTCTTCCTTGAGGAGTTAAAAATCTGTCTATAATTAGAAAAAGTCATAATCTTTTAATGATAAAACTAGGTTAAACGTGCCTTATGTGACAGCTCCGTTAATGTATCATTATGGAACAAACATCAGGAGGGAAGGGAATTCTTTAAACTAAAGAACAGCGCTGGTGTAGCAACATGAGTATAAAACTGGCCAAGCATATATTAGGCAGGAAATTGAAAGAAAGTTTTGAACTGTCAGAACAGCAGTGTTCTAAAACAGCCTTTTATAATGGGAATGCTGCGGGCAAAAATCAGAACTTGTTTTTAAAACAGAGCTCGCAAAATTAATTCAAAGGATTATATAGAGCTACTGCCTGTCGTAGTGGAGTCCCGGGCGAGGAGATCCCTTTTGTTTTCTTATTTTAGGAGCTGGGGGGAACAGAAGCATTTTTGCCCCAGCGGGGCTGTTTTCTGCTGTTTATTGACACACGTGTGCCTCTTTCATCCCGGTGCTTTTTCTGCTGTGCAGCAGTTACTGCTGTCCCTTTTAAGATGTGAAGGTCACAGCTCTGTTTAAAATGGCATAATTGCAATAGATGTAACCCCATCTTTGGGAAGACCTTCCGAAAGGGGTCTGCAAATCCTCAGGTGCTGCAAATCATCTTGACTGTTCCAAGGTTGCAAACTGTGCTGACTGCAGAGAGCGTGGTTTGGGGTTAATGTGAGCAGCTGGGAGAGCTGCCTCAGGTGTTCCCATTTGGCAGCCCTGGTGGTGCAACGTGAGGGGTTGGGGTGGGACAAGAAGCTGCTGCAATGGGATGCTGTGTGCCAAATGCAGCTAACAGGACAGTTCAGGCTCTGTGCCAGCAGAGGAACTGAATTCGGTGCTGACAAATGAAACAGAGATGTGATTGGAAATGCCACGCTTTGGAGTTATAAGCAATTTTCCTATAATCAATCATCCAAACCAAATTGTTTTCATTTCTTTACAATATTTAGCACCCCTTTGAAAGCAGACAATAGGAGCTGTGTTTTGATTTCTTCTTTTGACCTGTTGCTCAAACTGATGTGATTTGTGTGCTTTGGCAGTGGGATGCTGGTGGGAAGGAACTGAACTGGGTTCAGTGTTTGGAAAAAAAAAAAAGCCTTGGCAAAGACCACATCTGTGATTATCAGCCAATCATTCAGATAGAGACGTGGTTTGTCCGCTCGCATTAGGTTTGTAGAGTATCTGGCTGTGCAAAGCTGTCAATGAAACTTCTACATAAGAAGATGGTGGAGGGAATGAGGGAGGTGTTAAGAGAGAGCTGGGTTTGAGAGCCTCTGGCTCCCTGAGTGATAGCAACAAAGGTGAGATGTTGTTAGACCCATCAGCTCTTCTGGGTGTTCCTAATTACGTGAAGTTGCTGACCCAGTTGGAGATTGTGCAGGAGGGGATAAGTAGAGCAGGAAGGCTGGTTCTGATATCCTGGGCTGACCCATACTGAACAATCCCTTTTCTTAGGGTTAAGTGCATTTTTGAGATCTAGGGGGATACATCTGCTTTCCCTTGGCCAAAGTGTGTGAGAAGGGAGAGGAAGCTTGTGGGAAGCATAAGTTGAGGTGACTGGGCCGTGCTGAAAAACTGCTCGGTGCAAATATAACAGAGTGAGAATTTGTGGGCAGATGCAGCAAGAGTAAAGCCAGTGCCTGCTCTGGAGCGTGTTCTTTTCATCTCTTTTGAGTCTGATCACTTTGGCCACATTTCAAGTCATGACCTGTTTGCACCATGCTATAAATCAGCTCAAGATGGGTTTGTGGAAAGGTAGCCTGCAAATGCTACGTCCTTTGCTGAGGCAAGTCTTCTTCCCCAGGCAGGCAGTACAATGAGCAGGATCTTCTCATCTGCTGAATTCAGAGCTGCCATTAAGCTGATTTGTCTCAGGGTATGTCTCAGCAGGAACATCGCACTCTTTAGCCAAGATGCAGGCCTTGCTGCGTGCATGTCAGGGCAGGTGTGCATGGCCTGCTATGCAGCAAACTGACAGAGACCTCACTAATGGAGCCTGTCCCACTGAGTGATGCTCCCTTAAGGGATGCTCAGCCTGGCGCCTATTGGTCCCACGGCAGGCAGTTGGTATTTGGAACTGCTGGAAAATCTCAGCATGTCATAGGAGTTCCCAGTGTCTTTGTTCATCAGGAAAGGGTACAAACATTCTTTTCTAAAGAGAGCTTTAAGACAAACAGAACTGGAGAGCAATTTAAGGATTAGTTTCAGCTTTGACTCAAGAGCTTGACTATATATATAATTTTAAATATCATTGTGCATTTCAGTTTACGTTCAGGTGGCCTTCCTTGCCAGTGGTGTGGCATGTGTGGGAGTGCAGGGGCTGGGTTTTCTTCTTGTTGTCAAATCTGAACAAATACTGTGTTGGGAGCCCGCTCACTCAATGCTGGGAATCACAGAGGTGCCGGAACCTCCTGGCATGTCCAGGTAAACAAGAAAGGCACGTTGATTATATCACTGGCACAGCAGATCAGCTCTAAGTACACGCTGCTCTGTGGCTTGGCTTCTTTGCAATAAGTGGAGATGGTGCTGCTTTTCTTCCTGCTGTTGTCCGTCCTGCCTGTTTAGCTGCTGCTGGTGGAACAAGGAGTGTTTCTTGGTTCACGTTATACAGTGCTATGTACACCAAGGCTCTGTTTGCAGCAGGGGGCTTTCAAGTGTTGCATTAGAGCAAGCACACAGCACCAAACCTGGTAGATGAGCAGCCTGGGTAGCACTAACAAAGGTGATAGATGGGCATGTGCCTGTCAGACTGCAACAGCTGAAATTCACCTAGCAAATCCCATTTGTAACAAACTACCATTTACAGACATCCTAACAGGAAGACCTGTTATTTTTTTCCATTGCCAATTGGTTCTCCTTGATAGAGCAAACGCTTTCATGAGGTTGAATGGATGCGATGATCTTTATCTTCCTGCTCTCCCCAAGGTATGCTGTATTCATGTCTTAATTTCCCTTTTATAATGCTACTTAAATACTGAGCAGTACAAAGCCTCAAAGCACTGAATATCTATGGACAGTTAAAAATGAGTGTTGCTCTGTATTTTGAGGTGGTGGATTGCCCTCTCCTTTTATGGTGACTATGGGGACCTTGACGGCCACTTTGAGCAACATGTAAGGCTTTTATCTCTACTTCAACTTCCTCTATCCTCCTCCTCCTGATCTTCAGAAAATAATAAATCCACTCCTGATCATGGTGGTTAAAGTTTCCAAGTTCTTTTAATTAAGGCATGCTTTCCCTCCATTCAGATAAATGGCTCAGAATTTATCTTCTATTGCTCTGCTTCTGCTGGAGAAGCCTGGGAAGCACGTGGTAGGGATGAGAAATATGTGGGGTTTTTTTGCTATGTCTTGTCACTATCAGTGGCATGTGCCAGCTGCTTCACAAGAGTTATTAATCTCTAGAACAAAATTTTTGATGCTACAGTGACTGTTGAACCTGAAGAAGAAAAATGGTAGAAAAATGCTCCATACTGTGCATTTTGCTTTTGCTGCTGCGGTATTTTCCTCTGTTTCAATGGCTCTTGGCTTGCAGAAGTAAAACAATACTTAATTATTGTACTTGAGTCACCCTGAAGTCCTCTTCCTTCACTTAAATAAGAGAAATGAACCACCAAGAAGTGACTCAGCATGTGCTATACACTTACCTTTGTATTTGCTTGTGCACAGGGAGTCTTGTTGGGCATGTAAGCAGACTAAAATTCCCAGCTTTTCCTTTTTCCATTACTTCTCCTTTTCCAGTGATCAAACCTGAGTAACCATCAGAGCCAACACACAGATACAGGTCACTGAGATTCATCCCTTTTGGATGAAACAGCAAAAAAGTCCCTCAGATCCTGATGGCAGTCATTAAATACTGCTTTATTGGGCTTTTGGCACCTAGAGGAACTCGACCTAAGAGGCTCTGAAAGTTTGGGTTACAATGGCCACCACAGCCTGAGCATCCTTACCTCCTGGTGTGAGCCCACGAACACACAGCAGTGATGGAAGCCTTAGTCATAGCAGCGGGTTTCCAGGAAACCTCATGTGAAAGAATGTTGCCTTGAGGCAGCAGACAGCGTTATCAAAAGCCTACCAGGGACACATGCAAAAAATGGGAGCTTAATTGCCATATTTCCTCTTTATCTCAGTATAATTAACAAGCTGGTGTCTCTGCAGCTTTAGTTGAAGGGAGCGCTCAGAAGTGTGTTACGGAGCATGGGAGCTGTGTTACTGTGGGAGTGTTTGTGAAGTCCTAGCGGCAGATATTTCAAGCGCTGTTAAAGAATGGTCTCTTCTTATAAAACAGAGCAACAAAACACAAGTCTTTCCCTCATTCTTATCGTTGAGGTTGGAAAAGACCACTAAGATCATCTAGTCTAACCATCAACCCATCACCTCCCTTCGTGGATTAGCCCTTGGCATCTGCTGGTGGAGGGCAGTAGCACGTCAGGTGAGAGGTGAGCCGACAGGAGTCGAGGCCAGGAGCTTTGTGCGTGGTGACTCAGTGCGATCAGACGCATCCACACAAGCAATGTCAGCAGGCAGGTCTCTGTGTGATGGTGGGATGACTCAGCCCTATCTGCAGTGCTGTCTTCAAACTGCCCAGGAGGTGACACCTGCCAGTGCCAACAGGCGCAGACGTGAGCGCTAATTGCCACTGTGACTCAGCTCAGTGTCTGACAACTTGTCTTGCATCTAGCATCTCTTGGTTTGTGACTAAAGTGGCTTTTTACTGGAGGAGCTGGTTTCTACCTGTTCATACATCCTTGCTTTGCAGACAAGATGACGTGTGCAGTCACAGCAACGAGAAGCGAAGCCCTGGAGTGTGAAAGTGAGCTTGGGTGTGAGTCAGGTTTGAGTGCAACTTATCTCAGGAAGGGTATGGCAATGTTTTTGAAGGCAATACACTCCCAGCCCTTTTGAGGCCTTATCAGGGATCTGGCTGTTTTATCTATAATGGCTTTTCATATGGGATGCAAAAAGCTCCAGCATGTTACTTGTGCATCGAGCATGCAGAAATCATCCTGGTTGGTGGAACGACAGGTGAATTTGCAAAACTGTGCTTAAAGACTGAGTGACAGTCATCTCCAGTACGTGCTTTCAATATGATATCGTGAAGGATCATCTTTCTCCTGCCTATGAGGCTGAAAGAAGCCCAGGGGAGAGGATCTCTTGGGTTTATTTGCTTTGTTTTCAATTGATTTTGGAGATTAAAGCCCAAGTGAAAGTAGCAGCTTGAAAGCCTTGGATACAGAGAGCTGCTGTTTTTCTCAGCATAGCAGCGCATTGTCAGCCTGTCTGGGTCCTGACCTGATGCTGTTGGGATGGTGTTGGTTCAATCAAGCAACATTCTTACACCTCTGTCCTCTGCAAACACACACATGTGCATAAACTGATTTTCTCCTATTTTAAAGCAGCAGATTTAACATGAGTGTTTATCCTTTGCACATTGTTCTTACAACATTCCCCACACTGTAATAACTCTCTTCCTAATCCACCTGTTTTTTTTTTTACCAACCTCACTGAGCACTTAAAAGGTATTTCCACAAATTATAGAACTTTTGAAGTGTTTTCTCTTGCTTGGAACAGCAAGTAGAAGTTTATAAATGAGATGAATTAGTCATGGGGTGCTTTTCTTGGGGACCCATGGCCCTGGCTCTGTTTTCAATTTGATTATGTTTCTCCTTGCATTTCAACTCCTTTCTGTGTCTTCCTCTAGCAAAGGTGAATGTCTTCATCTGTGCACCTTGAGCTCTCCCTGGGTGCTCAGAGTGGCTCAGATCAGGATGTGTCTCATAGTTGGGGAGTTTTCCTCAGGTCTGAGGAAAGCTAACAGCAGCCTGCTTTGGCTTTTCAGCAGTAGCAACCTGAGTTGGTTTGAAGACTCTCTGCTCTGTCTCCTGCATCATCATTGTAGCATCATGTTCCTGCTCCCAATTCAGAGCTGTGCTTCTCTAAGAAAGGTGAGGGTACAGCAGCAGGTTGTACCTTGTGAACAGATGTCAGAAATTCCCAAGCCATATGAACGAGGGAATTGAACTGATGTCCTCTGGTCTTACTCAGCTGTGCTTGGTGACCTCATAAGATGCAACAAGCCGCATCAGCTTGAAAATTCCTTCTGTCCTTCTTTTCCTGTTCTCCACATCCTTGATCAGCATAGCCCACATGGTTTTCTCTGCTCCCTGTTTTTCTACATGTGTGCCTGCAGGTTGCATAGGGTGAGCAGCAGAGGCCACTGTGATGAGCAAGAACCACAGTTAACTCCAGGGCAAAAAGTAATGGCCTTAACTGATGGCTGCTACTTGTAGCCTGCCACTGGGTTTGCTGCTGCCCTTCCTGATATCTCAGGCTGCATGATGCTTATCTTCAAGAATTTGCTTAGTCCAAGAGAGCAAAGAAAATGTTTTCTTGCCTGCAGAGTGAGAGTTGTGCATCTGTGAAAAAACATGTTGCTTCTCTGGTGTGTGTTCCTGTCGAGCTGGGAATGGGCTCAGTACAAGATCCCTGTTCTGCATCCCCTGCGTGCCTGCACAGGGCTTTAAAACCAGTGAGGTCTCTTCCCTGAGCCACTGGCAGGTCAAGTGTTCAGTCTGATGGCTGTGCTGTTAATCTGAGATATCAGTGGGGTATGGAAGCACAATTGCTTTCTTGATGTGTAACAGTTTCATCCTGGGTAGCTGTTGGGATTTTGGTTAGGCTAAAGGAGGGGTGTGAGAAGGGATCTGTGTAATTCTTTTAGGAATCTGGGAAAATTTCTGGGTTCTTCTGTAATTTTCTGGAAGCCCTCTGGAGGTGAATTTTTATAATTAACAGAGGTGCACACATGAATGCAAACAGAAATCTTGTGCTTGCAAGCATGCTGGTGCTCCAAATGCAGACCAGTGAAATATAGCTCTTGCCATATTGAATTCATTCTCAGCTTCTCTTTTATGCAATGCATTTCTCTCTTCTACATATCTCTCTGCTGTGACACTGCTGCTGTTTTGGTGGATTGCTTCTTGTAATCTTTCTTTTTTCAAACGGTAAACTTGTTCCTGATGTAATTACTGTGATAAAGCTCTGTGGCCTGACAGATCATCCTTAACAGCACTGCTGCTGTTAACTTCAGACATGAGGACGTTCTATTTCAATCCTTTGTGAGAAGTGTGGTAAACAGTAAATAGGTTTGTTTTCCTTAGCGTCATCTCCCTCTGCATTAAGTCTGTCTGGCAAAGGAGATGGTCCCCAGGTCTGTCTTCTGCAGCACTGAGGTTCCCTTGGGACTGCTCTGCAGCCCAGAATAGCACTGATGCAGTGCTGCCAAGTGGACAGCATCTCCTGCAGGAGATGGATTCGATGTCAGCTAGGCACGTGCCCACCATGCTGATGCCATCTTCTGGCTGTCCCTTCTGCTGGTGCTCCTACCGAGGGGTAATATTATTACTTCCCCCCTATCTGTAAATAAAGAGATAACAAATATTAATTAAAACACACTTTCCAAGCAGGATGCAGAAGAAAAGCCTCATGTATACTTGCTGCCTGAATTCTGTTTGTCCGGCTATATGAATCAATGCATTTCTGAGTAAGGGGAGAAAGCAGTTTGGGGTCCAGTTTGGCAGCTTTCCTCTATTTTTTTTTTTTTTTTTTTTTGCCCTTAACAGTCATCAGTGACATTTCTTCTCTTTTACTATTAAAAAACTAAAAAAAAAAAAAAATCTACTCACTCTGCAAAGCTCATTTTTACTATTTGCTTTCACAGTCTCAGTTGACAACTAAAAGCTGTAGCAATTGCAGCTTTCCAGGTTCTATTGTTCCACACGTTTTTGCCTTAGTGTCTCAGAACAATTTACAGTAAATAGAGGGATTCATGGGAAACAGGGATAAAAACAGATGAATTGTCAGCATGATATAGGAGCAGAGAGTTTGCTAGGGAGGAACATCACTGCAACGTGTTGCTGGAGCAGAGGGGGAGGATGGAGAGAACAGCAAATGGTGACAACTCCACAGGGTGTTAGGGCAAATCCTGCTTGCAGGAGCATTTGGATGTTAGGTTCTTTGGGAAATGCATATGCATGAGGTCAGGAGGGGTTGTGCCACTTGGCATCTATGTGGTGTGGTATAAGAGGTTTGGGCATGTGTGAGAGTGATGAGACTGCCAGTCATTTTTGGTTGCGTGGGTGAACTGGGCTCGTATTGCCACTATTTTTGAATGTGGTCGTAGAATCAGAAAATATCTGTAGTTGTAATGGACCCAATAAGGATCATTGTGTTCAACTCCTGGCTCCACAAAGGACCACCCAAAAACCAGACCCTCTGTCTGAGAATGCTGTACAGATGCTTCTTGAGCTCTGGCAGCTCAGTGCCTCCACCACTGCCCTGGGGAGCCTGCTTTATGGCTGCCACCTGTTAGAGGCCGATTTCCCTCACCTTTGTCCTCTGTGACCCAATGGACCAACTCTGATATCACTCACAAACCCAGACGGAATCAGGAGAGCTGGAGTCAGTGGAGCCCTGTGGTTGTATTTCTCTGGTGACAAGGCTCTTCAGAGCTCAAGGACAGTAATTGAATGTAATGTCCAAAGCCCAAACCAGTCTACAAATCCCAATGCTGTGAATAGGAGACTTCAGAAGGGCTGCTTTCCTCATCTTATCTCTCACAGACAGTTACTGTGTTCTTGATGTAATTATAGTGATAAAACAATGTGACATAACTGCTTGCTTCTATCATGGTATCACTGCTGTTGACTTAAACGACAAGGTAATAATTTTATAAGAGACCTTTTATTTTTCTTTCCCTGGCAGCCACTAAGCATGGGAGCAGCTATCTCCGATAAAATGCATTATGCACATTTCACGAGTCCTAAAACTTTTTATCGGTTTTATTTATGCACTTCTCATCCAGGTGAAATTCTCATTTGTTTCTGCAGCATCTAGGCAGTGTCTCCAGCCAGCACAGGGACTGGTGTTTGCACAGTGGGACCTGAGCTGCAGACAGCAGCAGCAGCCGGTCACGCTTGATGCTTGGGAGAGGAGAGAGGGAACAAAGGCTCATTTCTGCACAATTCCCTCACTTTTCAGGCGTTGGTGCATTGCAGACATGCAGGTCCCCCCACGCAGCTAGAGGAGGTGTCCTTGGATGGCTCTTGCGAGAGAGAGCCTGGCTAAAAATGAGCCACGTGAAGAGGATGAGAGATGGGATGCGGGCACCTCCCTTTTTTAATATATGGAAGGCTTGAAAGTGTGTATCAGTTGCTTTAAATTAGCTGGGAAGCTGCAGCCTAGAGGCAGTCTGTGCGAGCTAACTTTGAAGCCAATGGGAATCTAATCATATATATTTATGTCCCTGCACTCCCGTGTCTCGGCTGTACGTTTACTGATGTAGCTTTCACAGGCACGTAAAGCCCTGCTGATCTATGCTGTTGTCTGACACTGTCAGCCAAACCCCTGTGAAGCACAGGGTGGGAAAGGACGCAGAGTACATCCCTGTCCTGTAACTCCCTGTTGGGCTTGGACCAGCCCAGGTGTTGGAAAGCAGCAAGCAGCTGCAATCCCTGGAAGTTGAAGGAGGAGATGCCCTCAAGCTCTGTCTTGCTGCATGCAATGTTGGTTGTGTAAAACAGTAAAAATACATTTTGTTTACCTGTGTGAAGTTGTCAAAGAGGATGATAAACTCGGGCAATATAGCTATAGATGGACTTAGTGCCTGTTCATGGGTATTCAGATTATTTTCTGGCTTCCTTACTTTCATTACAGGGCATGAGAATATCTGGAAGAAACTGATATTTGCATTTGGTGACAATCAAATAGAGGAAGGAATCATCTGAAAATGCTATTGGTCAGCAAACATTACAGGGCTTATGGTTTGAGCTTGTCAGAATGGCTCTGTGAGGAGGTTTGACAGTGCAGTTTTTGAACACGAGGAATTGTTCATAGCTTTAAACCAACTCTGAGTCCTCTGCATGAGGAATGCAGGTTTTATCTTGAAGGCTCCGAGTTTTTTACTGTTTGCCTCTTTGCCCAAGTGGTAAAAGAGGAGAGAAAAAGCTCAGACTTGCATACTGTAAAACCATTTTTTCTGCCTTTGGTTTCTCTTAAAGAACAGTACCAAGTTTGGGAACAGGCAGGATGGGATTTGCAAAGTTTTTTAATAGCTGTTCTTGGAAGCAAGCCCACAGAAGATGAGGCCATTGTGATGTCTTTCCCAGTGTGCAGGCCTGAACAAAATATGTGAGAGCAGACTTCCAGCAATGGCATTCCTCTTGCATGGAGAAAAAACAGCCTTACCTTTGCTTTATCATTGCTTTCAGGGGGAAAAGGGCGGTCTGCCCGGTGTTGGTAGTGAGCGCTGGTAGCTGCATGCCATTGCCCTGCTTTGCACTGGGCTGGGGGACCAGCATTGCTCTCTGCCTGTGCCTCTTCGTGCTGCTCATCCACTGTGCTGTCCCCTGGGGCAGCCCCTAATGACAGGCTGAGAAGTTGAAACAGGCATCAGGGTTAAGAGGAAGATGTAACTGCTGTTTTAATGCCTCTTTTGTAGTCTTTTCCCTTTGTATTGAAGGTGTCTGTTTAATACCAAGTGATGACTGCCCTGACTGTCACTCTCTTGGAGATACTGTGTTTAGGTGCCCTCCTGGGTTTTTCAGACAATCAAACGGTGGCACATGGCCTCGATAAACAAATGCCTTTCAAAATTCCCCAGGTTGCTATTGAAGTACCGGTGCTGCCGGACGCGTGACCCATCACATTGCTTTTCACCCAGCTCTGTCATTCTCTCAGCCAGTGATTTTTGTGTGCCTGGGAGCTGTGGTTGAGTCCCAGACAATGCAGAGAGACCTGTTTCACTAAGAACCCTTCCCACAATTGACTTGCTGCTGATGGGAGTTGCCAGGAGGAGCCCTGTGTTCTTGGTCTCGTGGGAAGCGATGCTGGGCTGGGAATGGAGAAAGTGGGGATTGAGGAAGAGGGGCAGATATGGGATTGGGATGAATTTTAGTGAATTCATCTGGTGCCTGATCTATTGGTTGGCAACACTGTCCACAGCAGGGGGATCAGACCTAGATGATTGCAGTGAAATCATGGCCCGAACCAATGGTTGAGCACCAGTGTGGCTAATCCAGGGAGCTCAGGTGCAAGCAATGTACCCAACTGACTGGAAGGGGTGGACCCTGGGCCCGCCCCTCCTCACCCTCATTTAAGGGCTAGCAGCTGGACAGAGATCGATTGCACTCCTCTTGAGGCATCACCGGTCATTGGAAGGGGTGAGCTAAATTTTGTTCTTTGTTATCTTTTATTGCTCTGTAGCATTTGTATCCTGGTAGAAGGTACTGTCATTGCTTTCTTGTGCTGCACAATGAGCTTTGAGGTCCCTTCCAACCCATGCTGTTCTATGAATTAATGTTGATCATGTGGGTGAGAGGCTGCTTCCCAGTTGCTCAAATGGCCCGCAACGAAGTGAGGTGAGGATTTTGTTGTGCAGTTTCCTCCTTATTGCCAGTGAGGATGAGATGAGGTTGTTCCCCAGGAGGGGATGCGTGCTCGCTTGCCTGGTTGTTCAGAGGAAAGAGTCTGGACACAGACTTTAGGTCTGGAGGTTCGATGATCTCTAAGGTCCCTTCCAACCTTAAGCCTTTCTGTGTTTTGTCTCTTGTTGCAAGGGAAGCACAATAGGTGGGACCAGCTGGAGAAAATATGGGTTTAATCCTGCACCAAGAGCACATGGGAACTCTCCTGCTTTCATGAGTATTTTTTTCATTCAGTGCTTTCAGCCATGTGAATGTTTAATGGCTTTTTGTAGCATCTGGAAGGGGATCCCATGCCTGCTCCTTGTCTTCCCCTTTGAGATTAATTCTGACCATGTAGTCCTACTGCTGAGGGATGCGTGCAGCTCTGTGGGAAAGGAGTGCTAGGTTGTGTATTAGTTGCATGCTGTAGGTGTGCATATGGGGCTGTGCAGGGTGATTTTGGAGCTTGTGTGCCTTTTACATTTTTGTATTTTTCTCCCAGCTTCCTTCTCAGAAACCTCAAGGAAAAAAAGGGAGGAGAGAAGCGTGAATCTCCTCTTTCAGCTAGTCCAAAGTTATCCCTCATTTTTATAAATACTTCAGCAGTTCCCAGTCACTCTGTAAGCATTATGCTTTGGCCAGATAGTTCACGTTTATAAGGGATGTAAAGTAAATTAACTTTCAACCACAGTCATTTACATGATGTCACCTCCTCAATCACAAGCACAGGAGAGCTGCTGACCCAGGTTTCCAGCAGCTTCTTTCCGGGACGAGTAACAAACCATCCCTAAATCTTTCAAAAGCTTCTCCTGTTCCTTTGGGAAACAACTTCTCTGCTGAGCTGTGAGATGTCTTTGTGGTTCCAGGTGGGTGAAGTCCATGTGGCACAGACCAGGTGACCCTGCAGCAGAGACCTGTCTGCAGAGCAGTGCCTGATGTATGGTGCTCTCTGACGTATTGCAGGGCATTGAGCATTGTTTGCTTTCTCCTGCATTGAGCAAAGGAGTATGTTTGGCTCAATGACACCTTCCAGGGGTACCACCAGCTGTTTTGCAGTCTTTGATTTCAAGGCATAAGAGAACCTGTCCTTTCTTCTTTGTCCTCATAGTTGCAAACAAAGTGCTTGCTTTCCCACTTGGGTTCTCTGCTTTTATCTTCCAGCTGCTGTTGGTTCTTGCTCTGCTTTCCTGTGTGCAAGGAGAAACCTGTCTGGTATTTGAGATCTCTGCTGTTGGAGGTTGCTAAATTGCTGTTCCTCACAACTATCTTTTTTTGATGCTCCTTTTAGTCCCTCACAGCAAAACATCTTCCCCACTTCCTCGGGTGGCTTTATAATTCTCTCCATCATCATCTCCAACTTTTCCACTCCTTTAAGATCTTTGCAAAATGCATTTGTGAAAGCTGCTGTTGGTGTGCTGGCGTCGGTCTGACCAGTGCGGTCTGAAGTTGCAAGCCAGCTCCCCATCCCTTTGCATTTAACTGAAGGCTGACTCCTTGATAGACTCTACTGACTACATAATTCTCTGAGAGCTCATGCAGTTACTTCCCTATCAAAAATAATGCTGTTTGGAGTGCTTTGCTTTTGCTTTTTCGTTGCACAGACGCTCCCTCCTACCTCCCACAGCTGGAAGGTAGCTCTGTCCTAATTTGTTTGTTCCTTGGTGCACACCTGTGTGTTTGCCTGAAAGTGTTTGATTTGCACAGGCCTGGCGTAGCAGGAGGTCTGCAAAGCTCTGTGGGACCTCCTGCTGAATCACTGTGTCTGCTTTTGTGTCTCCTGCAAACCTTAGTGGCAGTCATTTTATTCTGCCTTCCTGAACAGTGCTGGAAGCACCGGAGGGCATCAGGTAATGCCTGACCTCTTGGAGCCCTGCAGAAATGGTCCTGTTTGGGTGCTAATTCCTTGCAATTCTATCTGTCCAGTTTTGATTTCAGCTCTTGGACTTCTTCCCCCTCTTCTCTCAGTCTCGGATTGATGACTGCTTTATAGCAATTGTGGAGGAAATGAGATGGGGTGACAAGGTCTGAGTACTGAGAGGGGTGATTGGGGAAAATGTTATTTTTACAGGTGCTAGGCATGGTATCTGTGTGCACGTATACATATTACAATGCAGAGCATAAAAGCCTGAAGTCTCCTTTAGCACAGCCTGTAATCCTATTAGAAGGATTACTCTGTTGTCCTAGGCTATCAGATCGTGGTAAGAACTCATTTAGGTCAGCTGTTTAGGAAATTTACACACACAAGGAAAAAAAAAATAAGCCTCTTGCTGTATTTCATAGGGATCGACAAGCTCTTTTCAGACCTTTTCTGTGCTGCTGATTACATCCTTGCTCTTGTAGTTTCTCTGCATCCTTCTTAAACCCTCATGTAAATGATTTGCTTTCAGCTTTTCACTTCTAACGGCAGATGTTGTATAGGCGGTGCTGTAGCTGGACCCCAGGTATTTCCAGACCTTGAAAGGATTAGAATTTTAAATAGTAAAGTACTTTGGTTTTTGCTCTCCCTCTGTGCATTTGTGCACATGATAACTTTGAGAGTAAGGGTATGGGCAGGCCTGATTTGCGGGCAGAACTTAATGAAAGCTAAATCTGCGCTGGCAGGGCCCCAATCAGTTTAATCCTTGGTCTGGTGATTATCAGCAATGTTATAATTTAATTTGATGCCTCTGTATTCCGAAGGTCAGCTCGTGCTTTCCTTTACAGTGGCAGTCAGTTCTAGTGCATGCCTTCCTCATAATTCCAGCAGAGCCAGGTATTCAACAGGAGCATGCTTAAATGGGGTGGCCAAACATAGCAACTGGGCACGCTGCATCATTGTGCAGCCAGGGAGAAAGCCCTTCATGTTAGGAAAAGCGTGGTGGGAACTTTCACCACCTGAACTGGAATAAAGCCACATCTGTCCAGAGCTTGATGTTGTATTTTGTGTCTCCACCCAAATGTTTATGGCAGAGTAAGAAGGGAGATGTGTATGCAAATCTCATCTGTTGCTGCCAAAGCTCTGTGCACTCACAGGGATCTCTGTTCTGTTTTTTGGCTGAGTCTATGTTGGGCAGTTGAGCTGTTTCTTTCCATCCAGAGGGAATGTACTCTTACAGGTGGGAATCCCTCCTCCTAAGGAATGTACAAGGTACAGATGGGAGTGCCTCTTTGTAAGGATTTGGTACGTTAAGTCTTCCAGCATTCAAAGGATTCTGCCTGCAATCCTGTAGAGCTTTAAGAAGACCATACTTGTGTGCTATCAGTGTGGCAGACCAGCGTGGGTTATGTCTGCCCAAGCAGCTGTGCACGTTGTAATGCAGGCACTTTTGCAGAAAGCAGCTGAACGATGTGGCTGTGAGGTTGGACCCTTCCTGAAAGCACCAGACGTGATGGCAATTAGGATCTGCAGGGAAAAGAGTGGACTTCTCCAACCCACCATTCATTTTCTTTGCCATTTCTTAAGGCTTGTTGTCTCTTGAATGTCTGGGAGGTTCCTGCACCTTCTTTGGTCTTGCTTGTCCTTCCAAACTAGAATGGAAATTTGCTTTCACCCTTTCCTTCACCTCCTCAGTTGGATCTCCTTTGCTGGATTTATTCTGGCTCCCAGGGTATAGTTAGATGATCCTCACTAATTCATGCGTTGCCAACTCTTCTTCCTTTAGCTATCCAGACTTTTTGCTTTAAGAGTGGATGTTTTTACTGCCAGATACCTGCTCCCTCCTCTGTGTTTCCAGTGGAGTGCTGGTGACATCCAGTGTCTAGTTTGGCTTATCACTGGCACGCCGTGTGTCCTAAGCTGATATCCCCAGGGGATGCTATAGATCTAAAGACTTGTTTTCCCCCTCAGCTACTCTGCATTTGAATGAGCAACCATGCGCCATGTCAGAGGTGTTTGTGACATCTGTAATTCACACAAGGGGGGGGGGAAGGGGAAGAACCTTTGAGGCCAGAGCTTCTAGTAAAAGCTGCCTTTAAAAGAGAGGCAACTGTGTGCAAAGAGAAATGAGAACTGAGAAACAAATCACAGCTTCCATTGGAGATAATGAGAATCTTAGATAGTAACACATGCAGTGTATTGAGGCCAGAGCAGTCCTGTCTCTCTGTTCCCCAAAGGAAGCTTAGAGCTCTGTAATGCTTATAAGGTCACTGCTTTTCACCCCTCTCTGGAAGCAACACTGGGCCTGCGGGAAGAGTGATGCGAAGTGGTGTAGGAGGAAAGCCAAGGGCCATCAGCCCAGACGGCTCTCTGCTTGCTGCTTTGTGCCTTCCTGGGCTTCAGGCAGACTCTGATTTCACAGCCTGGCGGGGAAGGACTATCTGCACAGCACTGATGCTGAGCTCTCAGCTGGGATCCACACTGACAAAAAGGGTTTCTTGGAGTACTGATGGTGGGAAGGCTGAGCTTGCCCCACATATTCCAGAGGCACAGAACAGGCTAAAGGTGCTATTTACCCTCATTCTTGCTTTCCACCCCATTTATTTAACTGGGGCAACCACAAAATTTCTTCCCCTGGAGTTTCCTGAAGCTGGAGAGTCATTCCCTGAGAGAGTAAACAGAAGCCCTGTTTGCTTGAGTCATTAAACACAGGACAAAGCACAGAGGAGTGATCTGTCACTGGTGGGCTAGGAGAGAGAGCAAATGGACCTTTCCATCCCTAAGCGTGGTGATTTTTTTCACTCCTCATTTCCTTTATGACATCTAGCCCTGAATGTATCTGCAGGACGTGCTGCTGCTCTTGTTCCCAGCATCCATCCGCTTTCCCGTTTAGAATCACGTAACTGTAGGATCATTTGAGTTGGAAGGGACCTTTAAAGGTCATCTAGTTCAGCCCCTGTGTTGAACCGTCCTTTCTCAGCAGGACTTGAGAGGCCTGTCTTGGAGGGAGGAGGTGCAGGAGAAACTTCTGAAATTTAGCTTTAAGCTTTAGCTGTTTACATTTATCTGAACTGCACATCCTGGGCCTAGGGTTTGAAGAAATGTGAGTTCATTGCGTATCAATCAACTTGGAATGGACCGTGCTTCTCTTTGCTTTGAAAAACATGAGTTGAAGGCAAGTGATCTCGCTCCCTAGGGTGTGAAGAGGCCTGGGTGGTGCTGCCAACACCTCCTGCACCAGGACCTGCTCTGTAGCTTCACCTCCCAGGCATCCCTGTTCTTCCTGAGCCTTTCTGGTGCAAGAAGTGTAGAAGAGGAATGTGTTCTCCTGCCCAAGGCCAGAAGCAGCTGACTCCCAGCAGGATGGCTTCCCCGTCTTTTAGCTCTGATGATCTTAGTTTATGTTGTTTGTTTTTCTTAATTGAATATTTTATAAATTAACATGATTTCTGCATAGTGTTTATCTTTCTCTCTGTGAGCCTTTGTGGCCGAGATAGCCTAGAGTAGACTAATTAAAACACTGAACCATGACTGTGCCCCTAGCCAGAAAGAGGACCATATAATGTATGTGATGCTGATACAGATCTGGGAGCTGGCGAAGCAGAGCGCCAGAAGATCTGTCTGTGCCCATCAGTCTTACTTAAGAAGCCTTTTCTATTCATTGCTGTTGAGGACTGTCTCTTCTCTGCCTTAAGTGGATGCTCAGATTAGGAGCCTCTGGGTGAACATCATCCTTCCAGACACTGGTGCTGCTAACAGTGCACTTCTGCGGGCATCTGTGCAAAGTATCAGCAAAACTGTGTGCTGCTGCTGCCTAGAAGGGCTTTTCCCTACACTTTACTGCTGGCTCAAGTTGTACTCCTGCCCTATACGTGGCACATCCAGGCTTTTCTTACTAGCCAGAGACAAGACTGAACTGTGGCTTTTCTAACATCTAACATTCTAACAGGCTCACCAAGGAACCCAGGAGGATTGTCCCTGCAAGGGTTGGAGGCAGAGCAGTTACATCTGCTGTGCTTCTAGAATGACTTTTCAGAAGCCTGCCTCCTTCTTTTACAGGCCTTTCTTTCCTTTTGTTATTTCAAGATAAAGAACTTCGCTCAGTAAAGGAGTGAGCCAAGTGCTGGTTTATTGCTACCAGCTGAATAGTAAAAATAAATAAATAAAAAAAAGCCAAGCATAACCCTTTTGCTATTGTGCTGTGGTTAAAATCCAGCTCAGTGCTTTGCATTCCAAGACATCCAGCCTCATCCTTTTTCATAGTTTGCCTTGCAAGCAGAAAAAAATATCTTGAAAACAGCTTGCACCCAACCACAGAAGCCCCCATGTAAATATGCCAGTGCTCAGTGGCAGAGGGGAAGTGACTGCACAGCAGCAGCTATAGGAATCTTTGTTTAATTTAAGTGAGGCAATCTTTTTCTGCATCTATGAAGACTCTGAAATTAACCTCAGACTGTGGGCTGGTTACCTGCACAAACAGAATCATATTGTAGCGGTGCTGGTGCCTCAGGGCTTCGCTAAACAAAATCTTCCTCTAGGCATGCTTTTTTTTTTTTTTTTTTTCTTTCTTAAATTTTTGTGCTCGCTGTCTGTGTGTGCCTGGCTTCTCAGCAACATAATTAGATGTAGGTTTTTGAGTTGCTATGTATCGAAGGTCACTCACATGAGTGGTTCTTTCCCATCTGTTGTCATCTCTACTTCCGTAGCCCATGTCGTTGTGCCTAGCCTTGTTCTGGCAAAACAAGAATGAGAGGGGCAGAACAAAGCTGTGATGGATGAGCGGTACCCATTGAATTAGCCCCCAGCAGGGGTTGTGGTGCTTAAGCTAATTCCTTCCCCTGTGGTAGTGCTTAAGGTCTATCCTGAAGACCTTTAACATGGGTTGATGGGTATGAATCCTCTCTCCCACGTTATCCACTTCTTTTGGCTTAATTTCCAGTGCAAATGTGCTCCCCACTCCATTTTCCTTTTACTGGGGCTGAGTGTAAGTGAATCTTGCTGTCAGATCAGTAAATCCAGACTACTTTCCTACCTGTCCTCTCAGTCGACCATCTCTGAATTGCTGTTTGAGCTGAACTTTTATTACTTCTGACAGCCAGGGTTGTAGTCCCTGCAGAATGGTTTCCCCAACGCTTGTAAACTCTGCCAAAATTAGAGTTGGCTGTTTTCAGATTTAACCTCCAGTTCCAGATAGCTTTTCAGTATCCCTGGTCTAATGCTCTCATTCCTACCATAGCTCACTTCATCAGCACCAGAACAACAGAACACTTATCTTCTTGCTTCAGCCTGACTCTGAGTCAAAAAAAAAAAAAAAAAAAGCAGCAAGCTTTTGACACACCACCAGTACTGCTGCTGGTAAGAAAATAGGATGACCAGGTTTGGTTTTCCTCATTTTTTTTTTTTTTTTTTTTTTTTTTTTTTCCCTCCATATGGAAAATCAAAGTGTGCTTGTAGTTTTATGACTCACGTAACACAAAGTGGAAGAGCTGGAGATATGGCTCCACGCAGAGGAACATCAGTTTGGCTCCTCAGAGTCAAAGCAATTCTATGATTCCAACCCAGTGAGATGCATTTCTGAGCGCTGCTGTTCTTCCAGGGACTCTGAGAGCCATTGGGGAAGGGACTGTAGGACTGGATCACTTCTTTGCTTGGAGCAGAGGATGTCTGCATGGAATACATGGAGTTGACAACTGCTAAAGCTCTCAAAGCTTATTCCACCCCAACGCTGGGGCTGTAGTTGCAGCAAATAAGGGTTAAAGCCAGTGGTAAGATCCCAGGTTCTTTGGTGCTTGGTTCCTTATGCAGAAGGAGAAAGTTCTGGCAGTCTTGCTTTGGTGCTGTCATCAGCATGTATTTGTTTCAAATTAATTAAAAGCGAAGATGAGATTCCCATACTCATTTAACTTCCTAATCTTTGTTCTCCAGGGACTGACTGTGGGGGGAAAAAACAGCTGGGGACCCAACGTGTCCTTTAGAAGGAGATGAAATGCAGTTAATCCTAGTTATATCAAAGGGAGCGGAAATGAAAAGTAAATTCCTATTTGCAAAGATGTTGTTTTTATTTTTTTTTTCACTGCTCTGTTTTTCCATACAAGAATTTTCTTGTCTGGGCAGGTTGGAAGATATTTGTAGTCCTGATTGTTTAAATATTAATCTGTACTTTAAGATTCATTTGTATGCGTGAAAAGAGAGAGACAAGTGCAGTGGAAACCCCACAAATGTACTCTCTATCCGCTGGATGGAGCATGCAGTAATGTTAGGCAAACCCAGAGATGTTATATGCTGTGACAGGACCACTCTATTATGGGTTTCAGAAGTACTAACCTGCAGTATTAGATGGATGTGTGGGGCCTGAGTTTACCTAAAATCCATTCATTGCTGTTCCTAACTGGGGAAAAAAAAATCCCCTCTTGAGCTGAAAACCTTTGCAGTAGAGATATCTGTGTGTAAGGAATGGTCTGTCCATAATGACAGAAAGCAGAGGTTGGGCTCCTGGGGTGCTGGCTCTGGGGAGGAAATATGCATTAGTTGACTTAACTGCAAGCAAAATGTGTGAGTTAGGCACTATGTAAATCTGAAGTAAAACACTGCTCTTTCCCTCTCCAAATAGCCTTCCACATAGCTGGGTATTTTTTTGAAGCAATTTTGCTCTCTGATGATTCAAGGAGGGAAGCTGCTGAAACAAAACAGAAGTGAATTGCAGAATAGTTAATATTGCAGAGCAGTAGAGGAGGCACGCATCGTCGCTAGATTTTGGGTCTCAGTTCTTGCTCGAGGCAGTTAACCCTCATCTAGCTGGGAGGAGAGCTGCGGCATCTATGGACTAGCTGTTCACTCATGCTCTGACACTGCATATGGAAGACATGTAACAAAACTGTAAATGATCTGGTGAGCGCATTTGAATAATATATAAATGAGAGAGGACAAATTATGTAGAGGAAGAACGGGTGCAATTTTTCACTACCTATTTTTCATCTTCCCTTTATTGGCATTTCTCAATGAGGCAAGAAAAAGCAAATCCTGGACCTTAGACTGGGGATGCTGTGGTAGCTGTTGTTTTGGGCACAGGGAACTGAACTAAGCATTGGGACTGGTGCTGCAGGAGGTGATGGAGATGCTCTGAAGTGCTGAGCAAGGAAGTTTTCATAGCACCTGCCCACAGTCTGCTCAGCTCCATCCCCCAGAAACCTTGCACTTCTACATGCAGTGCTGCGCAGTCCTTCTGGGTAGACGTGAATGGTGGAGGGAATGAGAGTTTTGTCAAGAGAACAATGAATTAATTAATGGCTCCAAAGCACATTACTGTATTAAATGATGACTGTATTAGAAATCACTTCTGAGCCGTGACTGAAGGTTGTATGGGTGTGCTGTGGACCTTGTATGTGTGCGCAGTTTTCATCATCTCTGGTGAACATCCTCGGCTGAAATGGAAATTCAGACCTTTAAAAGGAGTGAGCGCAGAAACCACACTCCTGAAGTGTTTGAAATAAACCCTGCAGCTCCTGCAAATCTGATCTGTGCATCTAAATGGGTTCTGGTGAAGCCTGGGGAGCTCTGGAGAAACCTTTCCAAATGGCTATGAGTCATATACCGCTTAATCATTTAGATTCTGATGGTTGTTTGTTTGTGAGTTCTCCTTCTTTTCTGTTAATTAAGTTGGCTTTTTTGGGGGAAAGGCAAGAGTTGGCTTTGCTGTGAGATGTGACTGGTCTGCAGCTGCTTGTTAAAACCAAGCTGTTCCTCCTTATGTGCGTATCGCTGAGAACTCACTTCCTGAGATGGAAGATCCGTTTAAGACAAGATGTCAAGAGGTGGAGGAATTCTGCAAGGGGGAGAGGAAAGCGAAAAGCAGAGAGAAAGCATACCCTAATTTTGGCTGGGAGATGGGTTTATGCATCTGTTTGAATGAGAGCATGAATTTGCTGATCAGACTCGCTGCACTACTTCAGCTGCATCATTCTCTGCTCATCTGTTGCGTGTTGCTGAGGGACCTGGGGAGGTGCACGTCTCCTTTCCAATGTTTGTGTTTTGTTCTGCCTCATTTATGATATTTTCTTTGGAAATAACTTTATTTCCACCATGTAGGCTTTTGCATTTGCCTGCTCTATTTAACAAACATTAATTTTACCCTCTGAGTCTTATGGAGAATCCCAGTCCACCTGAAATCTGAGGTAGCTTGAAAATTGTATTAATGAAGGAGGTTGCCTTGCTACTATCTGTGCAGCTAGAACTTCCAGGCAATTTCTTGATACCAGAACATATCAAGATGCCTGGTACTACTTTATTCAATTAAAGATCAATTCCTTTTGCAATGCAATAGGAGGTTTGAGAATACTCCCAAAATACACGAAGGAATAGATGATAGGATAGTTGAGATTGGAAAAGACCTCTAAGATCATCTAGCCTGACTACTGCTAATATTGCTCACTAAAACATGACCCCAAGTACTACATTTGCCCTCTCATTGAACACCCTCAAGGACAGAGTCCACCACCTCCCTGGGCAGCCTGTGCCAACGCCCCACCACTCTCTCTGAGAAGAAATTCATCCTAATATCCAATCTGACCCTCCCATGGTGCAAATTGAGGCCGTGAAGATCTTAGATCAAACTAAGGCCTAGTTTTCTGAGTGGGGTAAGCAGAACCGGGCATGTGCTGAAGAAAGGGAGGGCAAAGATATCTTTAAGGCTCGACAATTGGCTGGTGGTCTCCTTTAGGAAGCTGCTCCTGGAGGACTTGGGGGGGCATCAGACACACAGTAGCCATACTACAGTTAGGAGGAATCCTTGCACCTGCTTGGGGCTCTGTGGATGTCTTGCATCACGTCTCTTGATTTTCATCCCTTGTGACTAAGGTTTGCCACGTGAAGACTTTCATCTCTTGGGATGAAGCTGCCTGCGCTTCCTTCAGGGCCTTCTGTACCTTTTATCTTCGATTTGATTTCATCTCATTTTTCTAGCAGCCTTTGATTTCCCACGTGAATTAAAGTTCCAACTGTCATATTTCTGAGGGTTGGCATAAAAGGGGTTTAAAAGGGCTTATTCTGGAGCAGTGAGAAGCACACACATCCAGCGTTGAACAGCTCCCAGATGTGGCAACTTCATTTAATTGCTGAAATCAGAGATGTTAGGAATGGATTTTATCTGAAAGTCTGATCTCCTAAAGTAAAAGGCATAGGACAACATTTGCTCATCCCCTGGAGATGCTGCCAGAAGTCTGCCTCTGATTAGCAATGTTAATGGAGTATTAACATAAGCCACGCCAGCAAGGGAAACTGTAGAACACATTATCATCAGGAGAGCCAGCTGTGTATAGGCCTGTAAAGATGATGATGAATGTAGTTTGTGGCTTGGGGAGCTGGCTGCTGAACTGCTTCGTCCTCTAATCCAGAAGCAGTGGCGTGGGGTTGGACATGCCAGCTTGCTGTTCTTCGTGCTATTGTACTGAAGAGAGATGGAGCAGGGAAGTTGTAGAACAGATGTTACCTTCATAGGAAAAGGGAGATGGAGGAGGCTTCCCAGCTGAGTCAAGACATTTGCTTTCACAAGTTGAATGTTAGTTTTTTGTTCTATCTCCTAACTGTTCAGGATCTTTGGTAATCTTTGTGGAAGGTTGATTCATGGTCTAAATATTGTGATGGCTCTAAACATCGTAATAGATGCATTGTACTGTTATGTACAGTAGCTTTCCTTTTTTACCTTGACTCAGAGCCTGTGAATGGTGCAGTTTGAGAGAAGAGGCTCAGAGATATCGTAAAACTACTAATTTACTTTTTGTAGCCAAATATTGGTGATACGTGTCCTACAAATCTTCACACAGTGGCTTCACTACATCATAGAATCATCAGGTGGTTTCAGTTGAAAGGGACCTTAAAGATGGATTTCCAGCCCCCTGCCATGGGCAGGAACAACTTCAATTAGACCAGGTTGCCAAAACCCCTTCTGACCTGACCTTGAACAATTTTAGGGATGGGGCCTTCTCTACTCCATGCTGAACAAGCCCAGATCTCTTGTCCCCTATTTAGAAGAGAGGTGCCTTCTATGAGGATGGTGCATCCTCATGGATCATCTTTGTACATCTACAACCCTGGTGATCTCAGTGTTGCCAGATGACAGAATTTGTTTCTGTGAGTTTGTGCATGAAATCTGGAGCCTTCCAGCTGTTAAACTCAGTAACTCTGCTCCTTTGTTTATAAATGTGTTCTTTCTATTTTTGCCTTGTGAGGAGTAGCGAGCTGTAGATCAACAGTACACAGAGCTCTGGGGCAAGATGTTTGTGCTTCAATATGGCAGGACCAATGGGCACTTTGCAATTGAGAAAGATAGCACTAAACCGTATTGATACAAACTTGTTTTCATAGTTTCTTAATAGAGCTACACATTTCACCCATTGACCTTTTTGACATTTTCCTGGTTTCCCTGCTACAGGAGCACTTCAGCAGTAAAGTGCCACACTCTGCTGAACAAACTTGGCATCTCATCAAGCTGACTTATTTGGTGTGTATTTACACTTGTAGACTTCAGTACTCTCCTGGCAATTGAGCTTCCTTCCTGTCTACATAAATATGAATGCATTATTAGCTTTGTTTAGCTGTTGTTCTGCATCTGCATGCTTTCCTTTCCAAAGCTGCTAAAGAGAGTTGCAGGTGTTAATCTAGATCTGTGCCCAAAGCATCATGAACTCTCTCCCCCACCTGCCAGCTCTGATGATGAGCAGTACTCTTGACCTCCTGCCTAAAACAAGCAAAAAAACCTCACTGTGTGATGTTTTTTGCTTTTTTTTTTTTCTTCTTCTTTTTCCTTTGAGGAGCCCGTGACTTCTGGTAGAATTGCAGCCTTTCTGTTTGTGTATTTGTTCATGGTTAGAATAAAACCTCTTTCCCACTGCAGGTAGTGCATTTCGATGTTGATCAGGCTTTGCTGGGTGTAGGCAATGGCTTCCAAAATGCCTCCTAGGAAAATGGTGGGTGGTGGTGTGGATGATGGTAAATGGTAAAAGGGCAGTGGTTGGAGCCACTTCGTTTTGCTCTGGATGTTGTCTGTTCCTGATCCAGGCACTGCCAAGCACTGACAGCAGCTGGCTTTGGTGCAGCAATTGAGGTAGACTCCAGAGAACCTGGAATCAAGAGAGCTGCAGGAAAGGTGGCTTTCACCACACATCCAGCCTGTCATGGGCAAAACTACTGTGGGTGGCTATCACTTGGATAGGCTATTCTAGATCTGCTTGCAAGCTTTTTGCAGTTTTCCTGCAGAGGAAATGTTTTCCTGCACATTCCTTGGAATTAATTTCTACTTTGAATCTTAGAACTATGCTTGAACTAAAGCATTTCTGCTTGAAAATAAACACAGGCACAAATCTCGCTTTACCAAGCTGGGACTTGGCTCTATAGCAGATAGAGAAGCTGCTGGAATAAGGTTAGATTTGTTTCACTCCTGGGCGGGGGCTGACAGGAAAGGTTTCATGAAATGGAAGGGAGTCAAAGAAAGAAAGTGAAACCAAGCAGTCAATTTGCTAGCTGCAATCTTTGATCTGTGGCTGTCTGCAAACAGAATTGGAGCTCTGTGATTAGATGTACGTGCTCATTATGTGTTGTACTCTCCAAGCAGGCATTGTACATACAGCACAATGTATTCTGCTTCCTTCTGCCCAAATATCTTTTTTCATCTATATTGCATTAAGACCTTGAGGCCTATCATCGGGGAGAGAAAAAATACAATTTTCTTATTGTACAATGCATTTCATTCCCAGCTGCTGTATTAAATTTATTCCTATTTGAAGTGGTGTCTGCAAGTATAAATCATTTAAGTTTATATGTTTTTGTTGCTGTGGCAACTGTTTGACTAATTGAATTCCAAAGTGTCTCTCTCTATTTCAAAGCCATGATAAAGGGCACACGTATTCTTAGTAGCAGAAGTCTGAAGCCAGAGGCGGGGGACAGGCAGCCCTGTCAAAGTGACACTTCCTCAGCCTCCCGTGCATGGGGTTACCCATGGCACTGTTGGCAATTAGCTGGGGAGCAGGGGTTGGGGGGGAGTCATAGCAACCTGTAAGCTCCCCCTGTGACTGCAATATTCAGAAATGGCTGTTAAGGCATGGAGCAGGATGGAGGAGGCACGGAAAGCCAGTGGTGGAGGCACTAGGCAGGTCTGTTTTTCCCTCTCTGTTGCAATGTTCCCATTAATTCACTGCAGACCTGAAGTGTTGGAGTACTTCATGGTTGTAAACACGCTCAAGTTGTAATAAGCCCATCTTCTTTCCGTGGGGGCCTTTTATGAGCTCCTGAGGCTCGTCTGCTAGCTGGGATCACACGCGTGTTTCCCAAGGTATTTCTTGCCCCATCAGTTTTTAGGAGGAAGACACTGCTGTGGCAGGGGACTGGGGAATACCGGGCTGCCCCAAATTTCCCCTGTGGGATCTGCAAGATAAATTCTACCCTGCTCTGTAAGAATGCGTTCTGGCTTGCATGCTAGAGGTAAGTGTAGACTGAGCCAGGAAGACTGGAACACTAAATCCTGACTCTGTAAGGGAATTTGTCATGGGAGGATGGAAGGAGCAATTCCTTTGCAGGCAGAAATTTCCAGGCAGGAACGAACCTGTCTCTGCTATTCCCAGCTTGTTCTGGCCTCCTGTCTTAGCCTAGAGAGAGCTCATTTTTTGTGTTAATTATGTAGGTGTTTATTACGGCCACAAAATGTTAATAGACAGCCTAATGGAAATCATGCTGGCTAATGAGAAGCTCCTGAATACCCGCTGCTTTTCTCTGGGAATAACGGCAGCCACAATTCAGCAGGAAATAATTTCCCCTGCTCCTGCCCTGTGCTTGTACCTTATGATTGCATCGTGCCGTTAACCTTTCATCTGGAGCTCTGCAACCCGGGGGAAGGCCGGGACCTCTCTCTTCCATCTGCCCGGAGGGGACAGAGGGGTCTGCTTCCCTCTCCTGCTTTCTAAAGGATAATCTGTGAAGGGTTTTATGGAGCTTGAAAAGGTTACTGTGTATGCCTGAGCCGATTGACAGTGGCTGTGGCAGGAATGAAGTGCAGGGAGCCTCGAGCAGAACCCGTCCTTTCTTTGCCTCCCTGCCCATAGGGGATGCTGTCTGATCCAGGGCATGTGCTGCTGTGACAGCCCAGTTGTGGGCAGCCTCAGCTGCTGTTTTACTTTGGTGTGGTTTTATTCCCAGCTCCATTAGATGCTCCGCCAGCTGCTGCACACTCATGTAACCACCTCATCCAGGATAGGCAAAGACAAATAGCAGGGACCTCTAATGTGCACTGAGAGGGGGCATTTTATGGGGGGATTCCTAGGGAACTTGGTCACATAAAAGAGGTTTTTTGTTTTCTTTTACTGTATTTTTAATGAATTTCAAAGGGTCTCTATTGCATAAATGCCTTAAATCAATAGCAAAAGGGAACCTTGTCCATCAAGCTGCCAGGCCACAGCTAATGAGGTTAAAATGCAAACTGTCAGCCTCTGGTTTGTTATGCTGATGTAGAGAAGAGAAAGCTGTTTAATGAGGGGTGAGGTTGTGGGTCTTAGAAAGCAGCAGGAATAAATAGCTAGTGCAGCATTCATGGGGAGAGGAGCGAGCTAAATCTGGGCTCTTAATGAATGAGAGCAGGAGCAGGCAGAGGAGTGGTGGGCAGGAGTAGCAGGGTGTATGTGTGCTGGGTTTGGAGAAGGGTTGCACTGGGAGAAGGTATCTGTGTGGTGGATTGGGCATGAGACGTGTATTCGTGTAGAGAGAAGGTGTCTGTGCTCAAAGGAAGGGTGCCTTGGGGACAGCAGAAGGGTGGATGAGAATCTGTGTGTGTCCTGAGCTGGTGATATCCTTACTGGATTAGTAGGGATGTGTATGTATGTATGTGCACACCTGCAGGCTCGACATGGCTGCCAAGGGTCTTTGCACAGGTGTTGTACAATGGCAGATTACAGAAGCTGAAGGGAAGGAAGATTTGGGTGCTGCCTTGTACAAAGGAGGGGTGGACAGGGTGGACGGGTGGTGTCAATGGAGGTATTCAAAAACAGTGGAGATGTGGCTCTGAGGGACATAGTGGGCATGGTGGGGATGGGTTGATGGTTGGAGCTGATGATCATCGTGGTCTTTTCTAACCTTAGTGATTATATGATGCTGATGAATGGAAGGTGGGCTTAACTGTGACCAATAGCACACAGGCAGATACACTTGTGTGCTTCCTTCCAGCATGCACTACTCTGATTTCTGCAGGGGACCAAAGATCTCTTCTAGCAAAAACAACAACAACAAAAAAGCCCAAATTCAGGAGGCAGAGTCCACTGAAGATGCTGGAAAGCTGCATAGCTGAAACTGTGAATGAAAGAGAAGACTGTTTACCAGGCAATAGGGAAACTCCCAGGTGAGACCACGTTTCATAATTTTTCCCTTGTGGGCAGAAATTTTATGCTTCTGTCTTTTCCTGCCAAAATCAAAAGATACAGGGTGGTCTCACTGCTGTTGAAAAAGCCAAATCCTTCCCTCATAGGCTGTTTTAGTGAACAGTTGTGAAAATACCAGATTTCATTGTGAAGGTGGGATTTCTCAAGAGTGAGAAGCTGCAAATGAGGCAAGTTGCGGGGTCCATATGGAGTTGCTGGTAGATAAACCAATAGCAGGCTCTTGGAAATGTTTCAGAAGAGGCTTTGGGGGTATGACAGAAAAGCAGCTCAAAAGGCTGGTTCTTGATTAATACATAAAGCTGTAAAAATATCATCTGAGTGTCTTCTGTTACCTGGACACAGGTACCCAAATCCTGTCAAATGATTTCTCTGGCATCCATTCTCCCTGCCTTGAATATAGCAGGTTGTGCAGATTATTTTATGATCAATAAATATCGAGGCAGACACTGTAAAATTCCAATCAGAAAAATTTACAACATTAATGCAGATATTGTATAGCAGGATATAAATAAATAGAAATTGTCAGTCAAATTCTTGGCAGCTGGAGTGTGGTGTCGTTTGCAGTAAATTAAACGTTACTTCACAAATCACCTTTATGGCTTTGCCCTGTAAGTGTAGCTGTGCAAAGGCTTTTTTTTCAGCTTGCAGTGGTGAAATATCCTCTGGTCTTGGTGCTTTCTCCATGAAACCAATGTCAAGAGTCACGGTGACAAGGGTGAATTTTGCTATGTTCTTTAATCTTGTTCCTTGCCCCAAGGTTTATGTGGGGTATTGAGTTCAGGTGCTGAGCTCTCCAGGCAACAGCAAACCAACAACACAACAGGGCAGCTACTGACTCCTTTTTAAGTCACAGAGAAATTTCTGCACAGTGAGGAGTTGCTTAATCCAGGGCTGTGGACACCATTGCCAGGGGAAAAGCAGCACGGGCTCTGTCATCTCTACTGGGCTGGAAGTGAGCTGGGGTTGTTGAAGGCTGCGCCTGGGAGTTGGTGGGAAGAGTGAATAAGGTCATTTAAAGTACTTGAGGCAACATTTCACCTATAGATTACTATATTTTGTTATAGCTGTCATACTTGTTGACCAGGTCTAAAGCATGGTGTGGATGTGCCTCTGCTGTTGGGATGGTTGGAAAATGCAGCAGCGTAGGTTTTTATAAATTAAAGCAGAATATCCGACGTAGAACAGAAAGCAGGACCGGCTAGTAAGTAGTTTTGTACTTTATTTGAGAAGAGAGAGCTACATAAACTATGTCAGTAGGGTACAGGTCTACACACAGTTTCATCGATCAGTAAGTGGAGTTGTTAACGTAACACTGAGGAGATATGATACTTTGAAGAAGACATAGACGCGTGACCAAGGAATATTTACAGCTCTAACATACAATATATTCATATTTGAGAGAGAGAGAGATTCTTATGCATCTGTATGCACAGATACCCCTGTGTACACATGGTGCACGCACACATGTAAATAGGTATAAAAGGCTTTAAAAAAAAATTACATAAGAAATGAGTCTGCTTTTCATTTGCAGCAACTGACTATTTTGAACGTGGAAATGGTTCCAGTTGGTGGGAAATCTGTTCTCCAGCGCTCATTGGGTGAACCTGATGCACATCTCTGGAAGGATGAAATGAAAGGGAGGGCCAGTAGTACTAGAGGGAGAAGAGGGCATGTGGCTTCAGAAGCTGGGGTGGTAACGTAGAGATGAAAAAAATGACCTTTGGTGATGCCATAAAATCATTGTTTATACTAAACATAACATATTAACGCAGTTTTAAAAAAATAATTTTCTGTTTCATTTCAAGGCTGGGGAGAGGATTAGGGACAAGGAAGGGCAGGAAGGAAGGGAAGGTCTGGGAGAGAGTCAATACCCTCAGCACTTCAAAAGGTCCCTTGACCTCATTGCAAATCTTGAATTTAAGAAGTCTTTAAGTTTGACTAGCGCTGTATCAGTCATCCCCTTCCATGGTGGCAGTGTGCTTAATGCATACAACGTGGCAGGTAGAAGAGAAGCAGGGACCCTACAGTGGCCAATACGCAGATCAGGCTACTTCATTTGCTTTGTGGGGGTGGGTTGGGCAGGCAGAGATAGCAGCCGTGATGCTCTTGCTGGGCTCTTTCTATAGGGATATCCTGAATTGTTCGCAGCTGGGGAGAAGAGTGAGGTTTTGGAAAAAGGGGAGAGTGCAGCATGGAAAAGGTTGAGAACCAGCAAATTCGGTTGCAAAAGAGCAAATAGAAATTAAAAGGCGCAAAGGAAACCCCAAACTAAGCAAACGCATGGACTAGTGCATGGGGTTAAAAATAATTCAGTATGCATCACCAGAGGATTTGTTTTCTGCTCATGCAGACTTTCACTAATATTAACAGAGATTAAAACAAGCTGGTTTAAATAATAGTAACAACACAATCTCTATCAAAATGTCTTTCCTCTGAGATCTACCCTCATCCACCTCTCCTAGCCCCACTTCTGCCAGAGTGAAAAGTGGATCAGAACGTTGTGGGGGGCATGCCTGCCTGTGAGGCTGAAGCATTCAGCTGAGTATAGGAGCAATGCCCTGACTGTAATGTTCTGAGGATGGTGTTTCTCCTTGTAAAGAGAGTGCCAGCATGGGCAACCACAGTGGTTTCTCTGCCTCAGTCATCATATAGACTCGCAAACCACTGCTGGATGACAACACTGCAACCAAACACAGCTGTCACACAGAAATCACAGGAGGCACATTGAAGACCCTGAAATCTATTTCAGAACATGGCTTGAAGACCCCGTACAATCTTTGCCCAGGAAGGTGGTGTGCATTCTTAACCTTGGGCAACTTTGCCTCCTTCCTGTCTGACACAGAAGGGACAGAGGGAGCTCTAGTCCTTGCTGAAGGCTGAATCAGTGTCAGTTGGCCTGTTCAAAAATTTGTATTGAAATAACACTTGTCAAGTAGCACTTTGTTAAGACAAGGTGGGCATGGGAGAGGTTATTCAGTGTATTTATTTATTTTTGTTCAGCTGTAAGCCCATCTAGACAGAGCTCTCATGCAAGAAATTGCCTCCCAGTTTAACTGAAAATTTAAAGGACACTTACTGTTGTTCTTTCTTTAAAAAAAAATAGAAGAAGAAAAGGCAATTTGCTTTCACCCAGGGAACTGGCAGAGTGTGGGAGCTGAGCAGAGGCTGTAAGGGGCGCAAAGACAAGGCAGCCTGTTTATGCTGGAAACAGAGCTGTCAGAGGAATAAACACAGTGAAAATGATAGTGCTTGCAGAGAAGAAGGCCCTGAGAGAAGCCTGGCAAGGTTTCTCCACGTCTTCAGGAACCGTGCAGGTGAACATGCATCACTTTGTAGTAACTGCTTCTTCACAGTCATCCCTGATCAGGATTGCCTTCTGCCTCACATCTGATCACATCCGACTTGCACTACCCTCGTGATGTCTGACCTCTCACAGTTGAATCCCAGACCATTTCCTTCCTCTCCCTGCATTCCAGCAGACTTCCTTGCTCCCTTCCTTCACCTCCATTAATTCTCTGAGCTCATTATTATGTCATCTTTTGCAGTCCACTGCAAGTGCACACCCCCTGACTTCTGGATGGACATAAGCATCAGAAATATGACCACAATTCCTTGTTCTCAATATTGTTACTCACAAGTTCTCAGGCCCTGTGTCTCAAGCATGTTTCAGGCTGGTCCTGTAGTCATGACTGCCAGTCACTGCAGGGGAGGATGTAGAGAAAGGAGTACAGAGAGAACTGCTTACAGAAAGATGTATATGTTAGGGAGTAATACCCCACCTTTCTTGATCAGTGTATGGACCTTCATGCCCCTTTAAAAGAGATTCTCATGAAGAGGACAAAGTTTAGGAGATGTTCAGCCCTAAATTTAAGTCATATCCTCTACAATATCATCTGGAAAACACAGATGAAATTCCCAGAATGCCAGCTGAAAAATCTGAATACTGAAGGTTTTTTTTTGTTTTTTTTTTTTAAAGATGCAAGATATAACTGCATCTCCATCCGGAGCTTTGTCTATTGATGCTTGCTCTTTTTGTAGTTTGTTTTTGACTCTTTTCTGACAGTTCTACATTACATAGTAACGCGACTTTGTTACAGATTGATCTTGAGATGAGTTCCAGGGTCTACAGTATTTTTTTATGCCCCTTGCTTTGAATTTTCCAATAAATTTGTCTCCTTGTGCTTTACAAACAGCAAATTTAGCTGATAGGCAAAGAAAAAAAAAATAAATAAATAAAAAAAAAATAAAAAAAAAATCACACGATTCAGTCTTTAAAATAAATGCTCAATTTCTGAACTTGTAACACAACAGTCACTCTCTGTATACCAGGCTGTCCCAATAGCCTAGAAGATAACGTTTCACACTCTAAGTAAGAGACTTAAACGTGGTGGTGGAAAAATAATGTGGGGAAAAAAAATGTGTTAGAGGGTTTAACTCTGGGAATGACTGTTGTCTTAGATTAATTGTTAGATATCAGCCAAGGATTTTGGGCCTGGCAATGAAAGCAAGCACAGCCGGTGGGGCCGCTGTCCGCGGTGCTGATCCGCAGGGAAGCTGCTCCAGCACTTGGTCAGACATGGAAACCCCCCCTCCCTTAATAACGGTTGTTTTTGTTATTCTTGAGGACTGAAGTAGTTTGCTGTTGTTGTGAATCATACTTGAACCTCAAACAGGGGCTTAAGAAAAAAGAAAATGCAACAAACGTTTCTCACTGAAAAGACACTGGGCTACCCAGCTGTTAGATCATCCTATAGGGTTTGATCTCTCTTTCCCTTTCCCAGACATGACTTTTACATTAATTTCAGATTTCTTGAAAGCTATAAGACAAGATTTGACTTATATTAGCAGAAAGAGACAAAGGACATTAAAAGTGAGGGAAAATTTGTAAGAAAGAGGTTTGCTCTGGTCTTGCTGGCCAATTTTCTTTGCTGACAGGATTCTGTTTATTTTTCTGATTATTATCATTATTATTATTTTTACAAGAGTGGATTTTTCATATTATAAACCATCTTACCTCTTTTTATATACAGTGTTGAGGGCTTCCCCCCCCCCATCCCCTTTTAGAATTTTCCTTCTCTCCTGCTGTTCTCTTCCTAACATCTCAGTGATCTTCAGTATCCACAGCTTTCACTGACTTCAGACAAAGTTATGGGTGTTCAAGCCCTTCAGAGTTTAGCTTGCTGTTGCACAAGAACATTTAGTTACACAGGAACAACAATTCAGTCCCTTGACAATTATTTCTATTGTCTCAATCTAGGTGCATGAGAATGAGGCTAGAGTCAAACAGATCCCAGTTAGAATCAATCCTCACTATCTCTCCAGCAATCAGAACAACCTGCTGGGGGCTGAGTAACGGCTGAATTCTTGGTGAGAGAAATTACAGGCATAAAAACAAAATCAAATAGACTTCTTGTGCTCATTCAACATTTTAAGGCATATTTATAGGTACTGCTGTATGTCATCTTAAATATTTCAGTTTAAAAAGAAACTGCACTACTTTTCCTGTCTTGACACTTTCACCATCTTTACGCCTTTGAAAAAGGAGCAGAAGAATGCTGAATTAAATGCCCATTCAGACTATACTGCCTCTTCTTTGGGCTGTTTGAATGCTCCAGAGATAGATCTGTGGAGATAAGAAGATCTGGAGGCCTTCTGAAGGCCGTCAAAACAAGAATATGAACATGAAAGCTGGACAGAAGCTGCTAATGGAAAGCTGAGAGCTTTTTGTTTTACGAAGCAAGGGAGGGCTTAGCAGGTGATCAGATAACCTTGAAGTCCTGCTCCTAGTTGAGTGTCTTCCTTAAATTCCTTCATCGCATCCTTCTCAACTTCCTCCCAAATCTTGTCATCACTGCAAGGATGAAAGCTCAAGAGAAATCTTACCAATGATGAAAGTTACTGCAAAGGAGAGAGAATTCCACCCTATTCTGCTTTTACTTTCAAGACAGAGATGCTTTAATTCTCATGCTAGGTAAGCTGGTGGGAAACCACGCAAACCGCATGTTTGAGCTCCCTGGTGAGTGCATCAAAGCAGAAACAAGTTAACAGGACAGACTGACAGACAAGTTTTCTCTCTAGCCTGTCAAAATTCTTTGAAAAGGTAAGGAACAAAAAACTAGTGCAGAAATTAGGAGGATGCTTTTTTCTCACTTTAAGAGAGAATATTCTTCCAAAAAGATCATAGAAATATTGAACAATAGATCAGCATTTGTTATAGACAGCTGACATAGAAGGTATATGGCTACTAAAGCCTGTGCTCTTTAATAATCTGGAAGAAAAAGCACTTAACAGATAATAGTGTTTGCCTTGGGAACAGCAGTTAGGGAGCCTCAAGTGAGGAGGACTTTAGGAACCAAACTAAATCAGCAAGCTCACCATTGTTCAAGGACACAGAGGAGCTAGAACTCCACTGTCACATGCCTGAGACTCAAGTACTGTGTAATCTGTGTGGTATAGACATCTAGGCACCATTGTGGACAGCAGATGGCTGCTGAATGGTGACAGCAGATGACTATGATTCTGGGCAGAGCGAAACCATAAGGCCTCAAATCACAATCACTAAAGTCAATTCTTGAGATGAAATCAATCCAGCCACTGGAGCAAAAGGGTGTCACACAGCAATGCAGAAAAACAACTTAGTACCAGGCATCTGAAGGCTCTTAAAAAGCTCCACCCTCCCATTTTCCCACACCCTTCCCCTTCCCACCCCCCCCAGCCACACACATATTTCCACATAAAGAAAAAAAAATAAAAAAATAAAAAATTGAGGTTATGCATTTCCTGAAATATGGTTGGCTGAATAAATACACTTACAGAGAACTCTTTGTAAAGCAATAGCAGAATGAATAAGAGTGCATCACTATCATGGGAAATAAAAGGAAAAGTAACCCAACTGCAATTCAACCAGAATCATTCCAAACCCCAAAGGTTGGCCTCTTTTTTTTTTTTTTTTTTTTTTTTTTTTTCTTTAATGTGTCTGACATTTTATGGCATCAATAATGCAAACAAAGAGGAAATCATATTTGCAGAACACTAATGCACGGATGTCTAAAGCGAAATACAATACTGATTACTTTTTAAATGAAGCCACCACGTTTTGATGTGCTGCAGTGGTTAAATTGGTCCATCAAATTCCTTCCTCAGTCCAAAGCAACAGCTTGACCTTCTCTATAACCTTGGATAGCCTTTTCAGCTGTACTCTGATTGGGAACAGTAAATGTTAGTCTGAAGAAGTCTTCCTGATGGGACTGATTTCAGAAATGCCAGGGGCACACAACTCCACTTGAAGATGAGGTGAACTACAGGCATGTCACCTCTTCATAGGTGACCCAAAGACTCTGACAAACACATAAAAAAAAACTACTGGTGAAAGGATGGGTGTGCTCTAGAACTACTAGTGAGATTGTGCCCTTAGGGTTAGTGACTCATCTATTCTGCACCTGATAGCCTGTGTCTTGCCTAGAACTTTCTGCATAAGACTGTAGAGCAATATCAGAGTTTGAAAATGAGGAGATGAAGGAGAAGGTGCAGCTATAACAAATAACTCCCTTACCTTCCTCTTCCAATTTTTTAAGATGTTAGTGGTTTGTTTTTCCATGAAGAAGTAGATCTCAGAGGTGTATCTTGTCTACCACAGAAAGGATTGTCTCTACAAGTAAAAGTAGAAAGAAGCTGTGATGCTCCTGCCTGGGAACTCTCGCTGCTTGGCCTGATCTCATACTAAAGGACAACAGAGCTTGGTTCTGGCCTAAACTTCCATCTTAACAGCACGAGCACTGAGTTCAGGAGTCAGGAGATTTCTTTTGCCACATCCTCTGATTTGCACTGTTCACTTTTTAAATTCATACAGTTCTGGTTTGGTAGGCAGAGCCAATAGTGCACCTGTGGGCCAGTGAGTAGGGTTGGATGCCATGGTCTCTTGACAGCTGGGAGTTTATCTGCCATTCGGGTCTGATCACTGCACTGCAGGGATTGCATGTTTTGGAGTTAATCAGTGCAAGCAGCTAATTGCCACTAGTTAACTAGCGCTTTTTAATTTGATCTGTGTTGTTGGGTGGATGTGTGAAGGGAGCTGTTTGACACTGACAAAAAAAGAAGTCAGCTTTGTGATGTAAGCCTCTTTTGGGAATTAAAAAAAAAAAAAAAAAAAAAAAAAAGTACTGTCTGGAACTACTGTCACTGTGGCAGGGTAGGAAATCAGTTTCAGCAGAAATGGCCTGGATGAGGTTAGAGTCACGCTCTGCTGGGGTCAAAAATGATAGTGGCTGCCCCCCAACCCTTTCTCTTGTGCAGAAGGGTGGGACACTGTGGGCTTCAGCTGGGATTTACAGGAGATACCCCCCATGCATTACAATGAGCTTTGCTGTAAAATTCACTGCACAGAGGTTAATCTAGATGTCAACATTGCCTGACAGCAGTGAAATTACTCCGGGGCAGTGCTCCTTCTGAAGTCTTAATATAACAGTCAATTCCATCCTGCCTGCAGGAAATGAAAGTTTTCTGCTTTGTGTGCGGAATCATTCGGCGCCAATTTTCTCACTGTTTGAAGTCCAGACTGTTTGTGGTCTCGGGATTCACCTCACATTAAGACTTTCGCTTCATTTAAAAACTGCTAGTCAAGTCCTGAGAACTGCAAGGACAGGAGCTGCATAGGGAGAAAGAGAAGAGGGCAGGGGAGAAGTCTTATCTTGCCTACCACTTCGAAATCAAACAGCTTCACCAGCCCTCTGTACTCAAAAGGGAGTGAATGCAGCAACTCAGCTATCTAAATATCAAGCAATATAGATTGTTAAGGTTGGAAACCAGCCGAGAGGGAGAGAAAGCGTGCAAAAAACCATATATATCTGGACCTCCCAGAGCTATGATTTTCTTTAGAGGTATTTCAGTCCTCCCCTGCTGGGACCTTGTCCTAAGAAAGCAGTAGTTCTGCAGTTAAACACCCCGACTGAACAACTGCTCAAGTTTTTAGCTGTAGGATCAGTCACTTGTGCAGGGCAGGAGATGGGTTCCCACAGAGGATTCCTGATGATGCGAGGAAGTTAGAGATGTTGTGCCTCCTTTGTCCATGGAGATATGCTAATATTGTGGGGTTACCAGAAGAAAGAGGAGACACTGCTCATTCCTTCCATGTGAAAAGACCTCTCAGATTAGGTTTGCGAGAAATTAAAGACATTGAGATGAAAGCAACTTATCAGCTCGGTTAGTTCAGCCCCTGAAAAAGGGGAAGGAAAAAAAAAAAAAATGAAATAAAGAAGCAGTAAGATTGTTTTCTTTTCTTCCTCTTTGGTCTCTTATCCCTTTTCTTGGTTCAGTTTTTCAGAGTTGCAAGCAATGGGATTCCTATCGCTCCTCTCAGGGAGCTGTTTCACTGCTCAGTAGTGTACTGGGAGGAAATAAGAAACATAGAGAAGAGACTGAATGCTCCCGCTTTCCTCTTGCAACAGAAACTGACAGCCTCTGTGTCACTCGTGACACTGCCAGTCTGAATGAATGTTTGAAGACTCCTACGTTCACCAGGCTTGAGATTCCCACATGCAGAGTGAATGGCAAAGGAAATACAGGAGACATTCCCATTTTGGGGGACTTCACAGCTGCTTAAATAAGCCTTAAATGTTACTGATGCAACAGTCTAGGAACCTTAAAGTTCATCAAGTTTGACCATTTGTGGAAAGCACAGTCTGGAGTTCTCTATTTTTGATACTCCTTTGGAGACTAGCTGCATTATATGTTACAGTTCCAAGGCCATATACTTTTCCACCAGAAAGCCACTGCATTAGAATAGGGAGCAACCCTTTCTGGGATTTGCTGAAGTATGCTTGTGCCTATCATAGAGGAGCCCTGTTGGTGTACTTAGCTTCTGGCTATTAAAGGAGCCATTGTAGCATAGCATCACAGCCAGCAGCCCATTTATGCTTCTTGTTTATGCTCACCACTGCTTTACAACAAGAGAACACACCTACAGCTGTTACAGAAGCACACGGTGTGAGCAATGGCTTTACTAGCTTAGCTGATTCCTGGCTGGATCATAGAATAGAATTGGGAAGAGACCCATGAAGGCCATCTGGTTCAGCTCCCCTGCACTGAACAGGGACACCTACAGCCCATCAGGTGCTCAGATCCCTGTCCAGCCTGACTTGCAGTGTCTCTGGGGATGGGGCACCCACCACGTCTCTGAGCAACCTGTGCCTCACCATCTTCATTGTAAAACAAACAAACAAACAACCCACAAGCAAACAAACAAAAAAAAACAAACCATTTTCCTTATAGCCAACTGAAATCTCTTCTCTTTTAGTTTGAAACAGTTTCTCCTTGTCCTCTCAACAGATAGGCATAATTCACCAAACACTTAGCTATTTGCTTTGCCTTTTGTAAGGCAAAGCTATAACATGATGGAAAATACAGCATTAATAGCAAGACAGCACAATTTTAGGCTATAGCAAATGAGAACAAGCCCAAATGTAGCAGCTGTAGGCACAGAAACAAAATAAAAAATAAAAAATAAAAAATAACCCGCTTACCTTTGGAAGACTTTCAGTGGGCAGGGATCTCCAGTGAGATACCCTTACCCCCACTGCCAACCCTGAAATGAGGTTGGGGAAGGGGTGGATCCTGCCTCCACCCCTTCTGGTCACTCAGCTGCATTGCATTGCATTACATGCACCTGAGCTCTCCTGGGTTGGCCCTGCCTTCCCACCAGGTGCTCAATCACTGCTTCAGGCCATGACTTAGCATTTCTGCTACACCTTTGTCTCCCCAGGTTGAACACACAGTGGGGCAAAGGATGTAGACATTCTATAGGGGAAAAATGGAGCCCAATTCAATAAAACTTTTTAAAATCATACTGCTAAACAGATCACTGTTTCCATGCAGATTTGCACATGAATGTCTGATGATCAGGTGTTCAGAACTACTTATGGCTTTGTAGGCTTGCAGTGACCCAGGTCTGCATTCTTTGAACCATAGCTGGAATTCAGAGAACCTCACACACTTGATTTCTAGGAATAGCCTTTCACATGAAAGAAACCAGCTCATGTATTACCATGTTCCAGTCTATGGCCTCAAAAAATAACTTCTTAATGCTGTTTTACAGTTGTATTTAGGTACCAGAAAAAGAAAATAATCACGAACAAGCGTAAACCTTGGCTGTTTTGTTTTCTGCGTGGGTAAATGGTCCCTTGCTTTTATTGGTTTCTCTCTCCTTTTTTAACCAGTACTGCCCTGTGTTACAGCTAGCTTTTTGTGGTGCTCTAGCATGTTGCTGTTTTCCTTTGCTTTTCTCTGCTTGTAAACCACTGTGCTACTTAAAATTCTATGCCACACTCCCGAAACCAGTCTCAATTTCCCAGCCCAAGATACTCGCCTTCGACAACCAGCCCTTCCCTTCCCTTGGCTTTTTTATTTCCCCACATATTTTCTCACCTTGTTCCACCCACTCCTGGGGACAAGCAGACAGCTCAAAGCTAATGATGTCTCTCAACAAGCAGCCTCTCTGAAGGCATTCCACATTTTTTGTGTTTGTCTTGCAGCACATGTTCTCAGAATCACCTGTCTGCAATTCAGCACCCCGTGGACACAGGCGCAGGCTTGAGATGAGGCAGTGCAGGCTCTTTTCTGACCCCACAGTGTATGCATCAGGGGACATTTAGAGGACCAAATGGTAAGTTTTGAGGGAGACAGCATGGGCTTCTAGTCTGGCAGATCGTTGCATGTCTTCCCTTAGCTATGCTTTAGCTTTTGTCTCTCAACCTGATAGATTATGGTGGAAGGAAAACTGTTTGGAAGAAACGAGACAGGTCACAGATGAGCCCCTAAGACTGGAGACACATTCACTGCCCACTGTTTGCAGCCCTGGCATGAGATTGCCATCTGTACCATATAGCACCTTAACCACCAAGAAGGCATTGTGTCAGTGACACCCATAGATGACAGAGTTGGTGCTTGAAAGCAGGATGCTGCTGGGCTGGGGAAGACTCCGTGGCCCCTTCTTAGCAGTGCCCAAACAAACACTGCTCCCATCTCCTTTTCAACAACCCCCTCCAGAAAGTTGCTGGTAATAAGGTCTGGTTTGCCCTAGACCTGGGTAAGACCTGTATGTGTTGCCAGCTCTCCCCTCGTGGCAGACAAGGTTGTAGGAAGTATGTCTCTTCAAAATGGAGACTGTGAACTCATTTCTCTTTGCCTCCACATACTTCCCACACTTAGATTTGTGGCATTCAGTGAGGGTTTCCCTCCAAACCTGCTCTTCTTCCTCCCTCCTCTTGCAGTGGAGCAGTGGCAGAGCCCCCACAGGAGCCCCTCTTCCTGCAGGAAAGGTACTGTCATCCATGCTGATTAGCAGCTCCACTTTTGCTCCAAGGAAAGTCCTTCTTGAAATGAGGTCTCAAGGTTCACCAGGAACTCAGCACGGACACTTTCCCTCTTCCCATCCAAAATTGTCAGACCAAAAAGGGATGCAGCAGTTTCAGTCATGTCTCCAAAACAAAACTGAGCCTTCCCTCCCTCCCCACCAATAAACCTCCATCCAGCAGCACCAGCCCACTGGGCATAACGCAGCAGCTGCTGGGAGCCAGCTCTGCAGCACTTCTTATTCTACTCTTCTAAGCAATTGTTCCCGATGAGCTCTGACAAAAAGACCTTCTGTCAAAGCAGTCATTGCACTTGGTGGGGCTAATGGTAAAGCAGTCAGACAGCCTGAACCTTGGTCTCAGCCATTTCACATCTTCTGGTGGCCCATCTCCTTGCCTCTCATTGACCATTTATTCCTAACCACGTTGCACCAAATCCAGGTGTGATGCTCGGCTCCTGAGCTCACCTCAATGTCAGGAGAGTACAAAGAGCTGGCAAAGGAACGTGTAGTGGTGTTGGAGGACACAAGGAGGAAAGGAGGATGGAAAGGAGAATATAGCTGTTGTGCAGAATAGTTATAAGGGAATAAGCATTGACTATGGAAACACGGAGACTGTAGGTAATCTGCCTGTGTAAAGGCCAGAGAAATTGGCTGAAAGAGAAATGAGTAAGAGCAAGAGGGGAGTGTGGACAAAACAGTGGTTTTGCACAATCTGGCACTGTGCCTGAGAGCCACAAGAGCAAGAGACCATTTGGGGTGTGGGGTAGGCAGCCCCAGAGAAGAGTTTTCTTTTGGAGGCACTGGGCTAGTACCACCATCACGTATTTTTCCCTGGATAGTCTCCAGTCCTTTTAGCCAAAGCAGCCTACACACAAAAAGAGCCATTTCAGATCTGGCAACTTTTCGACTAATCTTTCTCACTTCAAAGATGAACCTAAGTTGTAGATGAGGAAAACTAGATATCCTCTCCCAACAGAGCGAGTAGCTGCTACGGAGGGGTGGCATGGCACCTTGTTTGTGTGTGTGGACTGCCATTTCACACCCTGACCCTGACCATACCACCTTTGGTGCCCATGCTGTGAGCTGCTGGTGTCTGTCCAGTGGCAGTCTGTCCAGCCTCTGCTGCGTGAGACTGGCTCTCTGTGATTTAACAGAAAGGGGAAGGTTGCACGTTTTTACTGCCACCCATCCTCTCTCACTCTGAGCTTGAGGTGCTCTTTGTACAAGCACAGTCTAAACCCACAGCCTCCACAAACCCTGTAGCAGCTTCCCCTGCCCCACTTGAAACCTTAAGCGAAGTCATGCCAGAGCCAGGGGTAGGAGGTAGAGATTGACAGGAGACAGAGAGGTTGAGGAGGGATGCAAAATCTTCTCTTTCAGTAGCCAGCTGTAATAAGGTCTCAGGCTCATGCATCTTCTCTTGCATCCTGGCCCTGAACACTGCTCTGGCCATGGGGAAGGAGTCAAGATCCCATCTCCATCGCCTCCTCCCCTGTCTGCATTCCCTTTCAGATGAGAACCACATCGGAGCAGGTTATTTTTGTGCTGGCAATTGTCGCCTTCTCAATTGCCTTCACGGTGCCTGTGGCGCCTGCTCACTGCCTCCTGAGAGCATCTGCCAGGCTGAGGTTCCCCCTCAGCCTCCACTATTTAGAGGAAAAAAACAACCCAAGGAAGGTTTTGTTTTCTCAGCCCGGCCTGGATGGGCAAGATTCATTTCTGACTCAGTCTTTCCCCGGGTCAGGATAATATCCTGCATGAGGAAGATGGGTTTTAGGGAGGATGCCTCAGCCTCTCCATGGCTGTCCCCAGCACCCCCTGTTGCTGCCTGTCAGGCCTTTATCCTCATTGAGATGCAAGGCTGGCTGCTGCAGCCATCCGCTGAGCTGTCTGCTCCTGGAGGCACCTTCCCCTCATTCCCCTCCTCCTCCCGGGGCTGCCTGTGGAGCTATTCTTCAGCCTCTGCATTTCACAACAGCTCAAAGGCAGATGCATCAATCCTTTCAGGGGATGGGGACGTGAGGAGAATTGCAAGGGGTCTGCAGGCAGGTGTTGGGAGGTTCCCAGCCATCTCGCTAGCCTTGTCCCCTTCCCTGGCCTCAAGCTGGCTTGTGCCTAAGGCTTGGACTAAGGCATGGGGCAGGGATGGGGAAGGGAAGAGGATGAGGAGGGAGGGCACTGGGATATGCTGACCCCAAAGGCATGCCCAGCTGTGATGCGGGCACTCTTCCAGCTACATGCTGCAGCCTTCCCTCAAACAGGGAACAGGGGATGCAACCCTATCTGCTGAGGGTTTGCACTAATTTGGCTGTGGCTTGGTACCAATCCCATGGCCCCACAAAAATGAAGGGTGGGGAGAAAAGGCAGGGATGGGGGGTTAAGGGGTTCCTCCCAGCTTCACCATCTCCACTGGGCACTGAGACGAACGGCACTCCTGTCTTGCATGCCGCAATGGGTTGGGATGAATCAGGAATGGGTCTCCAGGACCCCCCTCAGCAGGGGGGAGGGGTTCAGTTCCACTGTAGAGGGAGGAGGGAGGGCTGGGCCCATCCGATGCGCTGGCTGCGGGTGGGCAGCTGGTTCCCGGTGTGTTATACCCGTAGGTGCCACAATCCTTTGACTGTGTGTTTGAAAGCCTTGAGTCTATACAGTTAAGAATCAGCAAATTAGAAAAATTGTCCTGAAATGTCGAAGGGAAGAAAAAGGCAGAGAGGGACAGGGAAGGATGGAGAGGGAAGAAAAATTTGGTAAAAGAGAATTTGTTCAGGGGCACTGCCCTGTCTTTGTGCCCATCACCTGTGGGCTGGGAAGAAGGAAGGGAGGCAAGGACAAGAAGGGAGGACTGATTTCACACATTCAGTGCATATCATATCATACAACCAGGGCAGGGCTTTCCTCCCAGAGCACCAACTCAGGCTAACACTGCTGCCATAGCCAGACTCGAGCCCTGCCCAGCAGCCCGAGCCATACTCACAGCAGGATGACAACTCACTGCTTCATTGCTCGGGGGAAAGATACCTTCTCCTTTCTTTCTTTCCTTTTTTTTTTTTTTTAATTATATATATATATATATATATAAGTACTTTTTCTCCCTTGTTTCTTTTTTTTTCTTTTTAAAGTCTTATAATTTTCTGTAACAGCAGCTTCTTTCTGTATTGGTGTAGAAGTTATATAGAGAGAGATATTTATAAATATATATAAGCCAAACTGCCTTACAGGTCTTTGTTTTCTGGGAATTTTGTTGGTTTGCTTTTTGTTTTGTTTTGTTTTCAGTGTTGTATGTGTAGCAGGCACTTGAGTTTATATGAAGATGTTTGTTTGGGAGCTGAGGGGCAAAGGACTTGGGAAGGGGAGAGGGAAGGAAGGACGGAAGGAAGGATCAGGGACTTTTGACAAGTGGCCACTGCTAGCCAAGGATGTCCAGGTAGATTGGTGTGGCCTTGCCCAGAGCATGGAGGATCTTGTAGATCTCCTTGATGTTGAGCCGTTGCTGAGGTTCTCTCTGCCAGCAGCCCAACATGATGTCGTAAACCTCCTTGGGGCAGACTCGAGGTCTTTCCAGAACTCGGCCTTGGGTAATGCACTCAATGACCTGAAAGAAAAAAAGAAAAAGAAACGCTGAATAAAAAGCTGGGCAGTTCCTGGATGATATCCTGTCCTGGATCGTGTTCTGTCCCAGATGCTACTTGACTAATGTGGTGCCATTTTGAATCATAAAATAGCTTAGGTTGGAAAGGACCTTAAACCCATCCATTCCCAACCCCCTGCCATGGTCTGGTTGCCCTCACCAGCTCAGAGCCGCCCTGGGCCCCATCCAACCTTGCCTTGGGCACCTCCAGGGATGGGACATACACAGCTCTATGGGCAACCTGTGCCAGGGCTTCATTTAGGGAATGGGAATGCTGAGGAGCCAAGAAGTTTACGAATCCTCGTTGCTCACCTGTTTGTGAATCATTAATGATGGTTTAACATTGAAAAGTTTGTTTCCTTCTGCAACCTTGCCTCTTGCTCTTTTGACACCTATCTACTTTAATGCACCCTCCAGACAGGAGGTCACAAGCAAATTACGTGAAGTTTTAATTGAAGTTGTCAGTACTTTCCTGATAATTGAAGAAAGAAAATAAAAAGCCTTTAAATTCACAAGCTAAATTAATATTTTCGTATTTTACACAGCTGAAATGCAGTTTTATTTCCCTGAAAATTGAGAGCCCTTTCCATTGCAAAGCCCAGGAGAGTTCTACGAGAGAGTTCAGCACATCTCTTTCTACCTTCATCTCCAAGGGCAGCTTTGCCTCATTTTGCGATAGAAAAGCAGCTGGAAAAAAAAAAAAATAATAATAGCATTTCATCTCATATCACATCTTTGCTAGAGAAAAAAAGACCTGCAGTGCTAACGCTCTGCTCTGGATCAGGTCAGTGCTGCTAATGAGAGAAATGTGAGCTCTTGGACAGCATGAAATGCTATTCAGAAGTATGCCACTGGCATCCCCTAAGTGTCTGTGTTTTGCTTACTGGAGGAATGGATGCAGAGGAAACCATGGCATGATTTGTCAGGGAGCTGCCATTACCTCCTGCCCTCCTTGGTTGGAGCTGATAAGTCCCAGCGTCGCGGAGCACGAGTGACCTGCCACGCTCTGCAGACAAACGCAGAGCCCAAGCAGTGTGTTGAGGGAAGCCACCCAGTGAGGGGTGTTTGGAATGTATCATTTATGAATAGTAATGGACTTGCTGCACAGCTCAGCAGATACTTATCACCTTAGTGCTTGCAAATAAATGCAGAGGGGGGAGATTAGGAGCTGCTTAAAGCGGACCGAGGAGGATGCAGTGTGGAGAAGAGCCTGCATGGCTTTAAGGCTGTCGGCAGTGTTGACATATGGGAGAGGTTGAAGGTAACTTATGGTTTCTGGCAGGCATCCTAAATGTACACAGGAGCCCAGTAGCGGGTCCTGCCTCTCCAGGACAACAGAAGGGCATGGACAGAAGCTAATGCACTGTCTGAGGCTCTCAGATGAAGTGGCTCCTTGCCTCATCCCTCTGCTGAGAAAGGATCTTTCTGCCAGCCTTGAACAAACTTGCTAAAAGTGTTCTGGAGACCATGCAGAACCTGCAGGAGGGATTATGCTCACCTTGCTAATGGCCTCACCCAAGGGACTGGTGCTTGGCCAGCTGTGCTGTAGGGCTGCGGAGCCACTTCTCTGATGCCCATGTGGAAGAGCTGGTAGAGGCAGCAGCTCTGCACACTTCTCCAAAAGAGTGGTGCTGCACTGGCATGGGCTGCACAGGGAGATGGCAGAGTCACCATCCCTGGAGATGTTCAGGAAGTGTAAAGATCTGGCACTGAGGCACCTGGTCAGTGGTCAGGTGGGGATGAGCTGATGATTGGACTAGATGACCTTTGAGGTCTTTTCAACCAGAATGCTTTTGTGATTCTATGGTAGGAAAGCCAATACAGCTGCAGATCCTAACTAGCTCTTCTCCTGTAAGACATGGGGCACATTTCTGAGTCCTATTACCTGCAAAGGAAACTGAGGCATGGAGGCAGCTGAGCTCTCTTCCAGAATGCCTCTCCCCTGGGTAGGAGCTACATGTGCTCATTTGTGTTTGTATTTACTTTCCTAGGGAAATGCAAGAGCAGCTCATTAAGTAGCGTGACAAATAACTTCTGTCGCTGTCTATTCCATTGTTTGTGTCTCTAAAATGTTTGCGTGTGCTACTTTGGGATATACAGTCAGGCCCCATTGAGCACACGAATGGGCGAGTATTAGAGATGTAAAGCAACACCTTGGATTTGCCATCTCTGCAACTCACTTAATTAAGGGATCTGTATCCAGAAAGCAGAAAATGTCTGTTTCTCATTACAAAAGGTGAAATTTCTGAAATCCATTAGATACACAGTAGGATGAAAATTTGCAAGGTTCCCACGCACTGCTCTGTCAATGCATCTTGCTCCTCTTCCATCATACCCCCTGCTATTCCGAGCAAAAATCTTCCAAAGCATTTCTGCTGATGTGCCTCAAACCTCAGCTCTGACACTGCTAATGCTAGCCATCCTTCCCTCAACTTTTTTTATAGCGCAGCCCTACACTGACGGGTTGCAGCTTTTATTACTCAAAGAAATAACAAGGACAAACTATCCCCCCCCTTGGGTCCCATCCTCAGTGAACAGGGGCAAACCACAGAATAGGTATCCCTGTGACAAACAGACCCAAAGAAGTGTGCCATGTGCCATCTAACGTGCTTCAAACACTTTGTCAGAAAATGAAGAATGCAGTAAGAGCTTCAGGTATAAAATAAGGCGAAGGAGAGCAGAGGACATGCAGAACATCACACATCCCAGCAATAATTTGTGTTTTGCGTCAGCACCCAAGATGGCTATTACGGAGGTATGTCAGGAATTTGGAAAGCAGAGACCAGGGATGACCCATGGCTTTGGCAGAGCTCTTTCATTCCTGCATGCCTCAATTTCTCCAGCTCTCAATGGAGATAATTAAGCTTCTCCTGTAAGAAGACAGGCTGAGGGAGCTGGGCTTGTTTAGCCTGGAGAAAAGAAGGCTGCAGGGTGACCTCCTCCTAAAGGGAGCCTACAAACAGGAGGGGAATCAACTCTTTGAAAGGGTAGATAACAGCTGGACAAGGGGAAATGGTTTTAAGTTGAGGGAGGGAAGATTTGGGTTGGATGTCAGGGGAAAGTTCTTTACTGTGAGAGTGGTGAGGTGCTGGAACAGCTGCCCAGAGAGGTTGTGGATGCCCCATCCCTAGAGGTGATCAAGGCCAGATTGGATAGGGCCCTGGGCAACCTGGTCTAGCATTAAATGGGGAGGTTGGTGGCCCTGCCTGTGACAGGGGATTTGGAGATTCATGATCCTTGAGGTCCCTTCCAACCCTGGCCATTCTGTGATTCTATGATTTTTATCTCTATGCCTGAAAAACAACATAGTAAGGAACTCTCATGGGTGCCAAGGTGGGAACAATTAGTGCATGAGAAGTCTGGAAAGGAGAGATGGTAACAAACACAATTTCCAGCTGAGGTATCTCAGCACTGTTGTACCTCTGTGTTCGAGAGCTGAAACCAGGGCTGCTTCCCATAGGTGAAGATCTCCCAGAGGATCACCCCGAAGCTCCAGACGTCACTCTCCGTTGTGAACTTCCTGTACATGATGCTCTCCGGAGGCATCCAGCGGATAGGCAGCATGGTGTGTCCTCCAACCTGCATGAGGAAAAAGGCATGAGGAGATCTGAGGACCTGAAGAAGCACTCAGCTCTGATGGAATATGGACGGACTTGGGGCCTCCCCATGAGATACATCAACACGGAGCTGCTCAAAAGACCTGGGTTGGATACAGCCTCCCCGACCGCCCATGGGCTTAACCGCCAGTCCCACCTGGTTAGCACGATGGATAGGGAGTGAAATGTATCAAGACAAATGATGTCCCCTCCTCCCCAAATGGGCTTGTAAAGTAAAAAAACAACAAAATGCCAAGGGTGTCCTCAAACCCTACAGTGATGAACCAGGAGGTAAGGCAAGGAGCAGAGTGTTCTGCGGGGTGCTGCAGTGGGTTTTGCAGGGCCTCAGCACCCACCAGAAATACAGAGCAGGGTTTGCTGCTCCTTGCTGAGGCTTGCTAAAAGCTGAATGCAAGCCTGTGCTCATCACCTAATTGTGTGAAAGATGTTGTGCTCGTAAAATTGTGCTACAGGCCTTTTTGAAGAGTGCTATGAATATGTAAATGACTGCAGGACCGCAATGCAAAAAGGAGGCCTGTTTGTAAAGAATAGGCTTGTGCATGCAGGGATATGCCCAGTGGTTAATGGAGGTAGGAAAGCCAGTTCTTTGGAGAGCTTGGAAATGGAGGAGGCCAAAGGTGAAGTCCCGTTGGAGTATTCAGAGAGAAAGGTTCTTTCTCCATCAGGGTCTGCAGCCTTTCAGTATCTAGTGGGGATATAAGAAAGAAGGGGGCAGACACTTTAGCAGAGCCTGTTGCGATAGGACAAGAGGAAATGGTTTCTAACTAAAAAAAGGAGAGATTTAGATTAGATATAAGGAAGAAGTTTATACAATAAGGGTGGTGAGGCACTGGCACAGGTTGCCCAGAGAGGTGGTGGGTGCCCCATCCCTGCAGACACTGCAGGTCAGGCTGGATCAGAGCACCTGATCAGCCGTGGGTGTCCCTGTTCAGTGCAGGGGAGTTGGACCAGACGGCCTTGAAGGGTCCCTTCCAACTCAGATGATCCTATGATTCAGTAGGCACGTGAATGCAGCAGGTGAACGCACGCAAACAGCTTGAAAGCAGATGGATATACCTTCAGATTCACTAGAGATTTCTAAACAAGTGTGTCTAAGCAGGGCAAATTTTTTTTCTCTCTTCTGTCCTACACAAGAAGCACCATCTGTGGGGAAGCAGCTAATTGAGAAGCCTAGCCGGTGCAGGGAGCCACACAGCCACCAGTCCGGCACTTCTTTCTGCTGAGGATGAAGTGGCTGAGGGCTTAGCGGTGATGAGAGATGGGGCTTTTGTGGTGCTGCTTGGCAGCCTGCTCGCCTCATTTTGGACACCAAAACAGCAATTGCTAATTACCTGGTAGCACTGTGGCTGATTCAGACAGGCAGAAATCTCTCTTTATCCTATGAAGGATTTGGGGGAGAAAATTTCTAGGATTTCTGCATATGTGTGGCTACTCAAAATAATGAGATTGTTGCATGCTTGTTTGAGTGAAAATCTTTCTCCTACAAACAGAACTCTCTCCCAAGCTCCTGGTTTCCCCACATTCCCACAGGTTTCTTCGCCTGATTAAAACTGAACCAGTGTGAGAAGGGGCGAGTACAAAGGCAAGCCCCATTTCTTGGAAGCAGGAGGGACAGTGCTGTGGGAGCAGTGCTGGAACAGGCTGTGAGATGGGTCTGATGCTTAGCAGTTCTCTGCATGGAGGATACCAGCCAGATTCCTCTGAGGTCTGCCAGCATTCAGACCTGGGCTCACAGCACTGCGCTCAGAGGTCTGTGGACCTGCTCCTACCTCACAAACAGCCTCCTGCTGCAAAAGGGAGAAGCAGTTCAAAAGGTCTCAGGAGCATCTTTCATTCCTAAGTGCAGAAATACTCAGAACTGCAATGCATGGAGATAAAACTCCTTGCAGCTCTACACTTCCCATGCAGAGTCGCTGTAGCTGGCGTGGTCAAAGCTTGCTGCTCTGAACTCCCTTAATGGAAGTGGAAATGTTCTTTTCTTTGTTCCTTTGAAACCCTGGTTGCAATTTTAGCTCCTTCCTTCATTTCTAGCTTTTACAAGTTGCTTTCTGTTCTAGTGAAGGGCTCCAAGGAAATGTTATCGATAGAACACGACATACATCAAACTTGATTGTTGCAGAAATTGTTTTGAGCTAATGCTTATTTTTTTCCCCTTAAGTAGCCCTAGCTCTCTTATTTTTCCAGCAGTCTCAAGATGATTACTTATTACAAAGCTCTCTACATTTGCAATATCCTGAATCTTGGAGAATCACCAGAGATTACAGCTAACACAATGCATTGAGCCCATCTCACACTCTTTTGAACCGATCTAGTGGCAATCAGAATCTATGAACCAGATCCTCAGCCTACACAAGCAGCTCAAGCAGTACTGCCTGCATGGGATTGCCCTGAGTCACACCACTTGAGAGTGGCCCTGAAAGCAGCACAGAAGCCAGTAACCCCATCTTAGCTGTAATAAAGTATAATGCAGTCGAGGTCTTTCATCTCCTCCACACACATCTGGGTGACAAAGTGCCAGTAAAGCGACATGCACAGTCAATAGCTGTCCCAGGAACGTGACAACACAATCTTGGCTAAGCTCATGTGGTAGAGTCCAGCAACTGTCAAATATTCATCTTCACCCTCAGTGTCATGTGAGACTTGTCAAGTCTGGAGAGTGTCGTGTCTTACTAAAAATAAATCCAGTAGTAATGAGTACATTCATTTGGGGGGAAACATAAAATGAAGCAACGCCCAGCACTGCTTGGATAACAACATGTGGTTCAGATGTGTTCATCGGTGGGAACCTCAGAAGTATCCTCTGCATCTCCAATAGGGTGTCACATTTTTGAGAGCACATGCTGGGAGATCCCATCCACCTAGGTGCAATTCCCAAGGCTGCTACAGATGCAGTGCCCTCAGACAGCAGCACTGACACATCTCTCCCAAAGGCACTACACAGCCTGGAAGAGAGTTTTGCTTTCAAGTAAATACAACAAGTAAATCCTCTGCTGTTCCCCCCCTTAAATCCTGATGCTGCCAAGCTCACCCTTTTTCCTTGTTATTTTAATGCTTCACAGACCTGCAGACTGGCCTCTTTATCCCATTGCCATGGCTGTCGAGCTTCACTTGACATTTTTAGCTCTCTAACTTTCTCTCCCTAGATCAACTCCCCATGCCCACATTGACATGTTTTCCCCACTGCTTCGCTCTTTCACTTTGCAGTACTATCCTAGTAATAAATAGAGCAATCAGCACGCATCCTCTCAGCTGCCAAAGTTGCCTTTGTCTGTCTCCATCTCCAAATTGCAATATCATCTCCATCGCTTCCTAACGGATACTCACAAGGGCATGACCTGGGCTACAACCACATGTTGGGTATGGCACATGTTTGGGATGCTCCAGGGCACCAGGGCTGTGCTCTGAAGCCTCATTACATGCTTGAGCCCACAGACTGCGAGATAAGCAGCCGCTCCCTTGGAGCAGCTCATTGCTGTGTTACAGCTGAACCTTGGGGAGCTGGGGGAGGTTGGGGAAAGGGCAGCGTTAATGGCCATTAGGGAGAGAGATAATTACTTAATGCTAGTACAGCAATTTGAAGATGTAAAGCTATATAAGTGCTACGTACACGTAGCATTGTAAGGCTCTAGGTTTGTCTGCTAGGAAGGAAAGTTGGTGTCTAGGGAAAGAGTTCTCCTTGTCCCAGCTTTCTGAATGACATCCGGCTGATTAGGAAAGGAAGATGACACATCTTCCCCGATGAGCCTGGCAGCGCTGCAGCAGGTAGTGGAACAGCAGTGTTCAGCAAAGGCAGTGCAATATACAGAGAGAACACAGACAATCAAAACCAGAGCAGGGCTCTGGGAGAAAACCCTCAGGAGAACTTTGGATGCGTGGGAATGCAGCTCTCAAAGCAGTAACAGGTGGGTGTTGGTAGGCAGTCCCACGTTCTCCTTCCTGAACCCTACTAGCTCTGGGATCACACCCCAAAGCATCCCCTAAACCCTACCCACCATGAGAACCTTGTTGCTATTTCTCTCCAGGAGAATGCACTCAACACATCACCTCTTTCTAGACCTAGTGATAAGACACACATTCCCTGACTGCTGTAGATTTGCATGACCTGGGCTCTTCTTTAGTTGAAGACCTGGCTGCCATCCCAGGCTGGGCTGCACAGGAACATATGTCCTAAGAGCTGTATGGTCCTGGGAAATGCTCTGCCCTGACTCCTTCCTTCCATCAGCTCTGGGTCCAGCAGAACTGAGGCAGTTCTGTGTCCTCTCGGCAGTTCACGTGCGTGAGTCCTGATAGATTCCCGGGCACCTTGTGCAAAGCAGAGGGATTAATTCTGACATGCAGACTGATCTGAGCTTTGCTGAACATTAGCTGTCCCATAGTTCATGGCCTCAACTGTCACCTTGCCAAGCTCGTAAGTCCCTAAGTAGTTTACATTAGAGATAGCTGCATTTAAGTGCACGTTGTGACTGGATGTGATTCCCCAGTACTTTGTCTGTAATTTCCTTTCTGTTTCATTGGAAAGAAATGCGTTAGCTATATCTTTGACAGCACCATTTCAAGAATTACCCTCCAAAATCCCAAAGCTCTTCTCCTGACTCTGAAAAGCCTGAAGCAGTACCAGCCCTGAGCTGAGACTGAAGCCTTAGTTGCCCCCTCCTCTTCAAAGCTATTCTAAAGATGTTCCTGAAAACAGTCTCAGCACAGCTCCTGCCTTCAGGTCCTGTGCCTTTGCTGTTCCCATTGCGCTCAATATGGGCTTAAAAACAGTTAACAAGCAGCAAAAAGCTTCTGACAACTATTTCAGCTTAATTGTGTCTGCACTCTGCATGTGCCCTATATACACCATGCATTACTCTGCACGCCTGCTCTGCTGTCCCAGAATGGCAGACCTGAACCCACCATCACCCTGCAGCCAACCATTTCTCCCTGGCAGCCTGCTGTCTGCTTCACCAGTGAGCAAAGACACCTTACAGTACGTAGAAGGTTTCAGAAGGTTTACATGGTACAAAGTGACCTGTCACTGTGTGTCCTGCATGCCTACAGCTGCACTGGGTGTCCCACACAGCCCAAAGCAGGGAAGATGCAGGTCACCACTGCCTGAGGGCTGGACTTGTGCAGGGAAAGGAACCAAATGTCCCCGCTGTGAGGCGATGGGAAGAGCCAGATGGATTTGCTGAGGAGCAGGGAGAGCTCCGCAGGGTTAACACAACGCTGAGATGGGGGTGAAACCTTCCTGCTGTCAGTAGAACTGTTTGGCAAGGGAATGTTTCTTCCCCCCCAGACGCATGTACTGTGTTTAAACACGAGTCTAAGAATAAAGCCTGCCATTGACATTGTTTTTCCTTCCTTCATTTAGCAATCTCGTTGCTTTATGACCTGTAATTCTGAATCGCCTTGAAATCAAGTGGTATAATTTGCAAGCAGGGACAGTGGCCTTTCTCCCCTTTCCCCTCATTTCTGCTCCACTGAGTGTGTTTTAATCCCACGGTTTCCTGCATTCCTAATGAGCCATTAACAAGCTGCCAATTACTTATGCAAATGACAGGGGGAGGGCAGAATTGGAGGGGTGGCTGTAGCTAGAGGTAAATTCTGCTACCTCAAAAAGGCCTGAGATAAATCACTGCTTCTCCAAGAGCTGCCGGTACCCAAGAGTCCTCTCAGTTATATTATCTGCCATCTAAAAATGCCAGAGGTAATGCAGAGGATGGTTAAGAAAAGGGAAACAGAGGAGTAATCGTGCATCTATTTTTAATTATGTTTACCAATAATCTATTTGGTGCGTTCGTTACCATAGCTCATTCCTCCTCTCTCTTCCCATAACTCAGAGCATCGCTACCCACTGCTAGGAGAGGGGTCTGCCAAAAATCATGATCTCCAACATGAACACAGCACATGGATTGCGAGGACCTTGGGCCACGCTCATCAGTTGGGAAGGGACAGGGGCAGAGTAACTGTAGCTTGCAAAGCAAATGGTGCTGGGCTGGTTCAGTGGGCTGCTATGCAGATGGTGACCTCAGTGGTCTTCTGCTCCACAGCCCTAATATGGGCACCTCATTTACAGCATTAAACCCCTTTGAACTCCTGTCACCATGTAGCCAGTTTGTCAGGCACCACATGGGCTGACCAATTTGTTTCCACCAGGTAGGAGACGCTGCACGTTTTTAGGGCAGACCTGCTCAAGGATGTGCCAATACCCATGAAACAGCACAGCTATCAGCTGGTTCCAACTTCAAAGGGAATCCATACTCTGCAAAGACTGCGAGTAGCAACAGAAATCGTCCATGACTGATCTGCATTATCATTTTGCAGTGAGCTGGTAATACTACAAGAAGTACTTAATAGCCTAAACACTAATCAGATAGAGGCTAAGTTAAACCATCATAATGTAAGAAACACATCCATCAGGATTCTACTCGTTTGGCGACACAGAGAATGCAAATCAGCTCAATTTCTGGCTCCAGAAAGTAGGAAGAAGATTTGACTAATAAATCCTAACCTGCTAATATAAAAATGAAGTCTCAAAGTGGCCTAAGAAACGTAGCCTAGGAAATAGTACCAATAAAGTGCTTGCATATGCTATCACTCTCTAATAAAATATTTTCAGATTGGTATCTCATAATCTCCCCTTCCATCGTCCCTCTCTCTGTCTTGACAGTGCCTCCCCTCTGGGTAACCAGTAATGCTCTTTCTCTGTAGCCAGAGCCATTCTAAATAACAACTCTACATGATTTAGATAAGACTCCATTACTTAACTTCTGGATGTCGGATAACCAGTTCAACTGCCTTGGCATCAATCATAATAATATTCAAAATTCATGAGGCTTGATTGTTTGGAATCTATTTCTTGTTAAAAGTCAGTTTCAGTGAGCAAAGGCCTGGCAGCACAGAAACACAAATTTTATACAACCCAGGGCATGGGATCTCCCAGTAGGAACAGTCCTTTTCTGCATGGGATCTGACAGCCTGCTGTTGTGTGTTGGGTGAGCTGCCTGTTTGCTTACCAGGGTGCCTACACACATATATAATGGCACATGAAGATGTTAAAGGGGTCAGATGCTCAGTTCTGCTCATCCAAATCTTAACAGCACCTATTATAGCCAAAAACTGGGGAGAACATTTACGTGCAATCATAGTAGGCAGGCACAAAAGTTGGAAATCTATTTAAAATTGAAATCTGCTCTTCCTTTTCTGAAAACATACAGTCAGATCAGAGGATGGAACCTTGGTGCTTTGCCATGACAAAAAAACTTTCAGCAATGAAGTAGCTAGATCATTCCTTCTAGCTGATTTCCTATAGGCCAGCCAAGGATGGTTTCCAGTCATGCAATCTCTAATGGCTTTTCTGGCCTGGTTAAGCTGTTGGGGTTATAGTGCTTTTCTTTGGGTACAAGTTCTCACCCTTTCACTGAATGATGGGTTCTCAGCAGGGAAATATGACAGAAATACTGAACAACTCCAGAAGATGCTTATGCTTTTCTCCTAATGAACGCAGCGCAAGCACAGATGGCATCTCACACAAACACGTTGCAAGCCATGTTGAAATAAAGAGCTCATTATTGGAGGCTGCAGCAGCACACCTACTAACAAAGTGATTCAATTCATCAGTGCCAGTGGTAAGCTGTGCTGTACCAAAAAGACAAAGCCCCTACACACGATTTTGGCCACTGTGGAGACATGGCTATTAGATGATGCTATGGGTTAAACTTTCTGAGACCTAAAGACTCATTCGTGTTGTCCTGAATGTGTCTTTTCCATTCCTGCCTCAAACATCCCACCCCACTGGGCTCACTTCACAAACCCAGTAGGACACATCGGACTGTTTTTGCCATAAGACAATCCTTCCTTGCTGGTCAGCTTTCAGGCCTATGCAGGTTTTCCTAGCAGAGTCCTTAGTCATCAGCTCTCCATTAGTGTTAGCCACAAGAGGAAGGATGGAAGGGAGAATGAGTCTAAAGAAACCACTAATGTTCTGCAGTGTCTGGTAGGATGAATGACCCCTGCAGATGAATGCTGAGCAGATGGGACAGTCCTCAATTATGTAATTGCTGGAGCATCAACTCCAAGGGAAAACATGACTACAAATACTGGGCTTAAAACCTTGGCGGGTTTCACTGCCTCTGGATAAGCTGCTGGAGCCCAAAAGCGTTGGGTATGTGTATGCAGCATGCACAGGCAATGACATTCAAGTCTGTGTATGAAACAGCTTTACAGCCCAAAGAGAAGAGCTGAAAAAAAATAAAAAGAAAAAATCTGTTAAATTCCATTCTGCCACCTCTCCTTTGTGAGGGACCTGAAGGATTTGCTGAGGTATTGGTGGACATCAATCCAAATATCCCAGTGGCAACCCACAGCCTCCCTCAGGAAGTCATAAGCAAATGTTGCTTACATGATGGAAATTTCCTGCTTGTCACATAGCCTCATCTTCAACACGTTCAACGCATTATCTTTGTGCTAACTTACATATTTCTCTCAATAACATATTCTAATCTTCAGGCTCACAGCTCTGCAAATATTTGCCATCAGGCAGCATATCCCATCCTTGGAGACACTCAGCATCAGGCTGGATGGGGCTCTGAGCACCTGATCAGCTGTAGGTGTCCCTTTTCAGTGCTTGGGGTTGGACCAGAAGGCCTTTAAGGGTCCCTTCCACTCAAACAATTCTTTGATGCTATGATCTCCCCACTCTGACCATTCTTAGCCAAACTCTTTACGTACAGCTCCTTCTATTTTGCCTCAAAAATCATTTCCTTCTTTGCTTCTGCCTTACCTCTTCAGGGGCTTTTGAGGTTATGGCAGGGTGATCACAATCTCACCTCACAGCAACATGCTGCGCATCGATCCGGGCTGACTGGTGTTTGTCACCCAAGAGGTAAAATGAGCTGCTACTGGAATTTAGGGTGGATAATCAAAATGCCCCAGGTGTTTGATTTGGGTGCATGAAAAGACAAAGAGTTGCAGTCCAGAGCACATGGTCTTGCTGCCTGCCTCTTGCTCTGACCCCTGGGCATCCCTCAGGCACCATCCTACATACAGGGCACATCAGCAGATCCTCCATCACCAGCAGAGCTGTCTCTAATGAAACCTGGAAAGCAGCAGCAGCCATTGCTGCCATTCATCCCCAACCTCCTCCAAGCCCTGCTTTGAAACCTACAGCAGACGGCCCTGCATCAGAGGTCTTAATTACATGGTAACTGGTGACCCCATAAGTACAGGGTAATCTGCTGTGTAACACCACAGAAAATTATCCTGGTACTTCTCTTTTCCACCACAGCCTCCTGCAGAGATGGAAATACAACTGGTCAAAGGGTAATTAATTTCTGAGGTTCACCCAGGCCAATGAGGAGCAACCTGCAAGAGGTCATGGGCTCTGTGCAGGGCATGGGACCTGCTCAGTAGCCAGCCATCACAATATCACCTTACCCTGCAGTCACCCTGTCAATGGCACCAATGCTTTCCTCTGAATCCATAAGAAGCAGCTATGCACAGTTCCAGGCATTCACATATCACAGCTCCAGAAGAATCAACACAGAGCTTTGCACTCCTGCTCCCCATCACAGGATGCTCCGCTCAGCTGCTGCTGCTGGAGGCTGGAAACTGCCTACTGACCCTTGGGATCTTTATGGCAATGGCATATATTTGCATACACTCTAGACCTGCTGACATCTTTCCCACTGAAGAGCTTCAGGCTTTTATAGCAGCCACGGCAATGATTTCCAGATTATAGGCTAATAAAATACATTAATTCGTTAGGAGCATCGAGGTGGGCAATGCACAATTCTTATGACATTTAAATATTGATTGGGGGGGGGGAAAGGCTTTGAGTGGATTTCTTTACCAAACAGGAGCATTGAAATAGAATGCCAAAATCCCGTGCTGGTACCCAGATCAGCTCTGACACCTCCCACCCATGCCTGTTTCACTTGAATACCTGCCAAGTTAAATAAGCAAATGTGGTTTTGTCAAGTGAGATCTCCTCCTGAGCAGCTCCAACAGTTTATGCTCCATCCAAGCTTGGATGGCTCTTCGTGTGCCATTGCTCTCTGTTGTCTGGGTCAGAGCTAATGAGTGCTGATGCTTTGGAGTGAACAAGAGCGCACCGAATGAAGCAGGGGCATCTGAGAGGACAGACGCCTCTACTGCCTTTGCAGCTCCATGGGTGGAATTTTATTCCGGCTTTTGTCACGCTTTCTGTGTGCCCTTGGGCAGTGCAGCTGATAGCTCTGTGCTTCCCTTCCTAACCTGTAAAACAGGGCATTGCAGTTTGCTGGCTTCTCAAAGGTGCTGTGCAGGTAATGGCTTGTACAATAAAGCAATAAGTGGCATGAAGAAGCCTGCCAAGAAGGGGAAAAAAAGACAAATGTTTAGCTCAGGTTTAGTTATGCTTTGTAAAGGAGACAGAGGGTTACACAATGAATATTACAGAGAAGAACAGAAAGAAGTTCTTTCGTTCTACGAGCATTTCTGCCTTGTACCTTCACCAGATCGTACAAGATTAATGGCAGGTGATGATGTAAAGTGTGTCCTACACGGCAGAGACACAAAGTGTGAGCTAAGGCTCCGCTGTTGTCATTACCTGACCTTGCATGTTCCCTTTTGCAGCTTCAGCATTTCTTGTGGATAGTATTTCTGGGCAGTTATTTTAAGAAAACTGTGTTAAATTTCTTGCTCCTGTGCCAGGTACCTGCTGTTCAGTGAACAGGCCATGACTAAGCATAGGCTGGAAATTAGAAGGATCTACAAGTTAAAGCAATGAGATTCTGGGGCTGTTTTCCCTGAGGAGCGCATTTAATAGTGGCACTTGATTATGAAAAAGATAAATCTGAAGTGATTGATGCAACGGGGGATTGGATTTGATGATCCAGGGAATCCCTTCCAGTCCTCTCTGCTCTTAATGAATTTATTTTCTAAGGGTGGCAGAAAACAGCAGAACATACAGATGCCTGCTGATGGCAGGTGGGTCTCCAACCCCAAATGTGACCACTTCCCATCACCAAGAGGGGGAAAAAGAGCCCTCTCCAGGTTCTGACTATCCTGAATGAAACAAAAAGAGGTGGATGCCAGGATCCTATCGACTGAGGACTTCTACCATTAACTTGCTTCAAACCAGCACAGCAAACATCCCAGCATTCAGGTTCCCTACGTATTACCACTGTACTTACCTGTCTCCCAACACCATAACAACTGTGTTCCTTAAAACCTTTGCCATCTCTTTTTTTTTTTTTAAGTACATATCTCCTGGGTGAAGATGAGATCACTTTTTTTAAGAGTAGGAAACAGACACGCCAAATTTTCTATGGTTACAGGATATTGATACAACCCACAGCCCAGACCAAGGCTGGAATGTCACTTCTTCCTTCCCATGCACCTGAGGCCTCCCTTCTCAAACAGGAACAGAAGAGCAGAAAGTGTTTTTCAACAGAAGTTGTTCTGCAGCCTGGAATTTCCACCCTCTATCAAGCCAAAGGACTTGAGCCTGAAGCATCAGTGCAAGGCTGTTTCAGAAGGGATGCAGAAGACAAGTGGTTATGTTCCTTTTCCCCCTTGAACAGTTATAATTTTTAATTGCCGTTTGCTAATAAGTTAAAATGGTGTGATTTCTACAGGATCAAATGGTGCACAACAAGCTAAGGGAGTTTATTAATTAGCATGCATTCAAGGCTGGGAGAAAGTAATAAAAGCAACATAGCTGTAGATGATAGCTATAAATATGACATAAGCATGACCTGCTGTGACATTTTAGCCAAGGGGAAGCTGTCGTATTAATACTGGTCATGCAACTCTGATAGGGGGGAGAAATCTGCAAAACGTGGCTGTTTACAGGCTTGTGCTGCACAGCTCTAGGGCCTGATCCTGTAAGTAAGGGAGGTACAGCACTTCTGGGTGTCTTTGCCCCAGGTTCCCCTAGGCATCGCTCACACAATGAGTGCGAAGTCCAGTGGTAAGTGGCTGCAGGATCAGATTTGCAGTGTGCTAAGCATTTTGGATGAAAAGAGCTATAAAGAAGTCACATATTATTATGTCGCATTGCAAAGGTCAACTCTGATATTTGTTCTGTCATAAGAACATGATTGAAAGGCAAAAAAAAGAAAAAAAAAAATAGTGTCAGGGCACAGAGGGAAATCATTTTTTAAAAACTGCCTTCCGGGCTGAGGATACAAAATTACATCAGAGCGTAGAACTAAATTCCCATCCACACCCTGCAATTCAATTTTGCTTTAGAAAGGGATAAATGTAACAAAAAAAATAAATAAATCACCTTTTGGTGGCACATCTTCTTACCCACTGACATGTCCCCTGTAAAATCAGTGATAACTAAACTTGCACCCTGGCACGATTACAGCAGAGCCCTGCTCTGGCACAGGGAAGACATTGAGAAGTAACGTGGGGAACCATCTCATCACACTCTGCAGTGTCTTTGAGTGCATTAGCTCAATTCCAAACAGATTCAGCCACCACCTTGGCCAACCCAAGATCCTCTGGCAGAAACCAACTCAGAACTCTGTACACCAGTTGAGGGAGGAGAGTGGTGGGACAGGGATGCTTTCAGTCCACTCAGTCACAGCTCCAAGCTGCAGATTGCTGTGTCTAGACTAGCAAATAAAAAGCACTCAGGCTGGTAATGAAATGGTCCAGCTGTTTAAATGGACAGGTTTTGGGTCATGCCAATTCAACAGCATCCAAGCTATTGATGAGGGAACATGTGAGCAGAGGTGACGGGTCAGCGTTGGACTAGATGATCTTAGTGGTCTTTTCCAACCTTATTGATTCTATGAGTCAATAACTCCTACTGGGTGGAGCAAACACCATCCTGCTCAGAGCAGGAGAGGTTTAGCTGCACAGAGATAAGAAGAGGACATCCCAAACTGTTCACTAGTGCAGACACAGCCTGAACACCCATGGAGGAGGGTTGCACTGAGGACTCTTGCATTCATCCCACATTCCCTCTCCATACAGCCAAGCTCTGGAGAGCTGCTGCAGGAGAGAAGCGTGAGCAGCTCCCCTTGCAAACGAGAGCCCCTGGGCTGCCAAACACACTGGACCCAACCTAGTCCCAAAGCCCCACATGTCATTCCATGCCCCAGTGGCACAGGCCCCCACAGGTCAGGATCCACTCACTGTTGCAGCTGCCGGCGGTGCCAGTCTGTGTCGCTGCCACGCTGCGCTGAGCTGGCCCTTCGGACGCGGCCCTTCCTGACAGTGAATGGGTGAAAACAAGGGAAGGAGACAAACAAAAAGAGAAGGGGAGGGTGAGAGAGGGAGGGAGGGATGGGGGTGATGAAGCGAGGGGACAAGAAGGGAAAGGGTATGTCTTTAACTGAACCATATGCCTTCCACTGGCTGCAACACCCCAATGCTCCGCAACGCTACGAGGGTGTGGGATGGGTGAGATCCCACGGCTGTGCCAGCTGCATCCCACACTGTCACCTGCATCAGTGCAGAGGCAGGGTAAGGGACGAGCGCTGAAGCTGAGCAAGAGCCAAGTGAGGCTCTGGCTTCCTCAGACATCTCCCCGCCAGCCAAGCCCCATCCCCTGGTGGTCCTGAGTATCTTTTCCACAGCCAGAAGAGCTGGAGAAGTTTTAGGAGGCATGAGTGGTTCCTGTGGAACTACTACTTCAGCATCTGGTTCCTTATCCATCACCAGTCATGGCGCAATGACCTGTCCAACTCAGCCTGCAGAAAAATCCCAAGCCTGATGTCTTAAGTAGCCAAGCAAGAGGGCATCTCTAGCCCAACATCCCCATGAAGCACCTGGTACGTCATTCTACTCTTCTCCAAAAGTCTTTGTCCCATTGGTACTGCTGGAGGTTGGGAGAAGAAGAAAGGGCCTCATCCCACATCTTCCAATCACCCACAAAACTGCCAGCTGAACCCTAGGAACGGATAAGGAAAGTGGAAAACACAGCTCTACATTTTCTGTGTATCAGTGCAGGAAGATCTGGGGAATGGGAGGGAAGAGAAGGGTTAGGGATCTCAGTGCACAAATTAAAAGCGAATGACTAGCAGAAGGTCTCCTGGTTTTTTAGTCAGATCTTTGTGTTCCCACCAGGACAAAAAGGAAACAAAATCCTAAGATGAAAGCACAGTGGTCTGAGGGGAGACTTCTGGCTGCAGTCCTTAGAAGCTCAGGCTGACAGCTGCCCAGGGAAAATCAAAAATATGGGCTTAGGGTGTGCCTGGCTAGTCATCACCCCGGGTGCCTTCCCACCCTTCTCCAGAGGTGAAAATTGAGCTGCTAAATGTAGCTGACAGCTCTTTATGCTTAGGGAATTGCCCCGTGACTGACTGATTCACCTCCCTCCCCGAGAAGTTGAGGTAGGAAATGGGTGGGGGGAAAAGCCTAGCAAATTGTTTCATGATGGTTGTTTAAATTGCCTCTGCATTATGGCATTACAGTTGGGGGGGGGGGGGGAAAGAAAGATCTCTCGCATAAATCCACATCCTAAAGCCAGCTGTGGCAGAGGCATGGACACTGGGAGGAAGCAGAGCAGATGAAGTCATCAGCAGTGGGAAAAAAACATCAATATAATATAGTGCAGAACAAAGCAAATTCTACCTCAAACGCAGAGCTGAAAGAGAAACATCTTCCCCTGTCAGGTCTATTACCATGCACTTATTCCAATAACAAATAACTAACCCAGAAGTAACCCAAACCTGATTTATTCCTCCGTCTAAATAAATATGAAGAGGCAGCCGAATCTGACTCTAAAAACCACTGATCTCATATGTTTTTCTTCTATGTATTGGAAAAATTAGGAGTGGAGTTTCTGCCTTGCTGCCAGGGGATGCTGGCAAAGCATTTGAGCTATAGATATTGTATCTTGTCACTAATGACTGCAGGGAACTAAAAGGGATTTGGATTTTTTTTTTTTTTTAAAGCTTCACATTAATTGATGATTTGGTCCCACAATCCACAGTGGAACACAGGATTTACTATATTGGATCAGTCTAGTGGCCCATCAAATCTGGCATCTTGCCTCAGTGATGCTCAGAAAAATTATCATCTGTTGTCTTTGCTTGTAAGGTTGCTGGCTGTTTCTGTAAGGCCATATAACTGCAACAGATGAAAGGCCTTGCAGGTCGTTTTAAGGCCCTGAAACATAGGTTTGGCTGGGTTTGTAATAATTCCTGTGTCACATCTTTTCTCTTTTAAAGCAAGGAAGAAACTCTGATGGCAAACATTTCCAACAGACACGCTGCTGCTTTTCCTCTTGGTCAGCACAGCTTGGAGAAGGTGAACTTGTGTTTTCATTTATTTGCCCTCTGAAAACACAACTGGGGCCAAGAGGAGGGTGAGATGCCTTGTACTGAGCAGAACAATATTGATTAGGCAATATAAAGATTTCACTCACTAATTCCTTTAGCAATCTTATCATGTGTTGCCTGCATAATTGAATGGGAAAGAGAGAGGTGGAATCACTTAAGCGTTCAAAGCTCAACACACACCAAGAAGAGATTCCTGTTTTGTGTGTGTGCAATTTTGTGCATCGTTGCCCCTTGACTGTACACTGAACATGCTCTCTTTGACAGCCTAGTCCTAAGCAGCCTGTTTATTAAAGACAGCTGCTTACAAACAGGGGCTTTCTCCATCCAGCTGGCAAGGAGAAGGAGCTCTCTGTGACTGAGAGAGAGGTTGGACTATGGAACAGGGAGGGAACAGGGGTAGAAGCCCATGGGAGTCCTGACCATGCAGGAATCAAGGAGAAAAAGAAAAGAAATGTTTTCCTTCCATGTAAATAACTTAATTAAGGAGTCTTCAGTTTGCCTTGAAGTGCAGCCTGCCACACTGGGGGAAACCTTTACGTCTTCCTTGCTTGAAAAGCCACTACTTCACATGATACATTGAGGAGAATAAATAAATAAAAAGCATGCCAAGACATAATTTATCCATACTCCCACTAAACTAGCCTATAACTTCTTTGCCTCCAGTCCTCTCACTGATTGCACTGAGGGTTGGGGCTGCTCCCCACCTCTCCCAACTAGTTTGTGATCTCATGGCCGCCCCAATGCAAGGAGAGCTGGGCCACAGTCCTGCAGGTGGGAAGGCAGGAGAAGGCCACTGAACAGCTGGGAAGCAACAAGGAAATGGGTCCAACAACATAAACAAGAGAAGATAAGTCTCCCTTAGATGTCAATACTTCTTCCAGAGTGCAAACTGTTCTTTTTAGTATGTCCAAAAATCATGCTTACTGGTGCACCTGGGGCTAGAATAATGCAGCTTGCTGGCATTTGGTTCTCCACCTTCTGCTCTCACTTACACCTTAGTAAAGCCCAGGAACAGTCACCTCTTGAGGACTGCCCCATACAAAACCTTCCCTTGTTTCTGGTAGCACCCCAGAGGAACATATTCTGGCTAGATTTCCATCAAGGGAGACTGTCTAGCTTTTTTCTGTTTATCACAGTTTTTCAGCTAATTTTCTGAACGTGAGTAGGAACAGCAAGAAGAATGGAAAACGTTACAAGCAAGAAATAGGTGGATATTTACTCTTGGATGGGTGTACTATATGGGTGGGTCTTTTTGGTAACTCTGCTGGGCCAGGCTCTGATCTGCCTGGAGACATCCCTGGTCATTGCAGAGAAGTTGGTCTAGACAGCTTTTAGAAGTCCCTTCCAACTCAATCATCCTATGATTCTACTACTCAAAAACAAACAAACAAAAAAAAACCTACTCAAGAATAGGTTAGTGTAATGCTATAACATGATGGAAGGTACAGCAATAATAGCAAGGTGACAAAGTCTTTGGCTACAGCAAACGAAGACAAGTCCAAACGCAGCAGCTACAGATGCAGAAACAAACAAAGAAAAATTGCCTACCTTTAGAAGACCTCAGGTACACAAAGGATCTGCTGCAAAATACCCTCATCTCCAATGCCAACCCTTAAATGAGGTCTGGGAAGGGGGTGGATCCTAATTCCAGCCCTTCTGGTCACTCAGGTGCACTTCGTTACACGCACCTGAGATCCCCTGGGTTGGCCCTGCCTTCCCACCAGGTGTTTAATCACTGGTTCAAGCTGTGACTTAGCATTTCTGCTACAGTCAGGTTGACAAGTTCTTTCTTTCACCTGTCTAGATCTGCTTGCTGTGTTTGATAGCCCCTAATACATTATTTTGCTTCCACAACTGTTCAATCCCTTTTTCAGTCCATCTCAACTGCTGGCACCTACCACGTCCTAGGACAAGGAGATCCAGCACTTTACTACCCACTGTAGTACCTCTGTTTGACACCAGGAACACCAGCAGCTGTCTTAGATCAGGACATACAGAACAATGAACCTCAGCTCAAAGCTCTGGAAAATGGACTGGGTTTGGATTGAAAGATCATACATTTGATTAGCTCTTAATGAGTGTGTGAAGGTTTAGGAGACACATGGAGAGGTTGAACATTTGGGTGAACACTAAGACTACATTAAATAAAATATCTGAGCCAAATGACTTGCAATGCAGCAGCAGTGTATCCCAGCCAGGAGAAGTGGTGAGGATGGAGGTCAAGTGCTGTGGCAGGGAGTTTTCCCAAAAACAAACTGCTCTTTTGTGTCTTTGCTTCAAAGAAGATGTCAGTAGATTCCAAGAGCTCTTTACCTGCCATATCCCTCTCATTACTGAAATGAGATAAATGGTAACAGCATGAAAACAGCCACTGAAGCAGGAGAAAGACAGGTTGACAGTGAGGAAAAGGAAGGGGGGGACAAGGAGCAGGCAGAGGGCTTGGCAGGGTGGAGAATGAGGGCAATTACCATTTCTGAGAAAATGCCAGAAATACAACACCACCTAATTTCCCCAATTAATTCCTCTGCACTTGAGCTGCTTTGTGTGAAGGGCTCTTCATGTTTCAAACAGGAAGAAGGGAGGGGTGGGGGAACAGAGACTCTTCAACATTTGTTTTTCCCTCAGCGTAGAAACGGGCAAGAGTTGAGGAAAAACGTCTGTCTAAAACACAAGATGATGTTGTTACATCTTCCTTCCAGGAGATAAGGAACTGTGCCACAAATTCAATTTGCAGAGGTTTTTATAGGAGCCACGGAGATGCCAGAGACCAGCACATTCAATACACACTGATTTTCCTGCACGCAGAGCAGACGACGATGAGCACAAAGACACTTCATCCCATGCCCCCACAGCAGAGCGGTTCCCTCACCTCCCCTCTTTCCAGTCTCACCGCTGCTTAAATGGAAATTGGCCCTTTTGCCCCCAAAATGTTAACTGGAGCAGCTGTAAGCCTCTGTGCTGCGAGCCACCCAGCTCATGGGACACACAGAAGGAATGACTGCCATGAGAACAAGGACAGAAATAATGAATCAGGGGTTGGGAGGAAGGGGACACGTGAGTAAACAGATGCTATAATATTTTCAACATGTATATGCAGACTCCTGCACATAGTAGGAGTATGGCCCTGTCCAAGTGGCCCATCCGAACCATCACTAGGTGTCTCCAGGGGAGATCTCCAGGTCACTCCAGGATTTCCCTGTTCTTACTTAGGTATGATCTAGAGACAGGACATGCCCTTCATGATCTCACCTAGTACAGGAGAAAACGATGCTCTTTCACCTCTAAGTCTCTCCTTAGTGTAACAAATATTTACAAATATGAAACCTTCCCAAAACTCTGTGAGATAGGAGGGAGAGAGAGTAGCACACTGTATTCCATAGAACAACAGAATCATGGAATGGCCCGGGTTGAAAGGGACCACAATGATCACCTAGTTTCAACCTCCTGCTATGTGCAGGGTTGCCAACCACCAGACCAGGCTGCCCAGCCTTGCTTTGAACACATCCAGGGATGGGACATCCACAACCTCCTTGAGCATTTTCCACGTGAGAAGAGGCAGAAGAGATAAAGGCAATGATTAACCACTTAGCATCCGCGTAGCATTTGCCTGCTGGAAATTGACCTTTTGCTGGAAGCTGAATGCAGTACATGCATTGTACCTTTCACACAAGACTCCTCTCCTCTGTCTGTGCAGCCAGGGACTGAGCTTGCCTTCTTAGAATCACAGAACCTCTTGGGTTGGAAGGGACCTCAAAGATCATCTAGTTCTTTAACCCACTGACATTGAAGCATCGAGTCTCTAAATCTGCCTTCACTGCAAGCCTCGCCTATTAGTCTTATCAACCATGCTGAATGAGTCTCCAAAGGAACATGAACCGGGCAGCTGTTAAACCTCACTGATCTATTACTTACACGGAAACTTCACTGGATAAATAGTTGACTGCAGCCCAGGAGAAAGAAAACAGTTTTGATCTCCAGGGAATAAGAAATAGAGTTGGTCTAGATGAGAGAGAGAATCTGACAGTAAGCACTGAAAATTATCAAAAATATGTTGTTGTTGTTGTTTTTTAAATCTGGCCATATTAAGAAAAGAGAAGAAAGAAAATGTTTGCAGAGCAAACCTTCATGCTTCAGAGGAGGAGGCATCTGCCAGAGGAATCCCTTTTTAAGGAACGCTGACCTAAGGCCAAAGTCATAGCAGAAATGTTGTTTTGGCACCAATGGTCTAAGGATGGGAGAGCCAAGGTTCATAGGAAGAGATATTAATCTTTTATTAAATCAACTGATATCACTGCAAAAAAAGGAAGAAAAAAAAAAAAAGCTTAGGGAGGACTTGTGTGTCTAAAATGTTCTTTTCTTCCCCCTCCAACAATATCAGATGTTTAATAAAAGATATTGCTTCTTCCTGTAAACCTCGTCTCTCCCAAATCCATAGAGCACTCCATAGCGTTGAAAATGCAGAATTCTTCAACGCATTTTTTGATTGTGTTTTTAGTTCTATGTTGTCAGAAACTTATTTTCAGAGCCATTTGCAAACTCAGCATGTGCACTTTTTTTGTTGTTTTTTGTTTTGTTTTGTTTTGTTTTGTTTTTTTTTCACAAGCAGGTGTCCTCCCCATGATGAACAGTAACCTGGAGCACGTTCAGGACAGACCTCTGCAAAAGGACGGTGCTCAACTCCTGAGAGGTTTCAAGCCCTGCCTGGGCTTTGGGGCAGGATGCTAGAGGGGTAGGACATAGCAGAATTGGACAGAGGGATGTCTTCATGACATTCAGTGCCTGCATTAATCCTTCCTCTACTCAACCCACGTCTTTGCTGCTGATGTCCAACCCATGGCAGCATGTAACCTTGGAACTTATTAAGGACTGCTGACTAGGATTTAAGGCTGCTCTCTTCTGAAGATAAGGAAATACTGCCCTTTCATTGAGTGGCTGCCAAATGACTTTGTTTGGGAGCTGGATTACTCATTCTGGGGGAAGAAAGGCGACTGATCTTGGTCCTGCTCCATGGGCAGGCAGCAGATGTGCTCAGTGTGACTGCGGCACAATGTTCCTGACCCACAGCATCCCACCGCCTGGTGTCACAGTCCTGACACATCCCTAAGAAGTCACTTGCTCACATGTTTTCTAGAAGGAAAACAAGTGGGAAAAAACTCCTCCTGAACCTTTTATCTCCCTTACAGATCTATTTCACCCTGCATTCCTATACAGACCTAAATGAAAGATTGCATGGCACATTACACAACACACCCCAGAAATGCCCCTTCAGCATCCCTGACTTGTCACACAAGGGTGGGCTACTTCTCCCAGCCTCCCCTATACCTCCACCTTCCTCTGCTTTCTGACCTGATGCCATTTCACTTCTCCCCTGCCTACACCTCCACAACCATCAGGGATCTGATGCACAAGGAAAAAGATGCACCTGTGCTCAGGCAGAGCATGGAGAACCTTGGAGAGAGAGGAAACAAACCTCTCTGCTGCTTTTGTTACACAAACGTTTGTTTCCCCTACCCCAAATGTGTGACAGGAAACTAAGCAGTTCACCTTTGTAAAGCACTTCTGCATCCCACAAATGCAGGAGGCAGATGGTGTTTTTCCTTTGTTTTAAAAGAAAGAGATTAAATGCCTATGAGTTAATCATGAGCCTGGAACACACTCATATACCCACATGCCAATCTATCCATGCTCGTATGGCCTGGGCAGCAGCAAATGCAGGGACCCATCAGAGTGAGATCCTCCAGACATGCCACTTGTGGTCAGCTTCGAGGTGTAACCCTCCACCGTGTACTGATGATATTGTATATGATACTGTACTGATGATATTTAGTGGAATTCTCCCTAGGCTGCAGCTTGGGCACGCTAAATCACCTGAAACAGAACTTTGCTCCAGGTTTTGCCTCTGGGAATGGCAGGTTGTGTCAACAGCAGAGATGTTGTGCACAAACATTGAGAAGCAGCCCTGGGAGTTTTACCATTTTGGTTGTGGATGCGACCAGGGACTGCAGAAAGGAGTTTCAAAGCTTAACTCTACAGCCACATCTCCACCTTCCATGGGGGAGGACCAGGGGCAGTCTGGTTCTAATGCTTGAGGTCATTTGTTTTCTCTTTCCGTTCAAAAACCCTCACTTAGGGTATTTTGGTGGGTTTTGTGATGGGCCTGTGTACTTGAAAAGACTGTCTCAGGAGCCTGGAAGAGACAGCTTTCCTGCCAGAGATGCTGGGAATTAAAATGGTGAGGAATACAGAGCAGAAATGCACTACTGTTAGTGAAACCAAACTGCTTATCTTACCCATGTTGCAGGAGAAAGTAAATGCTTCTTCATAACAAAGTAAATATGAGTAATCAAAAGCGTAATTACCTAGGATCCCTCTCTGGATAGCAACAGAGAAAAGGTCTCCATGTATATAGAGGACTGAGTTGGTGATCTAGAGTTCTAAAAGTACAAGTCTGGTAAGCAGGATAAACCAGTTATTGCTTTGGTCCCACACAGCAATTTGTGTGAACAGAGAGAAGTCCACTAACAGAGCCTTACGACATGGCATGAGAGAGCACAGAGCAACCATGGCACAGCACTTTGCACAGACAGGACGAGGTCTACAGGACACCACAGAGAAGACAAATCCCACTATGGTGAGCTGGCCTATGAAGATCTCTGCAGTTCACACTTCTTGGGGGTTCTCCCATCCAATTCTCATTTGCTGAAGTACCCAAGCAAGAGCATGGGTGATCTCACAAGCTGCTTCTCATCTTCCCCTGGCCACTGCTCTTCCCCACTCACTATCTCACTGATGTTTCTGCAGTGTTGGGATTGTAGCTACCTCATGCAGTCCACTGAGACCTTTTCCCAACATAGGCTTTTGTGCTGCACAGAGAAGACTGGTTCCCTTACTAGTAATTAAACTTAGTGATAAGGCAGTGCCCTGGCCTTGGAGAGATGACATGTCTCATCAGAAACCTTATCTTTTTTTTCCTCCCCAACTCCACTTTGCAACTTCCTATCACATAAAGAAAACCTCTGCCATCAGATCAAGCCCACAGGTCAACCCTTTCTTAGGTAACTGATAGAAATCAGCCTCTGAGCCAAACATCTGCACTGTAACCAGAAATAAACCAGCCTTACACCAAGCACGAGGCAAAAATCTCTGCTCTTTCTGCTGAAAAGCCCTTCTCTCCTGGTGGGTGGCCCAACCACAAATCCCTACACTTGTGCTCCAAACACTTTGTACATTCCATTTTCTGAAGCTGAGGAAGAGTAAGAAACATGCATTCCTCCCAGGGTTGCTGCCACCCCGGGCAGATAGGGCAGTGCAGCTGGACACACAGGCAAGGGGACATCACGAGCATAAATCACAGAAGATAAGGCTGGAAAGTCATTTCTGACTCACTGAGTCAGTCCCCAGAGACTTGTGCAGGATTAGCCTCTGCACTAAGCCCAGGCATTTTTATCTAGTTGCTTCCTGGACTTCTTCAATGACAGGCCCTCAGCAACCTACCTCTGGCAAATTATTCCATTGTCTAAATGATGTCCCTGCTGGAAAAAAAAGTGTTTTTGAGGTTGAGCTTAAATTGCCTATTATTTCCTTTTCCATATTTTATGCACTTATCAGTCTTTCAGTTGCCTTTTCTCTAGGTCCCTGTATTAAGTTTCTTTAATCTAACACAAGAGGTCACAGCCTGTAGTCTTTTAATCATCTTTGTCACCCTCTTTGGATTACCTCCAATTTATCAAAGTCTGTGTAAAAAAGAGGAAGAAAAATAGGAAGGAAGGAAGATCAGGATGACATCAGAGTCATCCCAAAGTGTGTGACTGTGCTGGGGTATCACGGGGAGCTCTTATGTGTAGGCATCTGCATGGATGTCTGAACTACAGGCGTGTCCAGGACCAAAAGGAGTGAGGACAATGGTTTGGGGATCAGGCAAACACAAGTGTGCCTGATAAGACATCTGTGTGCATGTTTCATTGAGGGAATAAGCAAATGAGTGAGCCCAAGAGCTCCAAAAACTGATTTACTGTCACATTTCCTAGTCTCCCTTCACTCTGAGCATTGGATGGCCACTGGAGCTGCCTTACCCTGTAGTAATCAGTGCTGTAGACATCTCTTGACATCCCAAAGTCTCCAATCTTCACCAGCAGGTTGGCTCCGACCAAGCAGTTCCTGGTGGCCAGGTCTCTATGGACAAAGTGCTGGGAGGCAAGGTACACCATTCCAGAGGCGATCTGGCTAGCGATGTGGAGCATCTGGGATAGCCCTAGCTCCCCTTTGGCTTGTCGAGGCTGCCCATCCACGAGGATCATAGCATCTGGGCCATGTGCCCTATAGGGAGGAAGAAGCAAAAAGCATAGAGTTGGGTCTCAAAAGTGACCAGGAGGTAGGAATCCCATATGATTGCTGCTCCTGCTGGGGTGGGGACTGGCCCCCCAGCTCTGTACTGTGAGGATGCACACACAGCTCCAGAGGAAAGAAAAAAGAACATTTTACAGAACTAGAGGTTGGGTGAACATCTGGTGGGTGAGTAGGTGCCACACATCATTCTATCCTTACTCTTCTCCAAGAAACCTCTTATGGCCACAGTTGAAAGACAGATTGCTAGGGCAGAGCGACCAGTGGCTTGATGCACTATGGCCATTCTACTCTTTGGCAGGACTTGTGTAAAATGAATTGGCTTCCAGATATCTACGTGTTTGCTGCAGTTAATTCTTCTACCTTGGAAACATTCCCAGGTGTGGAGCTATACATGTGGAGTTTTCTTCCCCAGCCATCATATTCTTGCTGCTTACTCTCTTTATTAATCCCATACAGCCTCTTCTCTTCCATCCGCACACCTTATCACCGAACAACCTCCTCTCATTTGATATACCAACACAACCAGAGATCACAGGCAAGGTTTCAGAAGAACACCAGCATCCCTGGAAAGTACCCTTTATACCCTAAGCTGTCCCAGAGGTAACACAGGTGCTGTAAACTCTGAAGACACAAGCAGAGGTGCAGGGGTAATGTCTGAATGTCAGCAGATGGAGAGAACATCCTGGACAACAAAAGGCAACATTTTGCTGAACAAAGTGTGTTGTAAAGGCAGGACCTGAGGTCAGGGTCATTCCTGTCCTGCCCCCCTTTAAATCCTCTCCCTAGCTGTGTACCAGGCCTGTCTTTGCTGTGCTCCCTCTGTGATGTCTCTTTTCCCGATGGAGCTCACACTGCTGTGGCCTCTTTGAAGGTGGAATAACAAAAGCCCTCATATTTAGGGAAAAGCAAGAGGTTTTGCTGTGACTTTCCTCCTCATGACTAAGATGCAGTGCAGCATCTCTGCTGAAGCTTTGAAACTGTTCTCATTGAAATAGTTTCTGGCATTTCACCCTGTTGTCAGCCCTGCAGAGAGCTTACAAATGGAAATGCACACACAGAGCTTTCCCTCCTTCTTGATATGGGACTGAACAACACACAAGACCCAATCTTTTTCTCTCCTTTGTTTCTTGATTACCCTGTTGGGCTTAGGGCAAATCAAAGAATCCAGACATTCGGGGTCCAACCCATAGTTTTTGCTGCTGTGTTCAGTTATCTCCTGCTGCCCTGCCACCAGAAGCACAGCCCCAAGGGTCCTCACCTGCCATCTCCTCCCAGAACAGCTGGAAGAGGAGAGGAAGCCCAGAAATGAGGGCTGAGGAGCCAGGAGTGTTTCGGGAAGCTGTGAGTGGGCAATATTGCAGTGAGTGTGGGATGGGCAGGACAAGCAGTGGTTTCTAAAACCATGCTGGACATTTTATACCAGACGTGCCTTGCAGTTACACCATATTTAACTGTGGATGATACCTGGTGTCAAGAGTAACTATGCCAAGATGAGAAGTGAAGGACATAATGCCATCTCATTACTGCCACCTTTTTCAAATACAATAATTACTTCCAAGGAACTGTCTACATCTGATGGGAACAGGTCATGTTTAAAACGTGATCAGCCAACATCCTTCCTTTCACTGAGTCTCTCTACATCTTACTATACAGGATTTATCTATGTATGTCCTGTGTAATACATATTCCTTCCTCCCCTCCTCCATCCCACATGGGTATAGTCCTAAAGGAAGGAGCATCAGCCTACTCTTGAGATTAACTGGGGGGATATTAGTGCATCTAGTTGCATCAAGAAGATGTAGGGAATACGAAAAGAAGCTGCCCATCTCTTCTTGGAGCAAGGAGTTTGGTTCAGCTTTACACCAAGATCATAAGATTGGCTGGTCCCTGTCAAAGAAGCGTGGCTTTTGGTTTTGTTTTCTTGTTCCTTTTTCTTAGGGAGTGGTGGAGGCTTTTATCAATATGAGGAAGAAAATAACCTGTGTGTGTACTGTAGGAAAGGGAGGAAGTGATGGAGATATTTGGTGAGGTGAGAGGGAATGCAGTTATTGCAGGCCTTCAGAATGGGATCTGAATGCTCAGAAGCCCCCAGTCCATGAATGCTGGCCCTAGGAATGCTGTGCTTCCAGCAGTGCTGTGTCTGTATTTCTCCAGAGCCCCAGTAAAACCTACTATTCATCAAGGGAAACCTGAATCCTGCATCACCCTCTTGACCCCCTTGCAGCTTCCATCCTGAGTCCGACCTGGCCAAAAATGTCATCCATGCAGAGCATGAAACAGAAGATGACCTATAAGTTCATATTCAGTCTGCCTCTACTATGCCAAATTGAGGGGGGAAATCAGTGCAGGTGTGTTCCCAGCTCCGCCATTGTCTTGTGAATGCTTCAAGAGAGCTGCAGACAGCTTGGCCCTGCTTGAAAGATTCATAGAATGATCTGGGGTGGAAGGGATTATCTAGTTCCAACCTCATTGTTGCCCACGGGCAGGGCCGCCCATGGGGTCCTTCCCCACAGCCCTTCTGGTGTAGGTGATTGCTTCAAAATGAAAACTTCAGGAAAAGATCTGTTTCCTTGTTTTCCTTGGGCAGAAATGGGTTGTGATGGTGGAAATATAAGCACAGAGTATATCCCGGCCCCAAACCTAGATGTGATGTGCTCGAGCTTCCTGTTCCCGCTGCAATCATGCTCACACTTAGCAGTCAAAGCAGGAAAATATCAAGGGTCCAATTTTGTAAATACTGGGAAATAAACCTACTAATTATTTCAAGAGGTAAGTACCACTCCACTTGCATGCAGGTTCCAGAGCATAATTTCTGTATCGTGAGAGAGCAGCACCACAAACATCCTCCCAACATTGCTCTCTGCCCCTCATCAGTGGCAGATTCAGGGCATGCAAATTATCTGCTAATGAATGGTGACTGGTGGGGGTCTAGCAATTTGCATCTCTCTAGAGGCATAGAAGGCAATTATGGCATTTCATCTGTCATTGCCCATCTTCTGGAGTAGTGAGGTGCCACTGGTTAGAAAATTTTGTCTGCTGAGATCCAGGGCACAAGGACCAAGGATGGACTGCACAGACACTGCCTGAGGCCTCTCCTAAATTTCTCCTCTTTTTTCTGAATTTAGAAATGCGAACTGCAAATGCAAACTGCCCAGGATAGCATCAGATGAAGGACTCCAGGAAGATCCTCTCAGGAGTATTTCAGTTCTGGTGCTATCGAACCAGTATCTGGGTGGCATGAGGAGTCATGGCTGCTGACCTTCCAGCTTCAGACTTGCAGGGGTGGGAGAAAAAACATCTGGTTTCCACAGCTCACCTGGACAACCCTTGGGACTACCAAAGAGGAAATGTTGGGGTTGGACTTCAAGCATCAAATCTGCTGAGGACCATGCACACGTCTATGGCTCTCTGGGCACCACAGATCTACGACAAGCAGCCCAGGGGTACAGCTGTGCTGCATCTGCCATGCCCTCCTTTGCACATACCTCAGGAACTTGTTCAGGTCCCCATGCTTCATGTACTCGAAGACCATGATGAGTGGATCACCATCACCACACACACCGTAGAACTTGACGATGTGCTCATGCTGCAGGTTGGTAAGCAGCTCTGCCTCCCTCTGGAAATCCTTGCGGGCTGCCAAGGTGGGGTCTTTCAGTGCCTGAAAGAAGGGACACGTATGTACGGGATGGGCAAAACCAGAGGAGGCCAAAAGCAAAGGGGGGGTGGCATTGAGGAAGAGCTGATGAGGGCAGGAGAGGATAGGAACCACTGCCACCACCCAGTTGCATCGGGAAAGCTAGCAGCAGGTACTGCTGGCACCACCTCAGCATTTTGTTAGTATGTTTACCAGCCCAGTGGGGTCTCCAACTCATTTCCCAGGAAGCAACAAACATGCCACAGAGGGTAATAGCTTCCAATTATTCCCAGCTTGGGCAGGATTTGTACTGGTGACCTAGGGGTGAATGGCTTCATATCTCATTATTATTAAATTCCTGAGCCAGCTAGTCCTCGCTATCTGTCTTTTATTTTGAAATAGCTGACTATACTGCCTTTATTCAGAAGATGGATTTGCCTGGCTGTGCAGTTATTGTGTGGATTTTTCAAACTGCCTCTGAAGAAGGACACTGTCAAGACTTTTCTCATAATTTTTAAAATCATGTTTTCACTCCCCGCTGTTTGTAACAGTCCCCCTGGCAGACTGATGCTGAAATCAGTATCCTAACTGAGAATATCTTGTCTTTCACGTGAGTACACCAAGCTAGGTTGCAGCCTAGCATTGCAGGGCTGCTTTGAAGATGCTGCTGTGGGTGCAGCTGCTGATGGAGGTGGGTTACCAGGCTTGAAGGCCAGCTTGTCCATCAGGAACTGGGCAGTTTCATAGGAGAGCAAAGTGTTGTCATCACAGGATATCAAGGGAGGTCACTTAGCAAAAAAAGTTGGGATGTCCAGAATATTGGACAAGATGGATGAGCTGTGAGGCCTGATGGCTGTGCTGAGTTCACATACAGAGAAGTACCGAGTCCTCCCCAGGAGCTGCTTTTTCCCCATTCAGCAGATCTCCTGCAAGGTTTTACCCAAGCCTTAGGACACTTTCTCATTCCCTTTTTCTGCCCTCACCCTGCTAGGCACATGGCATAATATTATTGTAATTCTGTGTCCTCTGGGATAGCTTGACTAGAGATATTTAGATGGATGATAGTTACGCTGTGCAGATGGCAAAGCATCCATCCTTATCTCAGGCACCCAATTACTTTTAGTCATTTAATATCTTCATAACTTTGATGCTTCCCATTATTTCTTTTCTCTCCAGGAAAACACTTCCCCTCCCCCATGACTCCTTTCTCCCCTTTCTCCTGTAGTTGCACATAATATTTCAGGTTGCAGCGAGTTTGGTTTCATCTCCTTCACACTCTGTCACTTCCCCGAGGTGTGAGGACTGTGACTTTGTAAATATCACACAAAATGGGATATTAAAAAAACATTCCTAAGGTTGCACAGCCTTTAGAAGTGAAGGAAACAAGATCTGGAAGTGGTAGAACCAGGAAAGAATTATAGAATCATTAAGGTAGAAAGAAAAAGACTGAGATCATCTAGTCCAACTGTCCACCTACCACCAATAAAAGAAGATGGGGGCTCAAGGAAGAGGCCAAATCCAGAGTAAAAATGCTTCTCCTAGGAAGGTTTGGGGTGGGTTGCATTTGTGTCTCCGTCATAGGATTGCTGTGTGACATCAAGCCATTCACTCTGCCTGCAGGTTGCAGTCATTGTCACAAGCTGCCAGCTCTGCTGATGCTTCCTAGGAATTTCCTGCTCACGTGGCAAGAGTGCCAGGTCTCCACAAACACCACATTTAACATCAACGTAGGTCTGGTATCTGCAGTCTGGCTGCAAAGGCAGGTTGGTCACTGTCCTCCAGCGAGGTGGATTCTGCCCCCTCAATTTCCCTGAGATTCTATCTGCCCTCTGCCAAATGGGGACCATGCAACCTCAGCACCCAGCTGGATGGCCGTGAAAACAAGCACACTCACTTCTAGAGAGCTCTCAGAAACAAGAGCCGTCATCACAAAGGAGAAAGCCACAGAGAAATGAAAAATATGTGTTCAGAGGACGTGCCCCGAATAGCAGCCCCTCCAGCATTGCTAACACTTGACTTTATAACCTCAACGCTTTTTGCTGACTATACTTTTTTAGTGCTTCTTAAAATGTTTTCAGAAGCAAGCTGAACAGAAGAGCAAACTTATCCACGCCATCACATCAAAAGCTGATCTGCAAGGCTGCAGTTTTTAAATCCACTGGAAATCTGAGTGCATTTAGCCACAGTCTTTCATTGCCTAGTCCTGGCCCTAGGAAGGAGCCCCCTGGAACGCAGCAGGGAGAGACCCCACATCCTAAGCAGCATGTCCTGTTGCTGCTCAGAGCTGCGGTGACCATGGAAGTGGCTTCCACCCTCTGCTGGGAGCATGAGATCTTCAAGAAACGCAGCCAAAGCTCAGCTCAATATGCGAAGCCTTTTTTCTCCCCTTTTCTTTACTCCTTTCCATTTTTTAAAAAACCTACAACATAAAACACAGCCCAAATTAGAAGAATGCTTCCCCCCCACACAGCTGGCAAAAAGCCTGATTTCAAGGCTCCGCTCCAGTTCTGGATCTGTATGATCTGTTGGGATGAAAGGCACTCTGGAGATGTAAGCTCATAGTAGCAATTAATGGAAACAAGTTTGGATGCTGTTTCTGCCTACATGCAAATGAAGATCAGTAGAGACCTGAGAGACGGGATCGCATCGGCTAACACCGATGGGCAGATGCCAGCCACATAACTAGGTGATTAATGATGTGGGTAGCTGTGCTACCTTGGCTTTAACCAGTCCCAGAGGTGAAAAGTGCAATCTTGCAGTTCTTGCTGCCTTACTTCTTTCATCTTACAGCAAAGCTGTCCCAGCAAACTGCTCCCAGCAAACTGGTTGGCCGTGCTTAGCTTTCAAGTGCTTATTTTTGCTGAGGCCTCTTTTTGTTTCATCTTCAGCAAGTTAAGTCCCTTAAGAGAAGGTCCCAGTCCCTCGCAGAGGGAAGGCAGCCTCCCCACTGCTGCTACGGCTGCGCAGATCCGAGCCCTTCCAGCCCTGTTCCTCCTCCACGTCTCCTGTCCGCGTCGGCAGGAAGACAAGCTTTGGCATTGGCGAGAACAGGCGACCTTGAAGCAAAACGCTGGAACTCTGTGTGACTAAGTGGATTTACCACAATCTCCGGCATCAGATAAATCTCATCCCATAGCCCCCAGCCCTCCCCTGCCTCCCTTTCCCATGCAGCCCCTGCTGTACTCTCTGCCACTCGCCCTTGGGATTTACCTTCACTGCCACCAGCATTTTGTCATTGGTGGGGCTGAGGTTGTAACACTCGGCCAAGAACACCTTCCCAAAGGCACCTTCTCCCAGCTCCCTCTTCAAAACGATGTCTCTCCTCTTAATATGCTGGACATCTGTTGGAGGGAGGGGAGGGAGAGGGTTGAGGGAAGAACGAATCAGGGTTAATTCAGGGAATGGAAAACAATTAATTCAATTTTCTAGCAAGCCGAAATTGCTTCGCAAAAAATATCTACAGGGATCTTTTCACCCACCCACGGAATGCAGCCATCTCTGAGACGGAGTTAGGCTTATGCAAAACATCTGTGAGGAAAGTACTTGAGGTTTATCACGTTTTCACTACAACTTGAAGCAGGCGAGTCCTCAGGGAGAGGAACCTTTGGGGCAAAATCAGCTATGAAGACCTGAATCTTTCTGGAATGATCCAGGAAATAATTAATCTCCTGTGGAGCAAAGGCTCCTAAGGCAAAGGTCACATACTTCTGATGCCAGGCTGGGTGAGATTAGAAGGTTGAGTTTCCAGAAGCTGTTGAATTTTGCATTTCAGCGTGGATCAGTTTAAACCTAAACTCAGGCAGATTTCTGAGCTTAAACACTGGCAAGCCAAAGTGTTCCCAAGAGGAAGAGCACCAATGACCCCAGCACCTTAGGGCACTAGCAGGAGGTGGCTGGGAGCACCGAGCACTATCCTGCAGCAATGCTTCAACCTGTATCCATCTTCCACACAACCATTCCCTCCAGGTCACCCCAGGACAAATCCCTGGTACAAGGGGTGAACTCAAACCATTAGTTTCAATGATCCTTTTCACTGACATTTAGGATGTCAAGGGTTGACAGAGAACAGCAACTGAGGCTCCAGAAAGACTCAGAAGAGCCATAGCTATTAATTTAATGGAAATATAGAAGCCCATAAAGATTGGTCTGCACCAGCTGTTCACACATCATCTAACAGGGTCAATTCATAAGGGCTAGATGTACCCAAGTAGTAGGTAAGGGTAAACAAATGACCAGCGAGATCTCCACAAATGCAGGGTCTTGATTAAATGCCACTGATTGCAAGGAGAGGTTGAGGGTTTCCATGCTCATTTTTGCGGATAACACCAGGGCACAGCTACATTCTGCCAAAACATTAAGCATCTTTCTAGCATCACAGTGCCCATACAGCTGCCTTGGCAATATGAAGAGGCATCTTTTTCATGCCTGAAATGGACTATGAAGGCAGCTAGAGGCAGCTGGCTATTCCTCTGTATTTCCCTTCACTGGAGCTAACTGCCTGCCTCGGAAACTGCTGCAGAACAGATCACCTTCAGCTTGATGGTCACAGCAGGGCAGTGAGAGCTGTATGCTCTTCCCCAGCACTTGGTGAGCAAGCTGACACATCAGAGGTCTGCTCAGGCAGGAGCATTAGATGGGACACTGCCCTCTCCCACCCTGGGGAATTCATAACTTTGAATCTTTTCCACTCTTCCACATGCCACAGAAGCCAGTGTGAGCGGCCACCATCAGCTTGGATGCATTTTCCTTGGGACAATGTGGAAGCAAGAGTGACTGACAGCAGGTTTCACACTGGCTGCAGGGAAGCATCACGAACAGCAATCCCAGCCTACCACCAGCTTCTGCCACCCTTGATCCAGTAGGCACCAATAGTGGGCCATGAGTTCTGACACCTCAAAGCAACCCAGGTACAACTCAACGCATCCAAAAGCCAGCAGAGTGAAAGAGTAACATCATAATGGCTTTCATACAATTAAGATTTCTCATTAGGAGCTCACAAGCAGGTTTAAGAAGCTGCAATCTCTGGCCCTTTTGCTTGTTAAGGAAGATGAATGTAGCAAGATTGCATAGGCAATGGGCCTTGTAATAAATGATGCTTCTAAAGAGGAATCTCATTGACCTTTTCATTAATCGTTCAATAGACTGAAAACTGTTAGTAACCAATATTAATAATATTATCAACACAAAGGAACAGAATGGAAAGCATATCCAAAATGACTTTGGTTTTGAGTCTGCAATGACAACGAGTGAGAACACATCACATGTGGACTTTGCCTTCTCCATCTAGTTTAGCTGAGTGTTTAAGGAGTACCTTGAGAAATCCGAAATATTACATGCTGAAATGTTAAGCAATGCACTTGGGTGAGGAAAATCCTAATCTGAGAAAAGTTCAAATGCTACTATTTACTTAATAGAGGAAAAGTATTTTTTCTTCTTCCTCTTGGCATGTATTTCTATAGCACTCATCGCAGTAGTATCCAGGATTTGTTGTACTGACAAGCCACATATTTGTATTCTTTGTCTCCTGATCAGCAACAGTCAAATAATCCTGCATTAAGAAGAATCCACGTATACTTAAAAAACTCACAATCCCAACAGAAATGCAGCACTGCAATACAACTGACCTATTTAATGAGAGATTTAAAAAAAAAAAAAAAAGAACTATCTCAGAATAATCAGTGATGGTATTTGAAATTATTAACACTTTTCATAATTGGTAACATCGTGAGAACTGAAGTAGACCTCTCTTCCCAAACTCCCTGAGGTCTTGCCCCAAATTTTCAGCTCCCAATTTTGCTTCTCAACAACGTCTTAATAAATGATGAGACATTTCTGAGAGCCAGAGTCCAGACTGTGTAATTATGTCTACATTATTAAAATAATATCCCATCTGTCTTCAAAATCCAGATTTCACAGCAAGTTGTTAGGGTCACCTGTGAAGCTTCAGGGAAAACGCATATGAAGAACTTAAGGAGATATTATGGCAGAAGGAGATGAACCAAGGGAGGAGTAATCCTTTTGAGATAGCAGACCCACGCAGCGCTGCTGGATTAAGAGTAAACTTGGATGGTTATGAAAAACATACATATAATAGGTCCGGGAAGTTGAGCAGTTAGACAGTAACTGGACAATCTTAATGGACAGTCAGAAAAGCTCTTTTGCTGATCATAATTTCTCTCAACCTTGAAAGGACGTAAATTTTCCACCATAGTATTTTAGGCACAAATGGAATAATAAGCGAGTTATAATAAATTGCCTTTTCACATGCTATAGGCTTAAAATACTGAAGTTTACATCAAATTCTCCCATTCACAGTGAGATCAGCGCCGTGATTAATCCTGCATTATTATTAAATATGGGCTTTAAACACAAAGCACTGACAAAGCGTCCCGGCGCCGTACAAATGGCTGTTATTGCTCTAACCTTGCATCTATTCTCTGCTTGTCTGTCCTGGCCGTAATTCATAACGAAGGCCGAATAGCCATGAAAGATGCTGTGCTGCAAGGGCACCTGGGAAGTTCATCTGCATAAATCTGTTTACGTCCTCCTGGAGGAAGCAGAGCCCTGTCTGATAAACAGCTGGTGTTTATTTGTTTTAGGCAGGCACTGGTGTGCTAATCCGTCTCAGCTGCCTTGTGGTCAGCCCTGCTGACAAGGTGTAGGCAGGCAAACTGCCTTCCCATAAGCACCGCTCTCTTATTTTCCTCTCCCCTTGTACCATTAACTTATAAAAACAAGCCAACCAGACAGTTCAAAGGAAGAATCTACGCAGGAAACACTGCAAGACCCGACAGGATAATAACCAGACTTGACAACATGATGGGAACTCATTCAAGGCTGTGCTGTATCTACAGGAAGGATGGAAACGCACAGCACTGAAGTAACTGGCTTAAAATGAAACATATTGCAGTCCTTGTTTGAGGATTACTATATCACTGTCTGATAGAGAAGGAGAGCCAGGCAGATCCTTCACCTTCTTTCTTGTCCATCAAGGCAAACACAAGGAGACCACGTTTCAAACCTCACCTCCTCTGTTACTCTGCATAACACATGAAGCACACCAGGCAAGAGCTGACCTGCAGGTTGGGAATGCCCCACAGCATCAGTTCAATCGTGTTGCCACGTGGGTAAGTAAGGCTGTTAGCAAGAGGGCAAATCGGAGAGGCTGCATTTCCTTTTACAAATTGCTTTCAAAGCAGAAAGCTTTCCTCTTCTCTAGAAGATTCAAGGCAGAAGGGTTGTGGCCTTGGATCTGCAATGGGATCTTACCTAACCTCCACTGAACCTTCTGCAGAATGGATGGCTTGATCTGTGCTTCAAGTGCATTCAGTCAGAAAAGCGGCTGTCTAAAAACGGCAACTTCTTCCTCCCTGTATTTGTTCCCATGTGTCCCTTACTTGCATCTGCTTCTGTTCTTGACACAAACATATTCTAGTTTACTAACCTTGCAGGCCCAGCGCAACCAGGGATATAAAGGAAGAGAAAGAGGGGACAAGATGAATTCTACATTTCTCATGCATCATGATAGTGTTTCTGCACCAGCCCCCGGGAAGGAGCCTGAAAAAGCCAGAACTTTTTTGCTTACATGACTGATCCAGTGACTCTTCACCCATCTTTTACACTCGTATTACAGATTCTGTCTTATATGTGGCAAAGTCAAGGCAGAAAGACACCCCTTCAACTCAGAAATCCCAGGTAGAGCTTGTAGGGCCAGTAGCAGACAGCGTGCAGTGAAAACAATGTTTTTCCAATAGCAACTGCATTTCAATCCCACGAGAACAAATCAGCAACTTGCATGGGCCTATTTCATGAATCTAATATACCAATTATCGTCTCATTTCCAATTCAGTCCTGGGGGTCAGGAAAGGAAGAGAAGGGTTCAACGATGCTGTAAATACTGCATTTGAGATTCCCATCACAGCCAGCATCCTTAAAACCACAGTTTGATAATACTCCTGAAACCTGGCTGCGCATGATGCAGTGTTTCAACACAGATGACTACAGTGGGAGGTAAATGGACAAATCAAACTCCAAACAGAGTAAACCATGAACAGTGACAGTACCTATGTTGCAGCAAAATGCAAAACAACTTAAGTTGGATGATGTGTTCCAACTGGAACTAGATCTGAAATTAATTCCTCACACCTCCTCCTTTCCAACTCCCAAGCAGCAGCCTACCTAGGTGCTGTATTTCCAGCAGATTTCTTTTCCTTGGACTCCCAATTCACAAATAACATGCAGCTTCCTAGGGAAACAGAAGAAACCCATGGAAACCTTCTCTTTTACTTTTGCTACTCTCTACCATCAGCAGCTTTCTCTTATAGCCTAGAAATGACCAGTATCAATTTTCTGTTGGTTTCACCCCCTTTACATACAGCTGTTTTCTCTAGAGAGAGCTGTTTTCCTGCTTCTGTCATCATCAGCTCCTCCCTCCCTTAGCTTTGTCACTTCATGCCATTTCTTCTTGCTTGGCCTGGCCTCCTGTTTCTTACCTTTCTTCCTGCTCAATCCCTCTTTTAAAACAGACTTCTTTCAGGTGTGTTTGCAGGATATCCTGATTGGAGTGTGATCTACGACTCTTTGTGGTAATGGCCTCAATTTCATGAGCTTCTCAAGCCTCATTTGCATCAACAACACAGTGTAAATGATAACAATGATATTTTTTCAGCAGTAGCTGAGTCATTTGCTGTAACAATTAATTTATGCCAAAGAATTGTCTCTCCTTTTTTTTTTTCTTTATACACAAGTTGTCCACAAAAAAAGGTAGCGAAGTTCTGTTAGTCAATATGATTCATTCACTTCTTCTCTGACTCACTGCTAAAATAATTCTTATAAATAAATCCTGCATAACTTGCCTGCTCCACGACAATTAAAAACAAATCAACCAGGCTCACAATTTGTGCTGGAAATGGTGTCATTAAGACATGTAACTACCAATTGGAGCGCCTTCCTTGCCAGGCAGTCAATTGTGATCTGGACAAGAGTGCAGATCAGGTAGGGCCAGATCAAAAAGCTTTGCACTGGAGGGCTGATAAGTCATTCTCTTACAGACCTGTCTCGTAGCGAGAGAAGATAATGCATAGGCTAGCTGCACAGAGTCTGAGTCTCCCTTTTGGCCTGCTGCAAATCCATCAAAGTCAATCGAGGATATTGATTTCAATTGCAGACTGCTCTGAAGTAGATGTAAACAAAGAGAGAATCAGTCTCACAAAATTATAAAAAACAAATGAAGAAGTAAGCAGGCCGTTTCTTAACTCCACACAGGCTCTGAGCACGTAGCCTTCCACTTCTGGTGGCTTTTCTCCCAGCTCTGATATGAGCAACCTTTGTGAAAAGGCCCAGGTACATGCTTATGGCGGCTCAGCTCTGTGCCCAGACACTGGTTCTTTGCCAAGCTCCTCTGTCAAGGCACCCTTTTAAGGACTCAGGTTCAAAGTAGTCATGACTATAAGCACCAAGCAGTACAGAGAGTCCTTTCAAAATGACCCCAAACCCACGGGGTTTGATGGAAAGCATATCTGAATCTCCAGGACCTCCATGGAGCAGACATAATTCTTGGCTGAGCCATCTGGGTGCCCACTCTTGGGAGCAGCAGGATCCTTCCCTCCCACTGCTCTGCAGACCCTGCAAGACCACCTTGCTCAGAGCACTCACTGCACTGCTGAGGCTGTATTTCAATCTTGCTAATCCTGGATGACAGCTCTAATAGAACCTGTAGCCTGGATCTCTGATCCTTTCAAAATACCTTCCATCCACCAACCATACTGCTTACAATCAGAACATCATCAGCTCCTTTGCTGTTGCAATACCATAGAGAGAGGAAGCACTAACCCAAAGAGCTACCTCTTCCTCAACAGCTCACTCCAGCCAGCCTTGACATACTGAAGAGCTGCTATTCAGCCAACCAGCTCCCCAGCTGAGCAGAGTGCTTTGATTAGCAGCACAGAGTGACTGGATTAGCACCTGCTGCATCCCTAGCCCTGGTATCAGCCACACAGCAGCAGCAACAGCATGGCATGTGCAACATGCTCTGAGTTAAATGTGAGCACTGAGGGACATGTGCGTGTAGGAGCTGAGAGGAAGGCAAGACGCAACCACAACTTCAACCAAAAGATCGCCTAGATCCCATACTGCACTAAAAACCATCACCTTGGTTAGGCAGCAGGCAACATGGGCTGTTGTAACACACCTGCCAAATTTAAACCCAAGCCCAAGCAAAATTTCATTTTCTTCATTTAAAAAAAGAATCTGAAAAACATCAGTGATACTTAAATGCATTTGGTACTGCCCCACAAACACTTTCTAAGGGAAAAACATGTCACAGCTTCAACTATCCAACACTCCTATAAAAACAGTACACCATTTCAAGCTTCTGTCATCCATTTCAGTCCTGTAAGTCAGAGTACAAAACCGTTGGTGATTATTTTTACAACAAGAATGAGATACATCATCCCATGGCTACTGGATGCAGAGCAATCTCAGCTGGGACACACAACAGTTTGCAGAGGCCTGTTGATACACAGCTAACTTGGGAAGATGGCACATGTTGAGATGTCCTCGGGTGAGACAGACACCCCTTGTGCCTACCCATGTTCCTCCTCAGCTCCCATGGAAGCAATAACACCAGGACTAAAATCTTATTAATGTTCTAGATGAAAAGCTTAAAAACAGAGCAATGCTTCCATTATCTCTTGCCTCCTCTCAAGGAATTTCTGGCTGACATGAGACTGCAAAGCCAATCTGCTTCTCCAGCTTCAGCAGCCCATCTCCTGAAACATCCAGCACCAACTTCACATTCCGATGGGATATTTGGGCTCTGCCTTTTGAATAAGAGGGTTAAATATACAACTGGGCTCTTCTGAGGAGCAAAAGAAAGGTAGAATGACGAGAGTGGGCTGCTGAGGTCTTTGCATTGGGTAAATGCCCAAGAGCCCCATGACAACCATAAGTAGAAGTTTGCACAAAGCATCGTCTCATTGACTCAGTGGCTCATTCCAGCAGCTCTCCAAAGCAGGGACGAGGATTCCTGGCAGGGTGGGAGGAAAAGAGGTTGAGAGAAGGGAAGTGAGTTGTTCTGGCAAACGTGTTTTCTTTCCACCAGCCAGGCCCCTCAGTCCCCTGCTGCCAGAGCACTCAGAATAAAACATTAATTCAATACCACACATTTAATTACACATTATTTGAAAGTGAATTTATTTAACGGAGGAAAATAGTCTTCAGAGAGCATCTGCCTCCCTCAGACTCATGCGTCTGCAGGGAGGGGGCTTGGAGAGGAGATAGGAGGAATAATGGTTTGTTTTACATCAGCAGCTATTGCTGTTCAGCTCAGCCCTTCAGAAAGGGAGATTTTAAAGAGATAGAGTTGTGCTTTGCAGAAACTTACCAGATGATTTGATTTTCCAGCTACTTTTCACTTGATTGGAAAGCGCTGCTGCAGACAGATATCACTTGTCTTTCTTTTTTTATTATTTTTCCAAGGGAAAGGAGGGATTACTGGTGGAGGGATGGAGGAGGAGTGGCTGCCCCTCAAGAGCCCATGCAGTCGTCAGATTTCAGGCTTAGGGCTTTAACAACGCAGTAATCAGACATTTAGCAGCATCCTATGGCTGAGATGGATAATCACAATAAAGCTGGAAGCGACCAGCTCTCAGCAGCCTTAAGACTGTCTCCCACCGGGAATGCAGAGGCTTACCTTCTGCCCCCAAGCTCTCAGAGCCTCTTGGTTATTGGCTTCCCCAGCATGCAGATTCAACACCACAGCTCTGCTCATGATGCTCCAGCTAGGACCAAGCGATCTCTACTGCCTGGTACCAAGGCTTGCATTGCAGTCAGATCCCCACTGCAGAAAAATGGGGAAGCTCCAGTACCTGGCACAGGCATCCCTTCCACGGCTGCATACAAATCATGCTGAACTGTTTCAAAGCCAGACAAGAGCTGCTGGACTCATGTGAGTCTTTTTCCCCAAAGGATATTCCACCCACTCCTTGATTTGGGAGCAGCACCAAAACCTCCCTACTCTTACTGACAGCTTTGATGAGACAGCAATTCCCAGCCGGTGTGACGGAGAGCCCCACCTCTAGTAAACAGGCAGTGGGTCCTTCTGATGCTTACTCCTGCAACGGTGAATCTTTGAGCACTGGATGTCCCAAGGTGAACCCATTGCTCTTTTCAGTCCCAGCAGTCACTCAGCCACACTGCAGTATGCACGTGGACACAGGTAGACATTGCAGCGCTGGGTTTGGGGCTCAGCGTTAAGATTTTCCTTGCAATTTTGAGGATGGAATTAGTTTGGATACTGCTGTTTCAATGTCGTCCACTTTCTGGACTAATCCATGGTTTGAGGTTCTAGACACTGGCTCTGCTTCACCTGATTCTGCTGCCACTGTCTTCCATTATCAGCTCCTAACCTTACCCTGCCCCTACCACAAATGCTAAAAATCTCCTCACACAACAGTTTCAGATGTACTGAATACATCCTGGGGAGGGAGCCTAGTTTTTTGTGTTTTCAAACCAGAGTAGCTCCAGGTAAGCTGGAAATCCTTCTGATCTCATCATAATCACAACGGAAAAGGACAAATTTGGATAAAATGTAGCATTTTCTGCTCTTGTTTTGTTTTCTCTTTTGCTTTCACTCCTGGAAACTCTGGATCCCTCCATCTTTGCCTGCCCCACGCCCAGTCCTTCTCCCACCGAAGATTTCCTTTGGTGGTCGTTAACAAGTGGCTAATGCAGCCAAACTCATGGAACAAGAAAATTCCAGAAGCGAGGCCATACAGAGTGAAAACACGAAGTGCTGAAAGACAGAGCTCAGGCTCAAGTTATGACTTCATTAAAAGCCTTTCTCCAATTTGCCCAATTTCCATCTCTCTCCTTCCTCTCCCTTCCTTCTCGCCTCCTCCAACTCCCCTTCTCCTAGGACTGACACAGGAGGTGCACTTCTGTCTACAGCTTGATGAGGTGTTCCCTCAGACTCATGTTTTCCTAACACCTCAAACAGACCCTTGCTTTGTCTTTGTTTCTGCCTGGGGTTTCCTTGGTTCTCTCACTACTCGTTCTGTTTGCACAACGCCATCCCTTTTTTCAACTTGCCAACTCCTCCCGCTGAAGGAAACCCCCGAAGGAGGAGTAATGCGAGACAACTCTGCCTGTTGGGCTCCAAAATTACAGTACAAAAGAATTAGCTAATCTGATAGGGACAGCAGCTGGTCCTCATTGAGACATCCAAGTCCAGGAGGTTTTGGGCTTCTTCTCCGTTTGCTGCTGTTTGAGTTAGTCACAGGTAGGACTTGATGAATGTTGGACTGGTGCTTCTGTAATGTTTAATGCGAAGAGAAATCCCCCCGTCCTTTTCAGGACTACTTAAGAAACCACATGCTCTTATTAGGACACTGCTCTTTGTTCCCTGATTTTATTGTATCTCTCCATGTCCTGCCTTTATTATAATTACAAAAGAGATTCTGCCGTGGTTTATTGTCTCTGACATTCCCAACACAGGGAGAAAACAGGGTAATAAGACACCATAAATTTGTCCATTTTCTGTCTGCCATTCTTCAGCAATGTCTCGCACCATTATGAGCCAGACAGTTGGGGTAAATTTTCACAGAAGAACATTAAAAATTGCACTGTGTGCAGAAGGAAAAAGAAATTTGTCGAGTTTTCTCTTGTGCCAAAACACCAGTGTCTGCACCAGGGGAAAAATAACTGGTTAATTCTTCTTACGGGCCGTGGTGAGACTCAAGAAAATATTCTGCAGTGCTGGTAGCCTCAGAAGACATGATTAATTGCAGATGGTGAAAAGGTGCATGTTCAGCTTTAACTGAACTATGTGTGAGGATCGGATGAATGCTAAGTTGGTATTCAAAACATATGGGGAAGGAACCTACAAGGCTCTTCAACTACAAAAGCAAGATTGTGTATATATATATACGTATATATATACACATTCATGTGTATATCATATATGGATTAACAGCTTAAGTTTAAAACCTGTGTATTGAAGTTTTATAGCAAGAATATACGGCTAGTGGAAGGGAGCAAAATAAGCAAGATTGCTGTGAAAGGAGGAAAAGGGAAATAACATTTTGCAGATAGCTGAGGAAGCAAAGGCATGAAAGGGATCTTCACTGCACCCTGCAAGGCTGGTAATAGTGATCTGTGGATGGATATATGTGGGTGGTGTTGCAGGGCACAGAGCAGGGAATAATGGTGGAATGATCTCTATAATCCATCTGTTTTTTTCCTTCTTACTTGCCTTGGACAGGAGTTGTTTAATCGGAAAATGGCTTGAACAAGAGTATTTATGTTGCTTTCCTGAATTGTCTTAATTAGAGGGCTACCAGCAGATACTGGGATGGTAATGTGGAAAAATCAGAGGCCTATTTCCATTTACTCCACCAGGCTGCCTGCAAATCCTGTTTCATTATTGCAATCTGAGCTCGGACAGTGATCCAGCTTGTATTTTACAGGTCATTCTGATGCCTTTTCTTTATCAATTGAGTTTAAATCAAGCCCTTAACCTTTTCTCAGGGCAGAGATTGTTCAAGTGATGGGCAAAGCCACACACATTAGTATCTGAGAACAGATGAGCACCCAAAGTTCAAAACTTCACTTGCATCTGCACAGCCTGCAAACAGGGCTCATGTCCAGTCTCTGTTACAAGGTCTCCAGACTAGAAACTGGAATTGTAAAGAGAGAAGACAAAATTTTAAAACAGCAAAGGTAAGAAGAATTACTGAGCTGTTCAAAATGACATCTTCCTTCTCTTTGCTCCTTCCAGAAATGAAAAGATTCTTGTACAGTCCAGTTTGCTTCATTTATCCTTTCTTCATATGCAAAACAGCTTCTCTGTTGCCTAACCTGCAGTCTCCCCATGTGCCATCTCCTCTGCTGTAAGAGTATTCCCTGCGCTGCTCATAGCATTGCAGGAGGGTCCACTTGTCTCTCTTGGGATTCCTCTCTTAAGCAAACCCCAAAGAGGAGATCATTGGGCATGTGTGCTACCTTGGCCATGCTTGGTGCTGATGTACTCTGATGGACTCCCATCCATGGTGTTGCAGTAGAGGTGACTCTGTCTCCTGCTTTCAGTGCTCCCTTGCAGGCCATTAGCAGGCATTACGAATAACACAAATGATTAAAACTGACCTCCAGGATACATCACTCTCAACCTCTTTCCAATTGGAAACGCTTCCAGCAATAACAATAGCTTCCTTCTGTCTTATGCTCTTCGGACAAGATTGCTTTGCAGACTTATTTTAAATGCCACACCAACCAATGTTTCTGCCTTCAGTCATTAATCTGTGGTGCCAGTCCTTGTCAAATACTTGCTGAAAGTCTCAGTGAATTATATCTGCTGAATTTCCCATACAGATAAATGTATAGTGGCAGCTGGATCCTTGGGGAACCCCAGCAAATCAGGTCAGTGTGGTCTCCCAGTATTTCAAGCCACGCAAGTTTGGCCTTCACAGGGTGTTGTTTTCCCAGCCGTTCTTTCACAGCATCCCTTTAGGTTTAAGATTTCCAAGAACTTCCCAGAGCAGACATTAAACAAGACCACATCTTGTCCCCATTATGCCCACCACCTTCCAACTCTCATCAATCAGGTCCATTTTAGACATGCAAATTAAAATGTTAAAGAAGCTCAGTGAGTTGTGTGCATGCTCACAGGTGTGGATATTACAGGATGTGCTCTCCATCTGTAGGGGATGCTCACCTTGCCTGGTGCCCTTCAGCAGTTGGCCACTGATATGAGGAGAGCTTCCTCTTCATCCTCATAAAGTTGGTTGCAATTCCAGAAGATGAAAAGCATTTAACAATCCTTTTCTCCTCTTATCACTGACATAAGCTGGCTTTTGTTCTCAGTGGCCAGTCTAAGTTCTTCATACATCACTCCTGAGATAAGCACTCACTTCTCTTCTCCATACCCTCTGTATCAGCTCAATGTTCTCCAAGTCAACCCTTGCTGTGATAGTAATTTCACTGTCTCTCACAGATATTTACGTGCAAAAATACCTCACTGTTTGATATATGCCCTCGGCATCTCATATGCCTTTTGCTTTCCATCCCTTTGTTTTCTCTCCACTTTCTTCTTCCTCCTTCTGTCGTCCCTGTGATATTCCAGCAATGCCCCATCATGATCTCTCCATCTCTTCCATAACCCATGGATCTTTCCATAGCCCATGAATCTCATTCTTTCCATTCCTTCTTTTACTTCCTTTCTTTTTTACTAGACTGAATGTTTAGAGCAGCCTTCCCAACTGGACCTTAAAGACCCGCATTAAAGCTCGGCCAGCTTTCTCAACTCATTTTGCATTCCCTGTGCACCTGCTCGCTGAAAGGCCAGTGGTTTCATACGGCTGCCCTTTCCACAGACCCTCCTCAGCACTTCAGCTCTGCAGGGAATATAATCACTGCATCCTAGATGCTCTTCAATTTCAAGTGTATTTATTACAGCTGCTCAATTTCCTTTAATCTGCTTTTTCTCTTTCTCCTCCCCCTACGATTGCCTTCTTTTCACTGCAGTAGAACTACACTGCAGGAGGCTTTTCCCTCTGCCCCTCACTGCCTGCTCCAGACCTATCCCTGCACTGATTCACACTCTGCCCTATGCACTGATTATCACCCGTTACCCATGTGGCTTCATGAACATGCTGGGCCCTTTGGAAACAAATGCAAACACCACACAGAGCTGCTTCCACTGCTGAACCCATAGGACAGGAGGGAGAGAAGAAACACTTCCATGCACAAATCACCTGTGTCATCTGCACTGAGGAACTCTCCTGCAACAGCAAAACCGTAACAACAGAGATTGCCTGCGTCTGCCAGAGCCTTGTAAAACAGCATACTGCTAGGGGTTTGAACTGTGTTCTTATGTAGGGAATGCAGATCCCATAGGAAACAAAGTTGAGCATAAAACCACAAACACCCCTGCAGAGCTGGAGCAGCCAGAAGAGCTCCAGTCGACATGAAAGACAGCTACATGCTTTCCTATATGTTAAGCTATATGTTATAAGCTATAACACATGCACACGGTGGTTTAATTGGTGTATTAATGTATTACAATGCTGACACAAACAAACAGGGACTGCTTTCACAAGCTAGAAAATCCTTGAGTACACTGTAATTAGCTGGGCTTGTTAAAGCACTTAATAAGCAAGAGACGGCATGTGTCTGATGGCCCTGCACCTTGGCTCAGTGGGAAAGCCAGGCAAGAAGTGCTTAAATATGAAATGAGTTCAGTGCTGAGATGAACTTATAAGAAATATTACTCCATCTCTGTCACAAAGAGCTTCTGACCAGAACAGATGCATCAGATACCAGTGCCAGTGTCACAGGCTTCCCTGGTCACAGTCCCCATGCCTCCCTAGGGCCTCGTTCCTGCCTGGCTACACACTCCCATGTGCTCCTCCAGGCATCAGCTTGGAGATGGCAACATCTTGTGTCTCAGTTTCCCTTTCTGAGAATGGCCACCATACTATAGCCTCAGCCATAGAAAGTCTTACTATTGATTACAAAGGTTCCTCAACATTCTTTCTCAGGCAGTTCATTGAGGACTATCAAGTATTTAGCAGTATGTTGGCCTCTAGCATGAGGTGGGATATGGCTACACAACATGGCGGTCTTGCCTCAACTGTCACCAGTGCACTGAGAGTCCCAAAGTAACAAGAGGTGGGAAATCACCCAAAATGCAGCCCAAAAGCTCTTTGTCCAAGCAGCATTATCAGGATCCCTGCTGTGAGTACCCTTTTCTCACTCCCTGAGGAGTCTCAGGAGAGGTGAAAACGCAGCAAGGGTTACAGAGCATCCCTGAATGCAGAACGGGCAGGCCATGCCTTTGTTTTATTCCACATTTCAGCATGCACACAGCCCAACCCACACACTCCACAGCCCCACTGGCTCTGGGCAGTGCTGAGTTTGCTCCTTCCCTCTACATCCCCAAGCACAGCAGCAGCTTTGAGAGGGAGGGTGGAGAACAACCCTTAAACACACCCTCCATGCAGCCTATCACAGGCCTTAGCATCTCTGTGGCTATTCCTAGATCCCTATTGGATTCTTTTCATCTTTGTTCAGCCTCCTGTTCTACTGCTGAACCCCAGGCCTGCTGCCTCCGAGCTTCCTCCAAACGCTGCATTCATCCATTTTTAAAGGTGACCTTCCAACTTTAAAGGAAGTTTGCAAGCCTCACTGTCTTCATTTGCCCTCTCCTTTTCAACCGGCTTTTTATTATGAATTGAAAGAAGCTCGAAAGGTTTCTCCATTAAAAAATAAAATCTTTAGGAAGAGCACAACTTTCCCCACCACTTCTCTTCCAGTTTTTGCAACAGCCTACTTGCCTGTCTCAGCACTCACTGCAAGCTGCCAGCTCTCATGCTGAAACCACCCCATCCCCACGGATGCCTGCGTCCGCACTCCCCTGCCTCGTGCTGTCACTGCAGTTTGGCAAAGCTGTGCCCTGAAATCCTCCAGGTAAAAAACAACCTTGGAGGAGGCAGAGGTGGAAGTGGGGTTATTTTTAACTTGGATCACACTAACAACCTGGGTTAGACTGCGGCCTCATAAGCTCTCGGGCTGCCACAAGTGAAGAGCAGCAAATAAATGTCCTCTTTATCTCACCTTGCTGCCAAAGCTGCATCCTACCAGCCTTGGAGCCATGTAGTGATGGAAAAGGAAGGTGTCTCCATCCCTTAGCATTAATAATGTCACTCTTACCAATAAACTGGTCGCAGTAATTAAATAGGCAGTAACAAAGCAATAAACAGCATCCTGTTGTTGTCATGCACCATTCAGCCATTTAATCAGGGCAGACAGGGCCTGAATTCTTACAGAAATATAACTGAGATAGGGAAACCAAAGTTTTATAAAATGAAATCTCAACTTCCAGCCCTTCCCTTAGATTACTATTTCAAACAGAAAACAAATACACAAACCAACGAACCAGTACCCTCTGCCATCCGAGCTTTCACTTTTTTGACTCTGAGTTCTAGTGCTGAGATGATATTGGTTATCTTCAATGCTTCTCTTTGCCAAAAGGTCAGGACATCACAAACCAGTGCTATGCAGCAACACTCTGGATTTAATCATTGGCATCAGCCTCCATCCAAGAAACATAAATGCTTTCTGTGCTACAACCACTTGACTGCCAGGAACCACCAAGCTTCATTCGCCATCCAAGCCCATGTGCCTGGCAGCCCTGCTGTGCTCTCATATACTAGTACATATTCTTTACTTCTTTAAAGACCAACCAACAAGCAGTAAAACAAGTGGCAGAGCAGATCAGATTTGTCTACTAAAAGTAGGGAAGTACTTTAAATACGCTGTCTTTAAGAGGAAGGAGGGTTTCCCAAAGCAAAATCAGAATCAGGAGGATAAGGTGCTAGCAGGTCAAAATTTAGTACAATAAATAATGGAAGGTTCCTTGCCTCAGACCCTCAGCATTTCCTCAGTTCTGATGCTGGATTTCATCCTTGGGATATGAATGGAATCTTAAAATATAAATATAATCCTTATTCCTAGAAGAAAAGTCTTTATTCAGGGGTTGCGAGGGAGCAGTGTGTCTGATGCCTGCACTTGGGCTGGGATCTCCCTTGGGAAAGGACCCTCATGGCTTCCTGCTCCTTTCTGGACCCAGAAGCTACTCCAAACTTGAAGCTGAACTGTGGAAGAGCTCAACTCTGTCGCTGTGACACAGGGATGTGCTTGCTGCTGAGGGTCCCAAGAACTGCGCACTTGAATAATGACTCTGAGCCACGATCTCATCCATCCCCAGCAGCAAGTGTACAAATACCACCAGTGCACTACAAGGGATTTAAAGGATTTATGCAAGACTACAGAAGGGGAAGCTGCAGCAGAAACTTACCTTGATATCATATTAATCCGCGGAGGACTTCACCATCCTGACTTCCAGTTCTCTGCCTTGGGCAGATGATCTCATTTACCACTGGTGTCTCTTCTCTTAGAAACCCCATACAACATTTCTGCCAACAATATTTAATTCCTAATATGCATGCAGACGCAGACATACATACAACTCTGCTCCAAGACCAGCAAACATTGACTCAGATCTCCAGACATTAACATTACTTCAGGAAATTCCAAGGATGTAGTGCCAAGGTACCCTCCTTTCCAACCAATGACTCCTCCCAATGCTGATGGATCTGACAGCTGGCAAACCTGAGCTTCAGAGTGTCATAAGGTAATGCACAGACCAGTTCCAAAAGGTCATTAGAAGGACCATCCAAATAGTTTTTTAGTGGTTCTTTCAGGATCAAGGAGCCCGATTTATGTTGCATCTACAGCTCACCAGTACTGCTCATTCTTGCTGTTTGGACTCTTAGATAATTCCTTCTTTATAAGGGATGTTGTCATTCCTTACTCATTCAGGGATTCCCAACAAATGCTCAGGAGTCTTCTTTAGTTCCTAACAGTCTCTCTGCTATTTTGGTGGGAGATATTCTCCTTCCTTTGCAAAACTAAGTATCAATCTGCCCATGTTCTTTGAGGCTGAGGCCAGCACCACTGGTTCTGGGGAAGGACATTTGGCACAAGATTAGGTACTTCATGCTCTACAGTCACGTAAGAGTGCTTAAGGACATACACAGAACAGAACCCAACTCTCAGGAATCCCCGCTGTTATTAACAGGATTAAAAGGAACCTGTTAGTCACAGAGCAATATTTTCATTCGAGATATACTGCAGGAAGTTTGCTGTCTTCTTCTGAAGGTTAATCCCAGCCTCCAACAGCACTTTTGCTCTTCTGGTTTTCAGCCATCCACCAATGCTGGATCTGCAGAATTTCCAGACAGAAGAACCCCATCCAGTCCCTGAGCAGGGACTGACAGTTTCTCACTGACACTGTCTCATGCAGGCAGTTATCCTTTATGCATTTAGACCAGATCCATCACAATAATTCCTCCTAGAGGTCTGAATTCAGTGTATCACATACAATAGCTCCCTGGGAGGAGAAAAATTGGCACTTACCTGCCTTTAAGTGAGTCCTTTCTCAGTTGCCTGTAACATCTGTGCACTGTGAGATGTGATGGTTTTGGGGGCTGTGTATCTCTGGAGTTGTTCTAGCAGCGCTGAGTACAGGATTGGAGCTTAAACACTCCTAAATTTGCAACCCCCTCTAGCATCAGTCAATGAGCAAATGTGTCTCAGGAAGCACAAATCAAACCTGCAGCCACTCTCACTACACTGAGGGGAATGAACCAGGCACTACCAAGCTGTGCTGTGCACAGCAGCTCCTATGATCCCCAAAAATTGCTGGGAACTGATGCAGCAAAATGAAAAGCCTGATTCCACTTTAAATCCTGCCTATTGGCACCAAGAGCTGAATCCCTGCTGGACCGGATCCTGGACATAAGCAGAGCATCAGCTGGGAAGACCTTGAGTGCCTTCTCTGTTGTATCACCCGCTGCAATACTCTCGATTGCCTCCTCAAAACAGACTGTGTATATCCCTGCCCCCACCTCAATTATCTTAATAAACGGCCTGGACACACCTCTCACTCACTTAAGATAATGACGGGCCACGATTAGCTCCTTCAGACTTCCTGGCAGTTCACTGAGCCTAATGTGACTCCAGTCTGGCTGTTTCTGCCTTCTCAGGAAAAGGCTGACCTCTGGCAGCAGCCCTCTGCCATCTGCAGGTGGAGACCCATGCACAGATCAAAGGCTGCTCCCAAAAACCAGGCTAGAGCCGTGAAGGCTCCCCTGCTCTTAAAACAAGCTTGTGACTATTCCAATTGCCATAGCGAGTGATAAGTTTCTCTGCCAGCAAACAGACCTGGTGGGTTGGTACCCGTCCCAAGATATGAAATAGAAACACAGGGCTAAGGACAACCCCAAATACAGGATTACAGAAGAGCACCTCTGCACGTTACCTTCCTGGCTGCCTCTCAAACATTCACTTACTCAACCTGTGAGCAAAAGTGTCACCAGTCAGCCTGTCTCATAACATGAATATCTGAAGCAAAACCTTGGAGGAAAAAGGGCAAACAGTCTGAAATCATAAGCAAACCCTTACAAGAAGCCATCTTATCTGCAGAAATCAGGAACAGGTCACAAATGACTCAGTAGCAGCAGTGCAAATCATTTAACCAGTGCTTGGAACAAATCCCTATGCTTTGTAAAGAGCAACCCAAATTTATTCCTGCTGATTAGTCAGCAGTTACACTCACAAACTCAAAATTAATACTACAGTTCATGTGCACTTTGCTTCACTGCTGGAGACCATCATTTTCTCTTAGCTAAGAAATCATCTTGCATCTATTTACCAGCACAGGAAGTTGGTTTTGGGATTTATCCCAATTCTTAACTTGACAAACTCAAAGACGTTACTCCACCTCGAAACCCTGTTTTGAAAAACCCCAGTTAGCATTGCTTTTTGTTTCTTTACTGATTTCAATAGGAGCAGGCACTTACCAATTCTCTGGAAGCCAGTTACCAAATCCCAACAAGGAAGATGGACAAACAACTCCCAAAACTGCTGTGGTCCATCCAAGGAGGTGAAAATCAGAACTGAATACTGACATCAAGAACTGAAGCAACCAAACTGAGCTCCCAGCAGAAGCAGAAGCAGTATATTTGCAATCCTGTGCCCAAGATGTGTATTTCCCATTTGTCAGCATACAGGGCTAACGAGTAAGAGCGCACCAAAGAGGGTAACACACATCACTCACCTTCTTGGTGCTGCTTTGTAGGAATTGCACTTTTAGAAACATGAAAGAATCCACATTGGACAAATGAACTTTTTTTTTTAACCACTGGATTTCCTCTGTTGTTTTCTGGGGATCATGGGTTGAATTTACGTGATTCCCCACTGTATGGACATGGGGCAGGATGTCCTATGGCCTGCCATACATCCCTGCAGTGCAAGAAGCTCAGGCTGCTGGAGACATGAGGCTGGCAGCCAATGCTTTGATGCAGAGTCTGGCCACACCAGGCCAGAGGTTGACACCACCAAGGAGCCTGTTTGTCAGGAGAGGGTGGAAGGACATCAGGGAAACCAAGGAAAAAACAAAAAGGCAAAGCAAATGACAGGAGAGGAAGATACAATGCTGCACCAGATAAAACACCTTTTCCAGTTGTGTCTTCCATCACATTTTTCCCCCTTCAAAGGGGAGGTGTTTATTTTCCCACAGCTTCTTAACTTTTTCTGCCAAAAGATCAGGGCCTGGAGGCACTGGTAAATACACAGTTAATAAGGACTCTTCAGCTTATTGCCTAAACCCCACCAGAAGCACTTCCAAATGTTAAACAAAAATAAAGTCACACAATATTGATTTCTTGCGTTGCTCTCTTCCCACTGCTCATCCAGACCTGTGTTTTTTGGCTTTACTACTGTGTCTAGGCTTCCTTATCCTCTGCTAATGCCCAGGCTTAACCCTGAGGATCTGCAGCTTGCTCCAGTTGCAGATCAGAGCAGAATGGTGATGCACTGCTGAAATGGCAGAAGCGCTTTCTTCCAACTGTCCAACTGTCTCCTGGGACCTCTGTCCTGCTGTGCTCCCCTCCCACGACCCAGCATGGCACAGACAAATGCTGGGAAAGCTAAAGACCTCGTGCTGGTGAGGTAGACCACCTTTAAAGGGGGTTTCAGACTCTTAGGAAGGAAGGGCTGGCTCCATAAACACACATTTAAGTAAATAAAAGAGCAGCAAAGAGCATCAAGAAACATCCTGCGCAGCTGGAATGAGCAGCTATGGAGACTCACAACACACAGCAGGACCAAAATACCTTGGTAAAAACCTTCATTATGACACATACCAAACACTCGTCTGCAGCAAATCCAAGCCCAAAGCACACTGCCTCCTTTGTGCAGAGTATTATTGTGCCAGAATTGTCCTGTGCTCACCACACTCAGTTCAGGTATAAAGTCATAACTCCATATCATTAGAGGAACACAAAGAAGCAACACATCATTTCTCTGCCTGATTACCTGCAGCTTCCACACTGTTCAAGGGCTGGGAAGGCAGGGCTGTCATTTACAGGAGGAGCTGATATACACCACTGCCTGCATCCTACCAAACCAGCACCCAAACTCATTCAGTAATAAGCACTGTAAATAGTTTAGGAGCCACAATGTAGAAAGGGAGAGCAGAACAGCAACATCAACTCATGGCCCTGCTACCTCAAAGAACGTGAGTACATCAGGTAACAGAGACGACCAAGAAGCAAAAACAAAGAGAAAGAAGTGTCCAATCCCTCCATAATACATGTAGAGCCCTGGAGCATAGTTATGCTAGCTCCTTGGGAACTGGTAGCAATAAAAACACCATGGGAACTCATACACAAGGAATCAGTTGCCCTGAAATACAAAGCAAGTTGGACTAAGGCTGACCACATCAGCAGGCCAACTAGTTAGCTAATCAAGCCTTTGTGCACAATGCTGCCGAGCTGCGAAACCAGATAATAGACCCTGGAGTGGTTGGGAGGATATTGCAGAGCTTTCATCACCTGTTTGCTTCCCATTGATCAAAAAGGAGCAGGAAACAGGGATGACATCCAATGCAGCTCAGCTGGCCAGCCCATGTTATTTGTCAGGAGACAACCTCTCATCCCAGGCATTGCAGACATCCCTGAAAAGATAAAGATCTCAGCCATCACCAATCCTGTGAACAACAACGCCCAGTCACTTCTAGAGACATTCTTTAGAAGGCGAAGGCAAGCAGAAATTCACTCACAGTGTCATTTTGAAACATTTGCTTGAAATTAATGCCAGGAAGTTACAGCAACAGAAAGATGCTGGAACACTTTAGCTTTCTCATCAAAATTCTCACCAGTTTTTCCATGAGTGTTCCAGCACCATCCAACCAACTCAGCTCAAACATGCCCCCAGCCTCATGCCCACAGTTACTTGCAGGCTGGCGCAGAAGCTTTAAATCACATAAATAACTTATCCTGTTAACAACACTAAGACACAGCCACTAAAGCATATCCTTGAGCCAAGCCATGCAAGCTGCAGAACAGCTCCTCTCTATTGGAGCATCCAACCATCCTTATGTGAACTTCCAAGGAGGAACCACTCGTCTGCCCCTCACTGACTCTACATCACAAGCATCCTTCCTAGGGAGAAACAAGAGGGACACCTGCATAGCCAAGAAGCAACAGCACATCCTGAAATGCACACTGCAGTGACCTTTTAATGCCGAGATCCCTGAGAGATAAGGCTCCTAATAAAACACTTTCCACTGAGTGCAGAAATCTGCACTGGCAAACCCTAACACCATCTCCCAAAAGAACCACCTTCACCTTGAGGATATTACTATTTTGAGCTACAAAAACCAACGTGTTGTCAACTGAGATCAGCAGCAGAGAGACAGGAGCAAGAGCTACACCTGAGCAACGTCCACATCAGAGCCACAAATCCCACCCCCACATCCCCACCCTGAAGATGCAAACAAACCAGACTCCCCACGCATGGGACATCTCACGAAGAAGTGGACTATGGGACGTGTCGTTCTGAATATTTATTTATTTTGTCTTCAAAGAAGAGGCCTGATGCAGCTGTTTCGTTAGAAAATAAAGTGTTTATTAAGAAACTAGACATTGAACACCCCTATAGTCTCTGTGAAAAGGGACCGTCCCATTTCCCATTAGCACAGGATGATAGTTATGGCAAGATAAGAATGCTCGAAGATGGAGGAGTCGCATTGACGGAAAATGAGGTAATGATGTACAATAATTAAAAATAAAATAAAATGTAAAAAATAAAAAAAAAAGAAAAAGAAAAGAAAAACAACAACAACAAAAAAAAAGGAACAACATCCTTAGACTTGCTACTTAAAGCCACCAATCACAAACAGCCATGACTGGCATCTGTTTTGAGCAGTGAGGAACCAGAGACTGTAACTGGTGTTAAACAAATTGAGACATTGATCACAGTGGGGAGAACTGCTTTAAATTATGCTGTAGGGTCCGGAGGATTTCTTCTAAGCAGAGATGGACCTGAGCTGCAAAATTCAACCCTTCCTCTGCTAGGGTGTTCAGATATAGGCTTCTGGTTCAGGCCCACGGATGTGTCTCTACGGCTGATACACACAGTTGAGAGCAGAGTCCCCTGAACAGTGCTACGGAGAGGAGAGAGCTCAGACGGACGAGGCATCCCCCAGTCAGATGGATGACTCCCAGCAGATGGGGAGTTCAGTTTGGACAAAGCACCCAGAGATCTGCTTCGGGAAGGTCCTCCTCACTCCGTGTGCAGAATCGCAATGTCAATAAATGGCCACAGGTCCTCTCTCAGTGCACCACTTGCGTTTCCGGCTTCGGTGCAGGCTGGAAACGTCGTTGGAGTTTGGTCATGGTTTGTGAAGTGGTCCAACCTGAACCGGGCCTCCTCGTCGTAACGCAGATGCCCCCATAAGGCATGTCCGTTAACTTAAAGCAATCTGCCACCGTTTCTCCTGTACTCTTCTATTGCACTTTATCTTTTTACGTGAGCGAACCAGGAAAAGAAGCAAGAGAATGGAATGCTCCCAGGGACACCCCTACGGGAAAGCTGATAATGAAACCTCCTGGCCGTCCCCAGGGTGGTCCATGCATGTCGCCTGTAAAGGCAGGATGAGACAGAACATCCCATTCTGAGGCTTCTCCCCAGTTCTGGTGGACAAGGACTGTGATTCTTTCCAGTGGCAGCAACCCTTCTGGGCTGGTGATATGCTGACATCTCTGGTCATAAGGTCATCTTGGGCCATCGAGAAGGCAAGCAAAGCAGAGTAGCTGGTGAGCAAGCTCCTGGTTCGATACTTCTCTCAGGAAAAGATCTGGTCAAGCCTGTAGCTTTCAGGAGGTTTTGTTATGTTTTTTTGTTTTTCTTTTTTCCTTTTGAGAAAATCTGCTTTGCTTATAGATTTTCACTGATACGTGTGAGCAAATCTGTATTTCCCCATACACGTGACATCTAGAGAGTTGAAGGAAAGCCCTGCAAGTTGCTACAAGGGCAGCTGGCTTCTCTTGAGAACAGGATCAAAGGGTTTATTTTTCCATCTGAGAGGCTTTGGATGAAGTAAGACAAAAGTGGGAAGGGAGAGGGGGAGAGAATACGAATATTGGCCAGAGAACAGGATTGATATTCCTGTTTATGCCACAGAAGAAGCAACAGAATACTTATTTTTCCTCCCCTTGAGTCAGTCTGTCTCAAGCTGATCGTTCTGGGAAATGTGACTGGGTTACAATCAATCTCTACATGGGTAGAAATACAGGATAGAGCTAAATGGGGCTGGAAAAGATCCAGCAACTGCGTGCGTCTGATACGGTTTTCCACTTTGCTTACTGCCCTGGTCCTGGCAAGGACGCGGACCCTCCTGCGCTATGGATTCTCCACCCACGCGGGAAGTCCAGGCACCTCCTCAGATAAAGCTCATCATTCAAGCAGCAGGGAGAGACCAGAGCACGACAACGAAATAGTCAGATCCAACGCGCTGCTCTAACACACACACACAGACAGACAGACAAAAAAAAGCCTCCTAGAATATGTGCACTTCAAAGATAACCACATTCTCTTCCTGTCAGAGAAGTAAGATTTTTCTTTCCGTTTATCATTCCTTCCGACATTAATTTCTGTGCAAGGACTGGGAGCGGGGCTGCCTTTGCTCTTACCAAAAGTCTTCGTTCTGCTTTAGGTTCTTCCAAGCTCCCGCCTCATCGCTTTGGGAGAGCTCCCATCGCGGTGCCACAGTAAGAGGTGATGGCGGCATTCACTGGGTGGTGCGAAGACACAAGCTTACAAGGAAAACTCCAAGCAGGGAGGACATGACTAAAGATGTCAGTTTGGTTGGCTCGGTTGGTTTTGTTTTGTGTTTTATTTTAAAGCAAAAAGTACAATTATTTACTGTGTTATTAGGATGACTCCTCTCAATTGAGTTTAATTTTCTTTATTTGCTCTCATTGCTGCTGTTGTGCCTTGCAGGAATATTTAACGAACACAGCGACCATTGGAGGAAAAGAACAACCCTGTTATCTGGTGACAGAAAACCACAGTTTCAGTTGGCTTTAACGTGTGTACAGGCAGGGCTGTAGAGTCCTATTAGGAGGAGACCTCAATCCATACAGACCACGCTTACTGCTTCCCACCATTTTGAGGGCACAGCCTATAAACTTGACATCAGAACAGGGACTTTTAAGGAGTTTTTAAAAGCCATGACGTCCTTTGCTGAAATAAACACTGACATCCTCAACATAAATGCCTTGGTTAAGAGGTTTGGAATGTCCAGGGAGGCTTATTGGATTCAACATAATTTCTCTGAAACCTAAAGGGGGAAAAAAAACAGAAAAAAGAAAAAAGCAAAATAAAGTAAACGAAAAAATAAAAAAGAGCAAAACTAGAAAAAAAGAGAGAGATATCGACACACATGTAATTATTAAAAAAGAACCAAATGAATAACCAGCAAATGGCTGCAGTTAAATTAAAGCCAAAACACCCTCTCCGGGCAGGGCTGTCTTGCTCTCTCTTTCTACCAAGACCAGGCATTCATTCCTCCTGCTGCATGCAGGCACAAGTGCTCTGAGGATAAGGAACATGCAAGCAGTCTGGATGGAGAACTGGGAACAAACCTCTTCCAGAGGTTTCCACTAATCATGGGTGGAAAAGTCCTGTTTCCTACCTAGTCCATCTTTCTGCTGGGCAGGGATTAAGGAAAATGGAGGAACCTTCCCAGATCTACCCTTCTTTAGCAATTTATTTAGTGTTGCTTAATATTCCTGAGACAAATGCGCCTGAGAAGACCTGGCTCTCATAACCCATAGAATTTCTTAGCCTCTTCTTCCTGGTGTGTGAACCTCTGCTTAATACCTCCTTTTTTTTTTTTTTTTTGTACAAAATCCTGGAAGTTTCCAGGAGAAAAGTCTCATATTCGTCAGCTCAACAGTTTTACCATTACTTTCTCAGACACCTGTTGGTGGTAGAATTTCTACAGCTGAGACCATCCCAGGGGACTGGGATGAGACTGGGCAGGAATTGACGTAATGTCACTGAAGGTCATCCTCAATACAGAGCCACTGCGTTGCCAGGACCAAGACATGCAGGCAGGAGCCTTGGGACTGCTGTAATCTGTCCTAACTTCTTCTGGTCCCACACGATTTTTCCAAGAAAATTAATGGGATGTCTTGGTTACCGAATTGCTCTAGAGACTCTAAAATGTTCCTGTTCCATCTTATGGTCACAGAACATTCAGCAAGTCAGGTCAGTTAACCGACTGGCACCACTAGAGCAGCATGAAGCTGCCTAGATGTGCTGTGAATTGATCTCAAAACTGCCTTCTAATAGGCCAGGAACAGAAAGCCAAACTAAACCAGCCAGCCTTTTTTTTTTTCTCCTATTTTTTTCTATTATTTCTTTTCTGTACAGTCTTATTCCATCTGCTCATCAGACACATACATCTCGTGATGAAACTGAGGATGCAGACAGACAAGAGCTGTTTGTTTCATTTGGTACTGTTTAAAATTGTTTGGGGGAAACTATCTGTTATCCTTAGTGGCCCCGAGGGACTGATCCCCAGGGGAAAATAAGAAAGGCTCAACTTGGGTTCGTGTGTCATAAACAAAATTCATAGGCACATTCCAAGTGCTGAAATATCACTAGTGGTGAGAAAGAGCCTAGCTCAACTCTCAGAGCCAAAGCAGAGTTTAAAGTGCTGATGCTTGGAAAAGTGTATGTAAACTAGTCCATTTCTTATCAGACTCACTGGGAGACAAATAAACATGACATCCCTGAAATTCACTATTTATCCTGTTTTGGTTTTTTTCATCATATAAATATACTTTATGGTCACCAAAGGATAGCTGGGAAAGTCTATACTCAACAATACTGAGTATCTCAAAGGAGCATTCCTGTCTGCTTTATTTTCTTTGCATTTCTCAGCTCTGCTAAATTAAGGCAATTCCACTTCTGCTGGACCATGTGCAAAAGACCTAAAAGCCCATTGGGGACAAACAGCCTCTGCAAAGGGACATGTGAAAGATCAGCAAGACTTGAGGCTGGGAATGCCGAGGGCTTTCCTCTTTGTCAGCACTGTGCTGCGAATCCCAGCTGCAGGGACCTTCGTTGACAGCAAGGTCTTTGTAGAATGGGACTGGAGTGGGGTTCACCCCATAAGTGACACGCAGCCGCTAGTGAGGGACAACAAGGGATGTGTCAGGAGGACAGCCTACATTTCTGAAGCTAGAGGGCTGGACTTACATACTGCTGACTTGGGAAAACAATGCAGCATGGGTCATTGGGGTATTTTCTCCTTCTGATTTATTCAAATTCCCAAAGTATCTGAACAAAAACATGCTTCTTGTCTGACTAATTTTTTTCTCACTGCTTTCTCCCACACTGTACTGCTACCTTCAAACCCATTCTCTTGTATGGAGCAGAAACCAACAAGGCTCTTGCTACATTTATGTATTCACTGACAGATGTGAGATGAATGATGTTCACTAAGATGTCCAGGGTGAGAATGGGTGAATCTCAACAGGTTCAGAGTTTGGATTCTGCAATGACAGATGTCATCTTTCTACCATCAAAGCTATTAGTACATGTAATAGTAGCTTGAAAATTTCTTAAATAATATTTTTCTTTTCTTTTTTTTTTTTTTTCTTTTAATCTCCCCAAAGTGGAAAAAAAGAAAAAAAAGACTTCACCTTTTTGGAAGGTTGGAAAAATCTTAGAAACTATTTCTGTTTTTCTATGTCTCATGTGAAGTTTCACATTTGTCAGTGCCCAGTTCAAAACTGGGAGAAAAAAACATTATCTTTAATGCTGGGTGTAGATTTGGAGGGAAGCTCCAATATAAAAGCCTGGAAATAGCGAGGAGGTAAAAATAAACAAACAAACAAAAAACAACACAGTAGATTCAAAGCAAAAGTATCTCCAAAGATCTATAAAACTGGGGAGGGTTTGAGAGATTAAACTTTGTGTTCTCCCTGCTTTAGTGAGACCACTTTTATATCAAAACTTGATGTTCTCTGTCTTTCCTAATAGCTGTGATATGATAGTGGAGTAAATGTATGGAGAGTGCTGGAGGATGGGGAAGGAGGAATGAGCTCAGTTTTGATGTGCAGCTCTAACAGCTTTGAGATGGAAGGGGCAGATGGGGCATTTCTCTAAGCAAGCTGGGAGATGTGGCAATGAAAGGACAAGAAGATTGAAGGCAACCGAACCATGCAATCCGTTTTTGTCTTCAACCCTGGCCATCCACTTAGTCCTCCAGAGCTGTCTTGAGTTTCCCAACCCTGGATAATGGGTCTCAGCCTCTCTGCCCCATGCACACACCCAATGCAGCCTTGGACAGTGCCTTGCTAGGAACACTCTGCCTTCACTGCGAGCAAAACTAAGAAACAAGACAGATAATTTCACCTTGCCATCACTGCCTACTTTCCAGTAACACTGCAACCATTCAAATATACCATGCTTCTATGGCTTTTGAGATGCAAGATTGCCCCAGCCACACGTGAAGAGCACCAGGAATCACGACATGGGAAGGCAAGAGAATGACAAAGAAACGATGCAAAATTCACGTCAGTGCCATCCACCAATGCAGAAGGAGCAGTGCAGCCCCGTTTTGAAACCCGTGGATGTACACTGTTACTAAAACAGCAGCATAAATTGCTGTGGGAACAGATGAGAAAAGCAACGGGATGTCATACAATGCCTGGCAAAAATGGGTTAAGTAAAAATAGCAAAGCAGGGGTAATAAGCTGGCCAAACATAACACTGCTGTCCAGACAGAGCGACAAAGCTTTGATCTCTCTTCTATGTAACAGCAGAATTTATGATTTAAAGAAAAAGCAATAGGAGAGTCCAACACCACTGCACATTTTATCTTTCTCTATGCACAGATATGAAGTATGAAAAGCATCAAAGGAGGCATGAAAACCATTAAGCCTGGCCCACATCCCGAGTGAAGGAAACAACTGTCCATCCAGCCAAAGCCAGGACCAATACATCTGTACTTAGGGGGAAGGCAACACAGCGATCCAGGTTTCCTGTCATGGATGGGTTCATCTGCAGGGCTAGGATACAAAATCCTCTTTCTTTCTCCTGTCCAATAAATAACAGGCCAAAAAGCAACTCAGACTGAGGCGTGCCACAACAAACAGGTCACAGGCGTTCTCCCCAATACCCTCAGTTGGAGATAAGCACATCATCTCCCCTGCAATTCAAGGTGAAGTCAAAGGGCCTGGCCCTCCTCACATTTGCACCAGCCCAGCACTGCTGACTGCAGAGAAATGCAAGAAAATGTAGCCCACAGATGAGCTTCACACCAACACACAGATCTCAAGCAGGTCTTCAAGTAGACAACAACTCTCCTAGGATTCACAGAGAAGTGAGAGCTATGGAAATACTTCTGGTTGTTCATTTTCATGGAAACAGGATCCTCATATCCCTATCCACAGCAGCTCACCTTGTATCGTTTATTTTCTGGTTTAGCCTCAAATGCAAGTCTCCCACTTTGATCAATGAGACCTCATAGCATTGGAGACCTCTTGGAATACGCTTGATGGAGCTCTACCTACAGTTTGTCGTTCTTGTCTTCTTCACAAGCCAAAATCATGAGGATTGAGGCACTGCATTTGTTTTTGAGGTCAGGAAAGGGAAGAGGGGGGCTAAGAAGAAGAGCAAATGAATCCAGAAGATCCCACTCCCACATAAGTTTCTCTCATGCTTAATTGAAGGAGAGGAAGGGGTAGAAGAATACTGTGAGATATTCAGTGGCTGAACAATGTTTCCTGAGAAAAGTATACATGGATTTTCATGGGATGACCTCTGTAAGACTATGAAGGACTCATTAAACCTTTGGTTGGAGGAATTCCGGCGTCTGTAGCATTTCTGTTGCTGCCGATAATGTGAGCCATTTCCATATTAGCTGGGATCACAAGTTTGTTTTCTCTGGAACTCTTTCATGAATGGAGTAGTTCCAAGATACTAAATGTTGTAGCCTGATAGCTCGGGAGGCAGAGCTCCAAGATTCCCCACCGATTCCCCATAGGAAAAGCCCCAAAGTGGGAAAGTGCTTATCAGGATATTTAAAAATAATAATAATTAAATATATATATATACACACACATATATATATAAAAAAGGAAAATACAAAAAAATCTACTTAAGACCAATGGCAAAATAAAAAAAGGCTATTTTTATGCCTGCTGTACCATCTGAGATGCCCTGTGATTTGAACTGAAGCTTCCTTCCCTGTCCAGAGGTACAGCCAATGCTTTTTTTCCACTCTGCACAGAGGTGCAGCTATTTAAAGCCACTTGGAGGCCCACTGCATGATGGAAAGCAGCCAGATCAGTTGGGCCTCCTCAGTTTTGTTTTCATTAGATTGAAGCCAAAGTATGTGGAATTACTTGTAAGAGGACCAGGGAAGGGGGAAGGACTGGGCACCCACCAAGTTCACCCACAGCATACAGAGCTTCGCCTCACCTCATTTAAATTGTAAATGGTCATAGAAAGTTTCTCAGCAAAGAGGATGCCTTGCTCTGTTTGTCATGACATCCACAGCCATGCAAATATGAGTGGCAAAACTCTGAGGTTTACAGGTCAGCCATGAGAACAAGCTGCAGGCAAGTTCCCAGATGCCAGAGAGTTTGGGGGCAGCTGATATCCTGGGTGTTGTCAGGTCACCCTCCTGTCTCTATCCATCTGTGTGCCTGCATTGAGACATCCACAAGCCTCCTCCTCTATACGTCTCAGCATTTTGAGGAACAGCAATTCTCTTTAGCTCTGCCAGTCCCCATTTCTCACAACTATGCACTGCCTCTGTCTCTGCACTCCACAAAGCCCACAGGACACTGTATCAAAGATCCCAACAATATTTCATTTTCATCACTTTGGTTTTCAAATATACTCTTTTGCCAATTTCTTTTTATTTTTAAGTCAGCCCTCAGACTGCTGCCAATTTAAGAACTATGCACAGCTTTACAAGAGCTCCTCATTTCCACTTTGCCTGACAGGTATCCGCATTCCTCTGACACCGCCTCTGTTCCTCAGCCACTTCAGATAGCAATAGTTACCTTAAGCACTTTACATGGAGATACTGAAACTACCAACTAATCTGCTCAGAAATTAATATCCACTGAGAAAGAATCTAGCTGGGCTCATGTTCTGTAATAGCTGATTAATTCCAATTACAGTACAGCTGATCCACCAGTACCGCTGATTGCCACATCAAAGAGCCAACAAGCAAAGGAAGCCCTAAGTTAGAACAGCAACAGCCTTGTTACAAACTTTTTTTCTGTCGTTGAGCTCTTCATAAGCATTAATTTGTTATGCCTCGCTTGTTCCCTTGGGAGGCAGGAGCTGTTATATCCGTAATGCAGATGGCAAAACTGTGGCATGGAATGGGAACAAGGTTTGTCTGAGGTCTCCAAAGGATCGGTGCTATGGGGTGAGCACTGGAGCAGGGAGCCCAGCTCCAGATCCTATCCTCTTCAAGAGACCTGAGGTCTAGAAGGGAATAGGAGAGCTTGGGGGAGCCAGATGTGAGCACAGACACCCAAGGAGCTGCATCACAATGGATAGGGAAAAGCAGTTGTGATCTGTTGTGACTTTCCCTGCCCAGGCAATTCCAGTGATGTTCTCCTGCTCTTCAGAGCACTAAAAGAGGCAGAGGAGCCAATTGAAGCCGAGAATAAATTCTTGCTTGCTCAAGTCTCTTTATTCTGCCATATGCTCCAGCAAGACGCCACTTCAGCTGGAAAGGCCAGAGTTGCCCTCCAGGAAGCCCAGGAGTGGTAAAAGCCCAAGAGCCAGAAATTTCAGGAGGAACTTACACTGGGAAACGTGAATTTAATAGTTCGCAAACTGAGGATGGAAACTGAGGAGAACTGCAGATTTCAGCAGGCAAGGAGGCACAGAGCACTACAGAGGAGATGTAAAAAAAATAATCAAAACCAGCACGAAGCTTTGAGGAATGAGGACCTGCTGATTTTTTAGGCAGTCTGACATTGTTGTCCTTCATCTATGTTTCTCCAATGCTTGTTCTCTGATGATTGTTTTGGAAATGAGGTCCACCACCACAGCTCTTCTTCTCTTCATAGTTGCCTCATTAGGGTGGCTCTCAAATCAAGCTGCACCAAAACATCGTAGAACAGCATAATTATGCTTTTTAGAAGGGAGCTCTGATTCTACACTTTCTTTCAAGACCACATTTGGTACCTGCTAGCATGTGGTAAGCTCTTAAACACATCCCAGGACTGAGGACTCTGATTTCACCAGATTAAGAGAGGACAAACAGAGAACTGCAGTTTTACACAAATGAGGGCAAATCCCCAAATACACAGCTGCTGTAAGCTAGGAGATTTCCTTCAGAGGAAGGAAGACCTTCGGTACCAAACTTTCCCAGCAGACAATCTGTTCTGAAGTTTTGCTCTGGCCATCAGTTCCAGGCTCACTAAACTACATGACTGCCAGACTCATCTTTGACTCAGTTTCATTTTGGTGCTACAAATAAGTCATCCTCCTGAAGTCATATAGACAAGCAAAGCATTGAAAGCACTTCAGCCCAACCTCACTTCATGCCATATAATTCTGCATAAGCCCTTGTGCTCATCTGCCCCACTTGTGCCATTGGCACATGTCAGCACAAATGAAGGACAGAGAAGAGTTTGAGCTCTCAGGACAAGGATGCATTTTAATACGGGAATGTCCATGAATGCAACTGTCCCAAGCTCCGTTCTCCTTCCACTGAAGGATTTCATACTTGAGACAAAAGGAATCAGCTTTACTTGAAAAAAATTTCATATCCTATCAGATCATAGAATGGCTGAGGTTGGAAGGAACCTCAAAGCCCATCCACATCCAACTCATTGCCATGGGCTGGTTGTCTCCCACCAGCTCAGACTGCCCAGGGCCCCATCCATGGCCTTGTGAACCTCCAGGTTTGTGTTACCCACAGCTCTCTGGGCAGCTGTGCCAGGGCTTCATCACTCTCAGTAAAAAATTAGTAAAAAATAAGTCATTTTCTCTTCTCCATCACACAGAAAGCAGAAGCTCTGCCTGTCACCCCAGCAGGACACATCCTCCACTTGCTACACATGGGATGTGGGCATGGAGCACGTAGCAGGAGTAGAGGAACAGGGCACAAAACGTGTGAGCACACACGTGTGGGGCTGAGAGCACGCACTGCTGAGCGATTACTCTCGTTTTACATTACGGGTTTAATGGCTTTTAACAGGAGACTTTGTAAGCGATCAGGAATTGGAACAAAAGGAGCTGGGGGAATAATTATTTTAACCAGGGGAGCTAAAGAACATGGCAAAATCGCGTACTGAGCAATCATGCTAATTAAAGGCACCCAGAAGAATCAGGATAGAAACGCCAAATGGTTTTCACTCTGCTTCCCTAATCTGCTAACTGCCTCCCCGCTCTGACTCCCACCAGCTGTGGGAAGGACGGTTCTGGGTGAGTTGGTTTGCAGCAATTAAGGAACGGAGCTAACTAAATAAGGTACCACTGGTCTAGGGGAGGAGATGTCTCCATAGCCTCTGGCCAAGCACCAAGGTTTCAAACACACTTTGCAGGAGCACAACAGCTCCTTGCAACAAGCAGCACAAGGATAAACTAAACACAAGGCATAGTGACAACTCCAGTCCTTTTGTGCCCTGCCTATCTGCAATGGCTGTGGCTTTCCAATGGATAAGGACGTCTTCTAAGTGGTGGATATCATCCTTATCTGCAGGTGCTTAAAATGTCCACCCATGCGCCGAGGTTCACACCATGTTAATATCAAAGGTGCATGAACTAATGCCATAACACAGGAAAATTTTTACCCAGAAAAGGTGATATATCCAGGTGGCCAAATATCCACATCATAGGGAAAAGAAATGAACATACAATTGCTTCAGTAGACTGGAGGCTTTACAGAAACAAATATAAACTCTCATGCCTTTGATATGATGAAAAACTAAGCCTGGTCCCTCGAGGGACCAGGGAATGATGGAGAGATCTTCCTCAGACATTGCTAGAGGCCAGGAGGGCATCACATTTAAAGGAAGACATGTGCAGAGAACATTACAGTGACAAAATCACACACACAGTCCGAGAAAAGAATCAAGCTTTTCCAGATTCCTTGGAAATTTTCACCTCCAATAACTGTTCCTGTGATATGTGAATGCTTCTATTTCCAGTAGTTCAGATCTGGGCTTTGTTGCAGCAGTTCCCCGCGCTGGCACAGTGTAAATTAAGGGTAGGAGAGGTGGGGCAGTAGAATATCCAATGTTAACCTTTGCTATCAAGTAACAGTTTTCTATTCCAAAAGCAATGGCTTGTTTGTTAATCAACAGGTCCATTAACACAGAGCAAATGCCTCTCTAATGGACACCCACAGGACCACAGGCTGAACTATTTGTGTGCAGCATCTTTTGATTGATTCATCCTAAAGATCATCAAGTAAATGAGAGAGGATGTAATATTTCTGCAGGAAGCATTCCACAGCAGATACATTGATTGCAAGGCTCATCCAGCTGCTCTGTGCCAGTCTCTTCTTAAAGAGACTTTGTACTGGATTCGCTGATTAAATATTTCAAAATGGAGATCAAATCAGGGACACTGACTCGCCTGTGCAAGACACTGATCTATGGAAACCTGGTATCCTGCCAAGAAGGATCCCACAAGTGGCCAGTGCCCAATCCACTCCCCTCTTCCTGCTCCTTAGGTTCATGACTATGCCCTTTTGGTCCTGCTCTGGCCACACACATCACTGCTATGCTTCAAGCCCTCTGCTCCTTGACCTCTCCTCACCACCACTAAAGTCCTTGGCCCAAGCCAAGGGAGCCTGGTTGGTGGCCGCAGCAGGAGCACGGAACCATTGACTCATGTACTTAACTCCTACCTGCATCTTAAGCTGAAAATCATAGTTCATTTTGCCTGCCAATGCCTCTCTGACTCCTGCTCTTTCACCACAATGAATCTATTCAATTTAATGCTCAACTGGACAGGAGGAGGCAGGGCTGTGTAAAAAGAATACCCTGAGAACCAAGGAAAAAATCCAGGGCCGACGGGAAAAATAGCAATGAAATGACCAGTTGAGTAATTTGCCACACCATCAATCCCAGCTGCCGCAGATGGCCCACAAGCCCACAGCTCAGTACTCACTGCACTTTTCATTTTGCAAAAGCAGGTTCTTCTCTTCCTAAAGACCCAACGCTGGGCTGGCACATCCTTTATAAGCTGCTACAAAACCAGTTTCTTCTGAAGAGCTCTGCTAAAACACCACAGCGCATCTAGTTTATGAGCAAGCCCTGCTGCTGCTCACCAAACCTCAGCCTCCGTGAAGCTGTCACAGCTGCCCCGAGGAGCCCAGCAGGGCCAGGAGTGCACACTTCTGAAAGTGCACACTCCTTTTCCATGCAAATGAGCCTCACAAATTGAGACCAGACCCTCCTTTGCCATTCTGAGCTATTCATAGATAAGGTTAAGGGGTTTTGAGGCAGGCGCGGTGCATGCAGGTGAAACAAGGAGATACAAAGGACCAAACATCTAATTGGAGACAAAATGAGAAAGCTAAACACTCACCCAGGTCCCACGGGGAGACACAGCTAACCCTCCCCTCCGGAGATAAGCTCCATCAAGAGGGCTCCAGCTTGCTGCAATGACTCCTTGAGGCAAATCAGAGGTGCCAGCAGCTACAAATGAGGGCCTTTCTTTGCTGTAGTTTCCATCCTTTCTCCCCTTCAGTACTGGCAGGAAGAAAAAAAGGAGCCTGCAGGTCCCATTCAGGCTGAACTACATGTGCCATCGCCGTCTTACAGCCAGGCAACAAGGTAAGAGCTGCAGGTACACGCTTGGTCAGGGATGCTCAGCTCCTGCCCCCACTTCCTTTCTTTTCAAAGAAAACAAAATTGAGTTTGTATCGACTACTGAGAAAATGAGACAACATTATACAGGACACGACCCTCTGCAATCAAATTAGGTCACTGAAACACCATAACCAGTGCAGAATATTTAGCCCTGATTGCGCATAGGTTCAAGGAAAATGTTTTATACAGCAAGTATTAAAAGACAAAAGGAAAATGAATTATAGCAGAACATTGAGCAAAAGCAGAAAGCAAGATAAGTTTGGAGAGGCAGAAACAGTTTCCAAAACAGTAAAGCCTCTATTCACACAGCAGCTTTCCAGCTGTGGCCCCACTGTGTCAGCAAAATAGCCAGCAGCAGCATACTCAAGGTGCTGATTTCAGGAGTGCTAAGATCTGTTTTGATAGGGGACTTAGCATCCTTCATTGGCTTTAAGCCTCCGGTTCTGTGTTTATATATATATATTGCACATGTCATCAGAAAATAAAAAAGGAATGCATGGTCCAGCTGTGCAGACTTTGCCATCGTGGCTTGACATCCAGCTCCCCTCCGATCTCCATTGCTCAGCTCCCATCTCTCAAACTGCCTTGCCTATGCCCTATCCTGAGTGCTCACCCTCCCATAGGAAAGTCTTCATCATCCAGTTTCTAAATGAACACCAGCAGAGGCAAATCCACAAAGCTGCTTCAATTCAAACACCCACCTAGGAGATGGGGGCTCTGGCTGTTGGTGCTCATCATGCTGGAACAGGGAAGATCTAGGCCACAGAATCATCGAATCATTAGGGTTGGAAAAGACTACTAAGATTGCCCAGTCCAACTGCTGGCCCACCCCCACCATGCCCATGTCCCTCAGTGCCACATCCTCTCAGTTCTTAAACATCTTTAAGGATGATGACTCCACCACCTCCCTGTGCAGCCTGTGCCACTGCATCACCACTCTGGGAGAATAAATTTTTCCTAATACCCAACCTGAACCTCCCCAGGCCGTTACCTCTCATGCTATGATGTAGAGCTCGAGCTCCACATGATGTGAGAGGTAAGCACTGCTATCCAGGCAGGTCAAAGCCTAGCTCAGCACAACTCTCCCATTGCCTGTTCCACCCTAAGAAGCCAAGGAATGCACACTCAATACAGTCACGCTGTTATGTGAAGGAGAGAGGACGCAGCCCTTCCTAAATCCTGAGTTTTACATATCAATCTGCAGCAGTGATTTCCCAACCACGTAACGAGTACATTAACTTTAGTCAGGTTGATTCTCCAGAGATGACGAAATGGAAAAGAGTAATCGAAGCAAACTGTGATAGAGTTTGTGATTAAGCAGCTGATGATCAATAGAAGTTATCTGCAGGGCACAGAGTGTTAATGAGCTACCATCCCTTTTGCAAAGAAACACCTGAGCCCACGTTCTCTGTTCAACACAGCCCAGAGAGGACAGCAAGACATTCCTGCCCTTATCCTCAATGCAAGAACACAGCCACAGGGTGGGCAGAGAGTCCTCATGTCTCCCTTGGCCATGTTCCTGTTAAAAGGGTAATGGTGCAAGAAGGAAACTAAACAACTTCAAAGATGAATATGGCTAGAAAGAGAAGGATGAGAAAGGTTAACAGCCTGATTCAAGGCTTGAGATGCTGCGTTTGGGAGGAAAAAAATAAATTGAAAAATCATTAATAACCTTCTCCGACAGCTCCCCTAATTTAGAGGCCTTCCAGCTCTGCAGCTCTAGTGCTGGCACCCAGCACAACTACAGGGAAGGGCAGCACAGAAAGCAGCCAGGTACTGCCCCTTGCAAACAGCTATGCACAAAATGAACTGCACTGCATCCTGCAATGGCTGTCACGCTACCCTGCCCCCTGCAGTGATGTAGCCGAAAAGTATTAAGTGTTAATACTTATTAATGTCTTACATTCGTTCCAAAAGATTCTGAGGCACTAACGAGTGGAGTTTAGAGAGGATTTCTCGTAATAATGCAACCACCTGTTTGACAGCACACAGCAGCAAGGCTGCACAAGGGTTTTGGAGAGCAGGTGGAGAAAAGAACTTCAAATTAAAGCTACTGAAAAGAAATCAGCCGCGCATCAGCAGAGACACAGAATATCATTATGTCTGCTTGCATTTAGCCACATCGCTGTAACTAATCACTTTTCTCTTCCAGAAATGTCCAGAGAACTGTCAGTGACTACAGGGAGCTGCTAGGACCTTTGTACTACATTTTGTCCAGAAGTTGTCTCCTCTGATAGCCCAGCACTGCCTGCCCACGGAAAGGGTTTGTTTTCCCAGAACTCACTCAGCCTTCATATCCTTGGAGGGTCTAGGGAAGACTGGGAAAAAAAAAGCCAGAGACAGGATACTCTTTCTGGAGCATCCCAAAGGAAACAGAGGGGATGAACACATTAAGATTTCTCCCCCCAGTTTCTCAAATTCTCATGGAAATGGGGGTTGCAACTGTCCTCTGCAGAGACCATGTCAAAACAGATCATTAATACTACTTGCTGCCGAGGATCTTTTGTATTGAAAAGAGCACAGCTATTACTTAGTCCAAATCTCTATATTATTCATAAGATCCATATCTATCATGGATATAATATTTATGCTACCATGGGGAAATATAATAAGCAAGCCAATAAGCGCTTCCTTCCTCCAGGTCAAGATGAAAGTCTGTATCTTGGAAAGCAGTGCTTTCCTTGGGCAGCAAAGCTCCTATCCCAAACTCCCCACTCAACTCCATCAGCAAGGAAATAAAGCCAAGGTGAAAAATAACTGCTTTCCCTCCCAGCTCTGCATCACTCCAACAAGCAGGGGAGGAGGCAATGCCCAGGCACAGTGAGGCCAGCAAATATCCTAGGGAAATAATGGTCTCTTAATTGATTAACTAAAGAATTAGTTAACAGAATCATGTTAGGCTGTAGCATAGGCCTCATGAAAGTGAAAAGAAAGAATCTCACCAGAATGCTGGATTATTATATATAGATGACAGCTCCAAGAACTAGATTGACCATCCAACCTCCTGACTTCACTTTGCACAAGACTGGCTGTGAAAGAACTTCAGGTGGCAGCTCATCCATGCGATATGGTCCAGCAAGCTAAACATGGGCCAGACTGCTCACTGTCAGCAACCTGGTATGACCTCGAGCAAATCAGTGTCTTCCCTCTCCTCAACCATAAAATGGAGGTGAAGATGCTTGGCAGCATCTTGTTGGGCTGGAAGCAAAGACGCATCTTTCTGGGAAATAGTGAAGGAGCAAGATGCCAGGTACATTTTCTCCTTTAATAATAGGGGAAAATAAACCCCATCCCTCAAATACTCAGCTGCCTGCTGTGCTCTCACTCTGGTTCCCCTGACATTTGGGCTCTGCTGGGATCTGGCATGAGAACAGTCTCACCCCATCTCTGGAATTTGCCCAGGATTTATTTTTAACGCAGCCCTCGCTGTGAACATTTGTGGTGGGATTCATATGATCTCACACTGATATCTGCCTCTGAGCTGTGCTGGTGTCCAGTACCACCAAGCTACCTCCCTCATCCTGAGCAAAGTTCCTCACCTATGGCAGACCAAAGCATCCCATCCTTCTACATGTACAAAAGGAGCCTTGGGCAGCCATCTCAGCTGGAACTTCTCTGGCTCCCCAGGGGTAAATCTGCCCTAAAGCATATGATCGTAATTGTTGACTGGCTTGGGTTAGAAGGGACCTCAAAGTCCATCTAGTTTCAACCCCCTGCCATAGGCAGTGTTGCCAACTTGTAGATCAAGTACTAGATGAGTTTATGTCACGCCCGATCCACAAGATAAACTAAACACAGCTCTGAGCAAGGCTTAAAGCGACCGTTTCAAAGTCATGGAGATCTCTGCCAAGCTCTTTCGGTCTTTTTAGCTTCGGATAGTGAGCAATGGGATGGAGCAGAACCTGTGGTCCAAGAGAAAGCTTGGAGAGTGGGCTGAGACCTCCGGTATGTCTTAAAACATGAGTTCCTTTGCTTTGGCACACACATGGTGCCCATCACCTCCCCTTGCTCAATGCTCCACATCAATTACAGTGCAGAGATGTAAAATGACTGATACTTTTAATACAAAAGGCCTACCATTTATTTATTAGCTGGCAACTGGCCCTGCAGCCCAGGATGGATGTATTATAAATCAACTGCATTTCTAACCATTAAAAATTCATCCAATTCATAATGTAGGACACCAGTAATTTCCTTATTAGTGTTGAGTGTGAAGGATTTTTCATCCCTTCCCTTGGTTTTACTTTGCTGCTTTGCTTTCCCAAAGATCTTGCTCATCTGAGGATTAGCTCAGCTTAATCCTGCAAGAGAGAGGTAGAGGGCTGGGGGAAGGGAGACAAGGGCTGAAGTCATTTCATTCCAGTGTTTTCTTCTAATTGCAAATTTGCCATAGTACTTAGGAGACTTAGATGCCTTCTCTCCCAGTCACTCTTATAGGAGCCAGAGAGACTGCTCAGCCTGAATTTAAGAGATATTATTCAGGAGGAAAAAAAACCCTCTCTCACAATGGGGAAAAAGGAGGTGTCATGGCAGGGCAGGATAACGTAAAACTTGTTAAAATATATTAGCAAGATAAGAGCAGGTGTCTAACTGATATAAAATGGTACATTTGAAATAGATCAAATATATATATATACTTAAATACACATACATATATTTACATACAAAGGCACATATGTATTTATGTAGGTATGTTACCCTTCACACTCAGTGCTCCAAATCATTAAAAAAAATAGGTTAGTAGGGCTGAAAGAAAGGTGTGACATTTCCATAGACCCATGACTGCTTCAGAGAACCAGTAACAGCACAAATATGAACTTGGAACCAATGACAGGCAAAGCTGAGCCTACACCACGCTGCAGGTCCCCAGTTGCAGTACTGCATGCCATGCTGACTACATTGGTACACAGAGATGTTTTCATGCTCTCACTGGGTCTTGGTTTATTCCTGTCTCTAAAACAGATCTATTCATGTAGAGACAAGGAGAGAGGGCCTGCAAAGCAGATTTAAACAAGGTTCAGCATTAGGTAACTCGCTGTCTGGTTAGGAACAAGCGTGCAGGAATCTGAAAATGGATTATGCAATAACCCCCCACCTAATGGGAGACAAGCCTGGGCATCTAGAGCAATCTGTACGTGCCATGAAATCAATGTACTTTTCACCTCAAGACACACTCAAGTTTTGCATCAGCTCCATGTGGAGATGGGTTTGCTGAGTTCTCAGAGTGCTCAGCTCACTTTGGAACATCACGCTGGGTTCAGCAAGACTGAAGAAGAACATCTGTTTTGTGGGTCTTTCCGCACCTTTCAGAACCAAACAGGGCATTTTGGTCAGTTTAGCCAAAAATCAGCACTCAAATTAGTTATTTCATAGCCTCTCCTGATGCAGAGCTTCACTGCTGGATCCTGAATTGTGCTTCTTGTCGCACAGGGCAGCACCACCAATAACATTCCAGCTGTGAATGCTGTTATGCAAACCTATCCTGACTTCTAAACAACAGCGGATATTTTTAATCAGGAATTGCAATTTAACTGGACAGTGAACAGAGAATGAAAGCCTTCAGTCTTCTAAGCAGAAGACAGCTCATATTTGACCATGACAATACCTCAGAGTTAGATCTTAAACCTGAAAACCACCCTGGTTAGATGGAAGAGTCACAACGAATTCTCCTTGCAAATTCAGGGAGTTCCCAGTGCATTTAGGACTACCCCCCAGCAAACCACAGCCCCATCCTTCAGGCCCCAAAAGCATAGAGGTGCCCCAGCACCCAGGTACTGTCCCAATAGCCAACACTATTAAGCTGCAATAAATTCATTAAAAGCAAGATTAAAAAAAAATCAGTACCACAACTCTACCCACACGCACAAGCTATTTTAATGCAACCCACGACATAATTCACGCAATCAATGAGCCATTAGGAGAATACTCTTGAAACCTCCTTCATTGCCACTGGCACCAGCGCTGCAATATCTCAGATCACGTACCATGCAGCATCTCATGTACCATGCTTTTAGCTGTCATCTTGCTGGGACAAAGGCCCAGGCATGAGGAGCAGTGGCTTATGGACACTGCTCTTTCCTCTGGCCTGGACACTTCTTTTAGGTTTAAGAGCACCATGGAGTCACAGGTACTGTGAGTGCAACTAGGCAGAGAAAAGCAGAGATATCCGGGTACACAGCCACTAACGTAGGAAGTGGGAGGGTGTGTTGAAGCCCTGCATTAGGTAAGGGTGTAGGTAGCAGAGTGCTTGAGCAAGAACAGATGCAACACAGCATCAGTGGTGAAGGGATGCATCCTCCCTGAAATGATGCATCTCCTGGGCAGATGTGGTCTTTCCATGGACTTCCAGTGCATTCCCACTTGCCAACAGCTGAGCATTTCCAGAAAGACAGGTTTTGGAAGTCCAAATTTAGTAGAACACACATAGATGAGTATAAAGGTCCTCATCAAATTCCACAAACATATCTCTGGCATTGAAGGACAAGACCATAAAGCAGTGGGGAGTCCCAGTGCAGAAGTCTCAGCCTACCTCACTAAAGTAACGGGTGTTGGCTCACAATGGAGAAGAGCCTGAGGCTTTTCATTTAGAGGACATTAAAGAGAAGTTTAGAGAAAGTGTAGAGATGTGTAAGGAGGGACTGAGGTCTGTACAACACGGCTCAGGCTGGGCATGGGCGGCAGAGTGCTGCTGTCACTTCACACTTGGCTCCACATTCATATTTCACAAAATAACATTTGACAATTCCTCTTATTCCTGTGGGGGAGGGAGAAGGGAGGAACATACCTAAAATAAAATAAAATAAAATAAAATAAAATAAAATAAAATAAAATAAAATAAAA